>NC_041227.1:28528367-28544789 GCF_002837175.3 Physeter macrocephalus
AGTATGCAGTGTCCTTCCTTGTCTCCTGTAACAGTCTTTATTTTAAAGTCTATTTTGTCTGATACAAGTATTGCTACTCCAGCTTTCTTTTGATTTCCATTTGTATAGAATATCTTTTTTCATCCTCTCACTTTCAGTCTGTATGTGTCCCTAGGTCTGAAGTGGGTCTCTTGTAGACAGCATGTAAACATATGTAACATATTTTTTTGTCATCCCAGTTTTTGTTGATGTGTGGTGCTTTGGTCCTGTCTTGCTGGTTGTTTGGTATGAGGCATCCAGCACTGGAGTTTGCTGGCAGTTGGGTGGAGCCGGGTCTTTGTGCCTAGATGAGGACCTCCAGGAGAGTTCACACTGATTAATATTCCCTGGGCCCTGAAGTTCTCTGTTAGTCCAGAAGCTTGGACTCAGCTCTCTCACCACAGGGGCTCAGGTCTGACCCCTGGCCTGGAAACCAAGGCCCCACAAGCTGTGCAGCATGGCAAAAACAAAAAAATAAAAGACGAAGCCCAAGACAAATAACAAAAACAAATCTAGGCAAACAAAAAACAAACCAACAGGCAAACGACAACAATGACAACAACAAAAACCACAAGAAAAGCAAAAAAACCAGGAGACACCCAAGCAAACAGACAGCCCAGAAACCAAAAACTAAAATAAAAACAAAACTAACCTAAACAGAAACAAAAATAAAACAAAATCAAAAAACAAAGTAAAAGAAAAGCTAAGAGAACAAAAGGCAAGCACACAAAAATGACAAAAACAAAAACAAAAGAAATAAAAAAGAAGATAAAAATAAAATGAAACAAAATAAAAAAAAAACAACACAAAAATAGCAAAAGAAGGAACCACAGAAAACAAAACAAACAAAAACAAAACCAAAAAACAGACAACAAACAAAAAAGCAGACAATAACAAAGAATAAAAAATAAAATAAAATTAGGAAAATAAAAATACATTATTTTTATTTTTATTAGAAAATAAAAAGTACATTAGAGAAAATAAAAATAAAAATGAAACAAACAAAACACAACAGTACAAAAAGTTTTTTTAAATAAAAATTAAATATTAAAAAAAATTCCCTGGTGCCTCTGCTATCTGTGTCCTTGCCCCCATGGTGAGCTACATGCAACCCCTGCCTCCCCAGGAGCCCCTCTAAGACCACTAGGTAGGTCTCTGGACCTGCTACTCCAGCCCCACCTCTGTGTGTGTTCCTTTCACCAGTGTCTGCTCCTGAAGCTGGCCCAGAGCACAGGCCTCCATGGTCATGCCCCACAGGGGCCAGTGCAGCAGGAGGAGGCATTGGAGGGGGGGCGGTGCCCCGCCCACCTGGACCAATGTGGTCAGAGGAGGCCCTGTCAGGGGTGGCCTGTGGAAGCTTTGGCGGAGGCAGGGCTC
This sequence comes from Physeter macrocephalus, assembly GCF_002837175.3. Classification (NCBI taxonomy): domain Eukaryota; kingdom Metazoa; phylum Chordata; class Mammalia; order Artiodactyla; family Physeteridae; genus Physeter; species Physeter macrocephalus. The sequence continues at coordinate 28,529,763 of NC_041227.1, forward strand.
AGGCCCGGGACCTGCACAGCCCTTGTACAGAGAGAAGTTTTAAAGGCCACCAAGAAGTTGCACAGAGGTAAAAATAGAGGAAGGGCGTGTGGTCTGTGGCTCCAGGCAGATCAGATGGTGGGTGGAGCCTTCCCCATGTGTCCATAGTTGCAGAGAGAGAGGAAGAGGTAGGGCTTTGAGACCAGGGAGGGGAAAAAGAAACAGAAACTAGGTTTGTTATGGGAAATAGGGTTGCAGTTTCATATTTGGAGGTGTCTGTGTGTGATGAGTAAGTGTAGGGTTTAGTAACAGGTTGAGGAAGAATTATACATTTGCAACTGCTATAAAACATTTGTTCCCTATTAAAAATCTTCTGTGCATATCACATGAGATTCATTCACAAATTCATGTAACAAGTATTGAGCTGCTGCTAGGCACTAAGCAATGTTCTCTGCACTGGAGACAGAAACTGTGAGCAAATGCACTGTGAGTGAAACTGAGTGAATGGACTCAGGGAATTAGCTACAAAAGAAAGAGAAAGACAAGTGTATGTATGAGGGAGTGGAGGAGTGGATGACAGAGGCAGAGAAGGCTTTTCTTGGAAGGAGATGATATGGAGTTTTCAGTATCCTTAGTACCTGCAAGTGGAGCGTTGCCCAGCTTCCACCCTCCAGCCCATCTGGCCTGGGAAGCAGCTTTAAGCAGACATTCCTCACTCTCCTCCCCCTTGGAGTCCTTTCCTCTTTTCTTCCTCCTTTTCCTCTTCCCATGTCTTTCTTTACCCTGGAGCTGGAGAGGACCAAGGCTGGAGGAGACAGTGACAGTGACTTCCTTCTTTTGCTTCCATCTTTTCTTTCTATCTTTGACCAAATTCAAAAAACAAAGATGAATAGAGGCCTACAGGGCCTGGAATCATGCAGGGCTTACAAGACGTGAGACTCCCATCACCAAGGGCAATTCTCCATCAAAGGGACATCTGGGAGCCATTAGCAGCCAACACAAACAGGAGCTGGGCCAGGGTGTACCCATCAGTAAAGGGGATCTGTGTGAGGCACAAACAGCATCCACAAAAATAAGGATGTGAAGTAGCAGATAATCTTACACTCGGCTCGAGGGAATGCACATTGGTATAAGACTTTGGAGAGCAATTTGATAATATCTTACAGAGTGGAAGACACATGTGCCCTATAACCCAGTACTCCCACATCCAGTCATATACCCTAGAGAAACGTTTGCATATGGGAGAGTCTTGCAGAGAGAGGGAAAGTAGAGTGCTGCAGACTGGGCCTCAAGGAGCACCAGCATTTAGGCAATAGGAAGAAGATGGAAGACTCAATTATAGACTGGAGGAGGCAGGGACTATGTGGTCTTGCTCATTGTAATGTCCCCAGCGACATGCCTGGAACATGAGGAACACTCCTGGGATGCACAGGAAGGGAAGGAAGAAGCAGTGAAGGAGACAGAGGTCAGAGAGAATTAAAAAAAATGAGGAGCCGTCACCCTGAAAGCCAGAGGAAGAGTCTGTTAAAGGGGGGTGGACAGTGAGAAATAAAATATTGCCGCCATATCAGAAAACAAAGAATGTTGCAGTCATCAGTGATTGCAGCCACCCTCAACGGTGAGCCCTGAGGGAGTTCAGGATGGAAACAAGGAATGCCAACCATCTAGCAGCCCAGACTGTAGCCACCACCGAAGGTGCCTGAGGAAACTCAGGATGAGAAAATACAGGATACTGGCCCCAGATAGCTGAAGTCATATCAAAGGAATGACTTCAGTGAGCCCAGACTCTTGCATCTTCCCACACATAGAAAAGTGCTAAATTCCTTAACTTGAGATATCTAGTTTTATTTTATTAACAGTAGCCAAAGCTGTGTCATTAACCATCCTTTGGGTCCTCTGATGGAAAAGTAGAATCAAGTCTCAAATAATGCCTTTTAAATTATATCCTCTAGAATTATAGATGGAAAACAGTACTGTATCATACCTCTGTGAATGTATTAATAAAATATCTTATACCTGCTTTATGATACATAGTATTGACTGTGCTTTACCACAACTGTTCTTAATGACATTATTTTAGAATGTTTTCTTTCCAGATGATGATTAAGAAGCTAATAAAAAAATGGTGCCAGTTACCACAACAGTAACAGAACTTTGCTGTTTTCTGGAGCTCTGTTTTTTACTTTTTTTTTTTTAATGGAGTGTGCTGGATGTCTCTATAATTTTGTTTAGATGACTGCAGAACCTGGAAATGCTGTTGCTGCTACTGCTGCATAACATACTGCTATTGGTCTTTTTATGTGAATAAATAAATCTATACATCTATATATAATTTGAATTTTTGGAAACTTTAGCTGTGCTGTCAACTTTGGAAAAATATCCCAGTTGTACCATGCTGGGTTGGCATTGTACAGAAATTAACAGCCATATTGGTCTAGAAATGTTAAACATAATTTTTTCCTTTTGTACAAGGGTAACGTACAATATTAAGCATGTAAGGTCTTATCCACATGGGTTTGATTACAGAAAGTAATAAAGTATTCTCAAAAAACAAACAAACCAAAAATGACACAGTAATCTTTTGTTCTGACTACATGGTGTTGTTGCAAAAACTCCTATATACCTTGGCTCCCCCCCACCCCCACCGGCCCTTCCTCTTTGGAACAGTTTTCTCAGAATTTATCTGAGAGGCTGTCTCCCAGCCTTGAAGTCCTAAGAATGTCCCCTGAATAAAACACAACTCTCAACTTGTATGTTGTGCATTTTTTTTTAGTCGATAGTTATGGAGACAACGAAGGGCTGAGAGCAGACTTCTCTCCTTTGCCTGAACTCAACGAGGATCCAGAGCCTTGGTACCAGCAGAGGTCTCTTCCCACCTACCTCCTCAGAGAGTCCAGACGAATTGGCGAGTCTCTCCTGGTTCTCGGATCTCCCAAGTTTTGGTTGATGATCCTGAGTTTTATATGGCAGTGTCTAACAGGTACCTGGCTCCCCAGTTGAAAGACATTGGGGAGTGATCCCCCCTAATTGAAAGATATTTGGGGAGCCCGGTTGAAAAGCACTGGGAGAAAATGCCCCCTAATTGAAAGATATTAGGGGAGCCCAGTTGAAACACACTGGGGCTCAGTTTAGACACTGAGTTTTTTATCTTCAGCTGAAGGACTGGGAGGACTTTGCTCACTTAAAAGACTAAGTAGTGTTGGACTGGGTAATTAAGGGGAAGCCTGGCCTGTCGTTTTTCCTTGAATTGGCTACACTAGTGATATTATTTGGACAAACTGACCTTTGAATGGGGGAATAAAAACTTTCAAAACAGAAGAAAAAGGAACGACATATTGCCAGCCTCCAACTAATACCCCAGCCAGGTTTATGTACATAAAAAATTTACAAGTACTTACTTAATTTGGAATGAAAGGAAATCTCATCCTAAAAATGAGGGGGCTCTTTTACTGTATACACAGTTAAGTTTAAAAAGCCAGCTTGATAAGAATATCTTTTCAGAATTCTGACTTTAAACAAAGGCCTTCTAGGGAGAACTTGCATTTCTCTTCCTGTGTCTTTGAGAAGTAGATGTTCTACCTGATCTTCTTAGGGCGTTTTGTGTGTGTGTGCATGTGTGTGCGTGCGTGTGTGTGTGTGTGTGTGTGTGTGTGTGTGTGTGTGTGTGTTTCTTTTTCTGTGTTTTTGAGATATAAATGTTCTACCAGATCTTCTTAGGGTGTTGTGTGTGTGTGTGTGTGTGTGTGTGTGTGTGTGTTTTGAAAACTTGATCTCTGCCATACTATTTTTGGGAGTAAACCTTCTGGATCTTTTATTTAGGTGACAACCTCCCCTATTCTCTTATGGGAAATCCGCTTGTGTCTTAATGGTTTAATATATATCTCATTAAAAGCCAAATAATGGATCCTTTAAATTGGAGAAACTTCTAAATAGGTAAATTTTTAGAGAGCTCTCATTATAAACAGCTGTTTTGTTGGTACCTATATTAAAAAATCAAAGGCAGAAAAAAGAAATATATCTAATGGTTAACCTAAGAACTTCTTTACTTTTAAACAAGTAAGAAAAACCGGTTTGGGAAGATTTATTTGTGGTCTTTGCTTCCCCTCAATGGGTTTTACAGATGCTAATAAAAACATTAGAATAATGTTAACAGGAAAAAAACCTGTAAGGAATGTCTAGATACTTGTTGGAACAAGGTAGAAATTTTAAAAAGGAGTTATCTCAAATGAATAAAGAAATCTTCAGATGGATATTTAAACCGGGATAAATAAAATGGACACGTATGCGATTAAAACACAAGGTTTTGATATTACACTACCTAAGATTAAATGCGCCAAAAAGGACCCCCTGCTAGTCTCCAACATTAAAGCCAAACAAGTCCTCTCTGTTTACCCCAGTTTTAAAAAGATATATTTAAGGGTCTGGAAAAAATTTATTTACACTGAGATATCTGACGAGCAATTACTTGGAGCAACAGTTAGGCCACGGGTCTGAGTTCCTTGGCTCAACCCCCCTCTGGGGCTCCCAGAGCATTTTATAGAAAAATAGATAAAATTGGACAGGGAATAAAAGAAAGAAAAACTTCTAGAACTCCTCCTGTAAGATCAGAACTTGTTGATTGGATCCTAATGAAAGCTAAAGGTATAAAAGTTGATAGGATTGGGATAAAGTATATAAAGGTATATATATATATATATATATATGCTTTATATAAGATGGCTATCTCTCTTTTAATTATGTTGTGGGATAGACACATTTCACTGCGGAATGCTTCCCCTGCATGGTATTATGACAAGGCACATAGATCTGCCGCTCAGGAAGTATTAACTAAACATACTAAAGGAAACCAGTAGGGTTACCTGAGCCATACAAATAAGTAAAAACTGGGAACTAACATTCAGGAGTTAATAAAAATAAAGTTAGTGATTTTGTTCTGGGTTTAACTTGTAAACTCAGAAAGAAGTTCTTTGCTGAATGTCCTATACAAGATTTTGGAGGCGTAATAAATTAAACTCTAAAGTTCTAGAACATAGAACTTGTAAATTTCAGTTTAGTTAGAAATCTTCTCACCGATATATAGTTGGGCAAATCAATCTTTTAACATCGTCTAGGTGACAGACCTTTGGGGAATTTAAAGCAACTGTCTTTCTCCTGCGAATCTCTACAAACCAGAAATGTAAATACAGGCCACAGGGACCTGAGGCTGAACCTAATTAGCTTAATCAGGAAGAACCTGAAACCAAGGGAAAAAAAAATGACAAAGTGGCAGTTTTAAAATTCAAACTGCTAGGAATGCTCCCTCAGCCAAGCGTTACAAATAGTAAACCTTAGTCTTCAGAGCAAGAAACTTTAGTGTATTCCAACTGTTTTTTTGTAAAATAGTAAGTTTATATTGTAATACCTGATTCATAACTAAGGTTTTTTTCTAAAGGGAAACCATGAGATCTCTAGTTTTGCCTGTTTATATGTCTGTGTACACATTATACATATGAAATATCTCTACCTCTGGAAAGTATTACCAAAATTGAATTTATAAAGAGTTCAATTTAATTTGAAAGTAAGTTGTTACAAATTAAATATAACAGAAACCATCCAAAATGACGTTCAGGTTCATGTGAATTAGGAAATATTCAATACTATGTTGATATCTGGTATTAAAGTTTTGTTGATCTAATTAATATATACATGTCTTTAGAGTCATCAACATTAAGTATAATACTTTATTGTATCTAGGTTTAATAGAAGTCAAATAAGACCTTATTATATCTGTAGCAAAGAAAATAACTTGATATGTTGAAACTTTAAGGTAAATGTAAATGAGATAAGTGCTTTTGGGTAAACTCTTTAAGAATAATTATATTTTAGAAATGTTTACTTAAAATGATCTCTCCAGATATTTGGTAACAAAGTTCTTGAGTTGTGCTAATTTAAGTGATGGAAGTTTATTAAATATCTTGGTCATTCCCAAATAAAGTAAGATACTGAGACAGCAATTACTGAACAGAGAAACTAAAGTATTTAGGACTATTAATAAATATGTTTGGTGTCACCCTGAGATGTTTTTAGAAATTGTCACTGGTAATTTCTGTTCACCAATCTTCAGAATGCTAATGTAAAAGATGGTTCATAATTGCTTATTTCTTAGTTTTCACTAGAAATTAAGGTTTTTAAGAGTTGAGGATTCTAATTTAAACATGTAATTTAAGCTAATAGAAATAATAATGAAACATTTCAGTATACAGTAGGAAATTAGAATGTGTGTTTTCAGTAAAGAAGGTATGGGGAATGAAATTAAATTTTATTGAGGGAAAAGAAAGAATGTTTTAGAGCTGGTTGTTTCCAATGGAAAAATAAGGGACAAACTGATACGGATATAGAAAGTGATGAAAAGCTGTGGAAAGGAACTCTGAGGAAAAAAAGTTTCATGCATGGTCAGGATTAACTAAATTTAGATTGAAGTTAATTAAGTGAATGGATTTTGTTGTTAAGTAATCTAGTACAAGACTGGAATTTGATTTCTCTCTCTGTTAGGAGAATGAGGTTTCTTAGAGTGCTCCTTTTTGATAACAGATTGTGTGAGTTTCTTTGCCCTTAAGTGATCTGTATTTGTTTTTTGAAATCTTTTCGTGACGTTGGTTAAATGAATAAGTATTCTTTCACAGTGACCTATGATCCTGTTGTGTTTTAAAACTTTTTTGATATTTTTGAGCTCTCATGAAAGGTTGGCAGGCAAAGGCCCCAGGAAAAGGTAGACTCATTTCCTTATAAATCATGTGGTTATGAGGGTGGGCGTTTCACATGTGGTTTTTTTGCAAAATCAGTTTAGCAGTTAGTTAGTACATTAGAGGGCTCATAAACTCTCCAGCTGCACTGACTCACAGCATGAGACATCTGTGAGGTGAGCTAGAAGGGTGGAGCTCTGAGGAGGAAACTGCCTGGTGGCCTGCCTATGTGGCGTCAGGTGGGAATGCTCTTTGGGGCCTAATTGTCACAAAAACCCGGTCTTTAGAATCAGTCTGAGTTGAAATCTTGGTCCCAACACTTGCCAGCTGTGTAACCTTAGACAAGTAAGTAATCCTCCCAGAGCCTTTGTTTCCAGGTGGGGGGGCCAACGGTGGTGGTTTCAAGGTGGAGGATTGGCCTGGAGAAATGCAGCTGGTTGCTCTGAAAGATCCTTGAGGAGGGAAGTACCTGGGTGTGGCCACCAGTTTCTGGACTCTAATCTTCAAATTTTCTCAGAAATTTAGAGATTGGCATTTTGGCAAACTGTTGGGCAGTATCTACTAAATTCACTGTATTAGTTTCCTAGAACTGCTATAACAAAGTACCACAAATTAGGGGACTTAAAGTAACAGAAATTTATTCTCTCATAGTTCTGGAAGCTACAAGTCCGAAATCAAGGTGCCAACAGGGCCACACTCTCTCCAAGGCTTTAGCGTGAGTCCTCCTGTGGGGGTCACCATTGCCCCCTTGCCTAAGGTGTGAACTTTTCTGTGGAGGCCAGGAGCAGGGCACAATAATTCGTCAGTCCTGATAACATATGGAAGGGTTGGGAGCCCTTGTTGCAGGAAGAAAGGAGAGAGCATTATGGAGCCTAAGCTAATTGGGGAGGATATCTGGGGATCCTCACATCTCCTCTTGTCCCCTTGAGATGGCCCTGGGGCCTCAGCATCCTGGTGAGATCACCAGGTGTGGGTGGAAGCAGTGAACTCTGGCAAGTGCCGCCTCTTCTTGATCTGCCTCTCCCTGTTCCACGGACTCACCCCTCCACCCAAGTCCCTCTCACATTAGGCCAGAGGTATGGGGTATGGAGAAGCTGGAGGCAGGACTGGTGGGGACTGGAAGGAAAGACCTGAGGAGCAAGGTATCTCCCTGAAGGGGCTGCTTGGGGAGCTGACTCAGTGGATGCCAGGCAGGCTGGGAGTGCAGGGTTCTGTCTTGACTCCAAAAAATTCAGCCTCAGAATATGTGGGAATTTGGAGTGTCTGAACTTCCTACAAGCGTGGTTGGGTGGTGCATAGGGCCATGCCCTTGGAACAATGTCATTGAGCACTGGGCTGCCCATCTCCTGCTCTCCTTTCTATCTGCATTTGTCCGGTTTCTAGAAATAGAGATGATAGGATCTATATCTATATCCATATATATTTATATATCTATAGCTATATCTGGTTAGCCCTCCATATCCACAGGTTTTGCATCCAAGGATTCAACCAATTGATCCTGGGTTGGTTGAATCTGCAGATGTGAAACCTACAGATATGGAGGGCTGACTGTATTCATTGTATTATACAATTTTATATAAGGAACTTAAGCATCCATGCGTTTTTGTATTCCCGGGGGATCCTGGAACCAATCCCCTGTGGATACCGAGGGACGACTCTCTCTCTCTCTCGTGTGTGTGTGTGTGTGTGTGTGTGTGTGTGTGTGTGTGTATCTTAATATATAAAATACAAATATAAATATATATGTATATTATATATATTGGCTCCCATGGTTATGGAGGCTGGTAAGTCCAAAATCTGCAGAATGGGCCACCAGGCTGGACACCCAAAGAAGAGATGTTGTTGCAGTTCAGGTCCAAAGGCCATGTGCTGGCATAATTTCCTCTTGTTCAGGGAAGGTAAGGTTTCTTCTCTATTCAACTAATTGAATGAGGCCCATTCACATTATGGAAGGCAATCCACTTTACTCAAATCCACTGCTTTACTCAAAGCCCACTGATGTGAATGTTAATCTCATCCAAAAGTACCCTCACAGAAATGTTCAGAATGATGCTTGTCCAAATATCTGGGCACCCCACAGGCCAGCCAAACTGACACATAAAAACAACCTCCTTACTAAAATGACTTCACCAAGCAATAGGAATTGTAGCTCCCAGCCACTGAGGACTTACGTTATGTTGACAACCTTGTGCTTACTTCCTTACACACCCATGTGATGTGTTATGCTTGTTTCACAGAGGAGTCAACTGAATCTTACTCAGTGTGATAGCCAATGTTGGAACCCCAGCTGGATCTCTTTTCCCATCCAGTGACCCCTCCCACACCTGTTGCCAGTACAGTGGCTAAAAGCTTGCATCTGAGACCTTCTCTGGGTGATTGCCTGTGGCTGATGTCCTTGTGCAGAACCTCCTGAGAATTTTTGTCCCCCTCTCCCATCCCCATCCGCTATCCTCCAGGGGTGGACAATGACTGATTGACACAGGAGTATAAGAGACTGTCCTGCTTACCTCAAGGGGGGATAGCTCTGGCCCACTCACCATGCCCCCCAGAGCTCCACATGGGATCAGGCTGAGGTTAGACTCCAGCTGAGACCCCATCCTTTGCTGAGCATTTTCCCCTGTCCTGTCCTACTTCCCTTCCTCCCTTTCTCTTGAGATCATTTCCTCAGTAAATCATGTGCTCAGGAATCTCTATCTCAGCCTCTGATTGTAGGGAATGGGGTTTAAATTCCTGTTAGTGAGGAATTCAAAGCCAAGTCTAGCTAGCTTCAGCGTTGGCCCACTGAATCCCTGCATTGTCCATAGCTGGAGATGGTAAGCTGGCAGGCATGTATGCATCTTTGGGGGGCTGGGGTATTAGCTGAGGAGAAGAGAAGAATCCTAGCTTTTAGGAAGGTCTTGGTGGCTTTGTCACTCCCTCCCTTGCTTGCTTGCCCCTAGCTGGTGTCTCATTTCCATAAGACAGCACCAGCAACAAGTTGCCCAGTTATGTACCTTCACAGGGGCAAGTTGAAGGTTACACTTGACAGAGACTGTGGGTCTGGAGTCCCATCCTCAAGTCTTCTAATAGGTGAGTCTCAGCTTTCAGGCAGCAACAGCAATGGACTCAAAATCCTGAGCTGCTCCTTGGGAGACTGTATGAGCCACCCAGGCAGGCAGGCCTCCTGGTCAGCAGGCTCCAGGCCTAGGCTGTGGTCTGAGGCCTCCATTTATAGCCACCCTGCCTGTGGGAATGCTGAGTCACCACCCTGGGAAGGCCTCTGCCATCAGTTTTTCCATAACTTGGAGGTTTGGAACTGTTCCAGTCACCATTGCTCCAGTTAGAATTTTGCTTCTGGCTTTACCAGGTGGCCTCCAGCCTCTCCAAGAGACAGCTGCTTAAGGATAACAAATAGGTGAGATGAGAGAATCTGGACCTGAGAGGGTGGAGCCAAAGCCTGGCAGAGGAATTGCTGGGGATGGCTGTGGAGTGGAGGCTGGGCTCCTTCCTGGCCCCCAAAGAGCCTTCTACTCCATCTGGCTGGAGAAGACAAGAAAGGGTGGGGCACCTGTTGGCAGAAGACTTCTCCTAACAAAAAGAGGAGTGTTAGGCTGTTCTCTTTGGTTAAAGACCTTTACTACTGCCTTCTATGTGAAAGGATATAGTGTGGAAACTATGGTGTCAGGTAGACCTGATTAAAAACCTCTGTTCTATCATTATAGATTTTGTGATGCTGGGAAAGTCACTCAATATTTCAGAGCCTCAGTTTTCTCATCCAGAAAATGGGTGGCCATGCTTAGTGCACAGGGTTATTGTCTGGCATGGGGCAAGTCAGATGAAGGAAATAGCTCAGTAAGAGACAGAGAGAGACTTGGTGGACTAGGAATGCTAAAGAAAAATTCAGCCAGCTTCACCAATTTGCTTCTAGAGCCAGGGCAGTGGGCATAAGGCCACTACTTACCCATTCAAATGCTCAAGGCAGACATCATTAATTATAGCTGCACACCTTAATCCTGGATAGAGCCTCCAGGTAGCTTCTGTTAATTGATTGGAGGTGGCACTTGAGATGGAAACTATGTGTCATCCCTGGTCTCAGGACAAGATGGCCTTGACAGCCATCATGGAGGAGTCCTTGAATATATGAAGAGGAATTTAAAGGAAAGAAAAATTGCCTTCTAACTTGAATGCCTGGGATGGAGATGGTTTGTAACTGAGCAGCCTACAGGTTCTACCATTTTCAAGCAGCTTGAGCTACTGAGCAGAGGTCAGGCTTGGTGTAGACCTTCCAGATAACCATTAGCTTGGCAAGGCTGGCCTCACCAAAGATGTACTCTTAGACTGCCTCCCCACAGGAGCAGACCCTGAAACAAGGATTCAAGTTTAAGTAGCTTAACTGAGAAGTGATTCCAAGGTCTCTGGTAGGAGATTCAGGAAATGAGACAGGGAAGAGAAGGAAGCCAATGCAAGGTGCATTTTAAAGTAGGTTATTACTGTGGGTGACTGGAGCTTAATCCTACTGAGGAAGCCTGGGAGATAGTGCAGAGCACAAATCTGAGTTATGGCATCTGAGGAGCGAGGAAGCATGGGTATGTATACACCAACTGCCATCAGTCATTAGTTGAGGGCTACTGGGGTAGGATGTTAACTCCCTGGTTACAGATGGACAAGATGGCATCAAGTGGCCAGAGAAAACTCTCAGGCAAAAAAATTACAGGTACTGGCAGCTGGAAGTGGTAAATGCCAAAAGCAATATCTACTATTCATGTGGACTGAAAATCCCAAGGAGCTCAAGTGAGTCTGTTCATTGAAAATCAGGGCTTCCTAATCTTTCCTAGTATGGTGTTCTCTTTAAAATTCCAGCTGCCTCACCCTGCTCCAAACTGCCCCACCCCTAGGGGCATAGGATACGTAGTCCCTGTTCTGGACTGAATGACCAGAACCCTGATGATTAAAATAGTAAACATTTATTTCATACTTACTATAGACTAGGTGTTCTGGTAATTGCTTTATAATCATGATCTAATTTAATTTTCATAATAACCCTGTGAAACAAGTACTATTATTATCTCTGAAGTTCAGAGAGGTTAAGTAGCTTGCCCAAATTCACACAAACAGTGTTATGGACTGAATGTTTCTGTCCCTCCAAAATTTATACGTTGAAATCCTAATCCCCTATGCAAAGGTATTAGAAGGTAGGGCCTTTGGAAATAATTAGGTCATCATGGTGAAGCCCTCATGAATGGGATTGGTTCCCTTATAAGAAGAGACACAAGAGAAATTGCTTCCTCTGTCTGTTCTCCATTATGTGATAATACAAAAAGAAGATGGACTTCTGCATACCAGCAAGTGGGCCCTTACAAGATACCAAATCTGCCAACATCTTGATCTTGGACTTCCCAGCCTCCAGAACTGTGAGAAATAAATAATTGTTGTTTAAGCCATTCTGTCTATGGAGGGTTGGTGGGAGCTTGGTGCTCAGGAGAATCTGGCAAGGGGGAAAGGAGGTAAGAGGTGCTAAAATTGTCGCCTGTTCCTCATCCTCTGCTGGTGGGTCACCAGAAAGGGCATGTCTAGCCTTGCACTCTTTTCCCCCATTTGGCCTTCCTGCCCCACCTTCCCTTCTGGTTCCCACTCAGAATCAGAGGTGAGGACTGACCTCCAGGGCTCCCAGGAAATTGTCTTCATGTTTCTTTCTGGTCTAGATCAAGTGAGGGAGGAGCTTTTATGGAGAAAAGGGCTAGAGGTTAAGCAGCCAGTGAATGCTCAAGGGATTTGCTTGAAGACCTGGGGTTTAGCAGAGTCTGTGCTAGGATCACCGTTGCCCTATGTAGCAATGTGATTGCAAAAATGGCCCCAATTCTCCACCCCTCCCTAAATCTACACGCTTTATGATGTGATCTCATAGCCTCCTCCTACTGGGAGGTGGAGTCTGTTCCCACACCCCTTGATTCTGGTCTGGACTTGTGACTTGCTCTGGCCAGAAGAAGGTGGTGGAAGTGATGTTGAGCCCTTTCTGAGCCTAGGCCTCAAAGGGTGTTGTCTGTTTTTGTTTGCTGTCTTGAATACACCATGACCATGATGACCATGTGAACAAGCTCAGACTAGTCTACTGGAGGACAAGAGACCACATGGAGCAGAGTCAAGCTTCCTAGCTGAGGCCATCTTACACTAGCCACTAGCTTCACCCAAACATGTCTCAGAGTCCAGCCAAGATCAGCAAAGGCACCTATTCAACCCATAGCTGACTGTAGACCCAAGAATGATCCCAGACAATGCAAGAGCTACCCAGCTGACCAAGGACTCATGAACAATAATAAATACTTATTATTGTAAACCACTGAGTTTTGGAAGGATTTGTTACACTGCAGTAGCTAACTGATACACCCAAATCTCAGGGGTCAATCCTCCTTCCTTTGCCCCAGATTAACACTCAGTCTGACCTAACACACAATAGCAGCCTCTAGCCTGACCAAGGCTTCCACAGAGGCTCCCTTATGGCCAGTTCTTGATTTGGCTTCGTCTATGTCAGTGGGACTGCCTTGGCACTCTCCCATCTTTTTACTATATTCTTCTTTGACGCTAATCTGTGTGTGTGCACTTGCGCATGTGTGTGGTGTGTGTGTGCACCTGTGAGCTCTAAGGTACATTTCACATCTTGGGTTCAGTCTCCTCCTTTTGCTGAGGACTCCCCGGGGCCCAGGCTGTGCTTTGTCCCCAAGAGACTTTCCTTAGATAGGGACCTGGCCCCTCATTCCTGGAAAGTTGCTCCTGCCTAATGCTCAGCCTAGGTTGTGAGGATGCAGCTCTGTGGGTTCAGGTCAACCTCATAAACGTCTCTGCCCTACCCCCCAGGGCAGCAAGGCTGGTGCACTGCAGCCCCCCACCTACAGAGCTAAAACTAGAATTCCTGGCTGGGCTGGCTTGCTTGGCAGCTGCCCTCAGCAGCTTTCCCTGGCCTTCCAGGGGCTTTCTCTGCCCTACAGCTTTCCCTTGTGAACTGGGCTGGTCCTGAGACAAGCTCCCTCTGGCTAGCTGATCACCCTCTGGTGGGACTTGATGAACCAGCATGACTTAGGACACCACCAGATCTAACACTCAGTCCTGGGCTCTTTCCACACAGCATTTACCTGTCAGGGAGCATCTGGTCTCAAACCACAGACATAGCTTTTAATGGCCTAAGCAGAAGAGGAATTTATTAGAAGATTACAGGTAACTTATGGGATTGATCAGAAGGACTGACCATGGGAGGAATGTGGCTGGGCGTTGCTGCTGCTGGCACCACTGGCTCTGACTATGGCTGTGTTCTCAACTGTCTTAGCTTTCTGTGGCCTTATCCCAGACTCAGAGCTCTGGGAAATATTACTGAGAGGCTGAGATTGGATCTGGGCTGCACCCTTGTCACCGGAAAAGGCAAGTCCACAATATAGAGTTTCTCCAAATGTAAGGAGGGGGGTTCAGATGTTGAGCAGCCAAAAGAAGGGTGATAAGCACCCATACCACTCCATCATCTTAGGGTCTGTTATAAGGAACTTGGTGCTCCAAATAGAGCCCAACTCCAACACTTTCTTTTCATTGTGCCATTAAAAAAATTGAAGTTTAATTTATACATAGGAAAATGCATACATCTTAAGGATTCAGCTCAATGAATTAAAAAAACCTGTTTATATACTTGTGTAACCACCACTCAGATCAAAACAGAGAACACTTCCATCACTCCAGAAGGGTCCTTTGTGCCTTCCTGGTCAATCTTATCTTCCTCTCCAGAGGAAATAACCATTCTGATTTTAGTTTATTTTGCCTATTCTTGAACTTCGTATAAAAAGAACTGTACAGTTTGTACTCCTTGTTTTGTTTTTGTTTTTGGCCTTGCCCTGTGGCACGTGGGGTCTTAGTTCCCCTACCAGGGATCAAACCCGTGCCCCCTGATTTGGGAGCATGGAGTCTTAACCACTGGACTGCCAGGGAAGTCCAAGTTTGTACTCTTTTGTAAGGTTTCTTTTGCTCAGCATAATACACTATAGATTTATCCAGGTTGCTGCATATATTAGTAGTTGGTTCCTTTTTCTTGCTGAATAGTATTCCATTGTATGAGTAGGCCATAATTTGCTTATCCATTCTGTTGTTGATAGACATTTGGATTGCCTCTAGTTTTTGGTTCTTATGAATTCAACTGTGCACATTCATGTACAAGTCTTTCTGTGGTCAAACATTATTTTCCCCCAGAGTTTCAGGGTCCGGACACACAGGCTCAGCGGCCATGGCTCACGGGCCCAGCCACTCCATGGCATGTGGGATCCTCCCGGACCGGGGCACGAACCCGTGTCCCCTGCATCGGCAGGCGGACTCT
>NC_041227.1:28544985-28564199 GCF_002837175.3 Physeter macrocephalus
GGGGCATGAACCTGTGTCCCCTGCATCGGCAGGTGGTCTCTCAACCACTGCGCCACCAGGGAAGCCCTCCCCCAGAGTTTTGATTTGCTGTCCTGCTTCACTGAGAAACTTCCCCACCAAATTAGTGGGGAAGTTTCCCTCAGCTAGAAAGACAGAGGAGTTTTTTCTCCCATGCAGTCACTATTCATACCCAAGATGGAACTTTTCATCTATGCCCCTAAATCTGCTCCTTCTGGAGTCTTCGCCGTCTCATTGTGTTGCTCCAGCCAGAAATCTGAGTGCTCTCTTTGCTCACATCTTTCAACCCAGCCATCAGCAACCCCATCATGTGTGCCATCAAAACACCTGACCACTTATTTCCTCCATGGTTACCAGCTGTTCTGGACCACCATCACCTGTTACCTGGAACACTGCAGTACCTTCTCCTCTGCCTTCACTCTAGTTTCTCTCTCCCACCATCACCTCCCACCCCTGGGTGATTCTTACCACAGAAACAAGAGCAATCCTTCAGAGGCTAAGTGAGAACATGTTCTGCCTTCGCCTGAAACACTCCCATGGCTCCCACCCCACTCTAAGCAAAAGCCACAGTTATTACAATGTAGACATTGCAATAACAAAGCCCTCATGATCTCCCCATGCTACTTCTCTCCCATCATTCCCCTCCTTTTCTCCTTTTCAGTCACACTGTTCTTATTCCTTTAATATGTCAAGGATGTTCCTGCCTGTGGACTTTTCATTGACTGTTCTCCCTGAACAGAGAGCTCTTCCCCTAGATTTCCACATGGTTTCCTCCCTTACTTTCCTTCAGACCTATTAACTTTACCAGCTCTATTTTTCTCTACAGCTCTTACCACATCTGTTACAGTCTATTTACTGGTTTACATGTTTGTTGTCTGTCTGTCTTCCCCATCAGCACGTCAGTTCCATAAGGGCAGGGACTTTGTCTGTTTGTACTTGTGTCCCTGGTGCATGAGCATCATCAGCCACGTCCTAGGCACCAATTAAGAGACACAGAGTGGCCTAGAGCACACATGAAAAGGGAGAATCGGGCTTCCCTGGTGGAGCAGTGGTTGAGAATCCGCCTGCTGATGCAGGGGACATGGGTTCGTGCCCCGGTCTGGGAAGAGCCCACATGTTGTGGAGTGGCTGGGCCCGTGAGCCACGGCCGCTGAGCCTGCGCGTCCGGAGCCTGTGCTCCGCAATGGGAGAGGCCACAACAGTGAGAGGCCCGCGTACTGAAAAAAAAAAAAAAAAAAAAAGAAAAGGGAGAATCAAGTTAGGTGTCTTCCACCTTGAGCTCACTATTTGGGTGTTGGATACTTTAAGAAAGTGCTAAGAACATCCTTTGGGCTTTCTCTGCCCCCTCAGAGATTTAACTCACTTTGGTCCAAGCCCCTGCAGTCTCACAGCCTATGTGATGAGTCCAGTGCAGGCTCAGAGATTGAAAGAGGCTTTTGGAAATGGTGAGATGGAACCAGGCCTGTGAGGGTAGGTGGAGTTGGGTAGGCAAAGGACAGCAAGACATCATGGGCTGGTGTGGGGTAGTGCTGCTTAGGTGAGATATGAGGGGTTAGCACCTTGGAGAGAGTCTCTGAAAGTCTGACTCCCAGGAAGCCCATCGCCATAACCACTCCTTGTGCTGACCCAGCAGGGTTTGGGGGGAGAGGTCCAAACACTTTCCACCCATGGTAGTTATACCAATATCCATCATCAATCCCAGACTAGACTTTGGTTATTTTTAGGTTGTTTTTTCTTTAACGCTGAAGTATATCCGTGGAAGGGAACTTATTCTTCAATAACGCAAACCTACAATATCTCTGGACAGACAAGAATGAAGCAGCCCTACCTAAGCCAATCTCTGGGGAGACAAGAGTGAAGCTGACTTGCCTAAGCAAAGCAAGGTCTGACCTCTGCCAGGATGTTCCGAGAGTCAACGGAACCCCTGCATTGGAAGCACAGAGTCAACCACTGGACTGCCAGGGAAGTCCCCACCTCCAAAATCAGATTTTTAAAGGCTTTTACATACAGGACATATGGAAACAGTTTTGTGTGCTGTCCTTTATTAAATGCAAGTAGGGTCATGCTGTACACACTCTGTTGAAACTTGATTTTTTCTCCTTAATGATGTGTTTTGGACGTTCTTCCATGTCACCCCTTTTGCTCTTGTCTTCTTTTCTCCACCTTATTCTTTTCACTGATGCTTAATATTTAATACTACACATATTCGTGTTTTGGTTTATTTAGTCATTGTCCTCTCAATGGGATTTCAGGTTTTTTTTTTTTTTTTTTCAATTTTTCAGTGTTTTAGCCAATCTTGCTGTGAATACCCTTGTTTATGATTCCTGGGTACATAGCTAGATGCATAAGTGCTGGGTCAGAGGGGATGCACATTTTGAATTTTAATAGATGTAATTTAGTCCCCTAACCCCCCATGTCTGGGATATGGGTGGGGCACCCAGGCCAGAACTTAGGCTTTAACTTCCCTCTCCCTCACTTCAGTCACCCAATCCATCATCAAGCCAGGTTAATTTTACCTCCTGAGTATTGTTAGCATTGTCTCTTTTCCTCCAACCTTGTTGCCACTGCCTTTGTTCCGATATTCATCATCTCTTGCTCTTGCCTAAGTTAATGCAATAGCTTCCCACTCCCGCTCCCCATCCCTAGTCTTGGTCATTCTATCTCCAACATAACGCACGTTATTCTGTAGTCAGAACTATCTTTCTTGATCCCCAATCCAATCATGCCCTCCTCTGACTTAACTCTTCAATGGCTTCCCATTACTCTTAGGATAATCTCTAAGCCCTGTGTTTTGGTCTACTTTCATCATGCCAGCTATGCCAACCTCTCCAGCATCGTTGAAGCCACACTCCTTCTCGGATGGGACTCGAACGCAGTCAAAACTCAGATTGGGACTTGAACCCACAGGCTGGGACTTGAACCCAGCCAAAATTCAGATTAGGACTTGAACCCATGACCCCTGATTTAGGAGAGGACTTAAACCCATTATCTTTTAATTGAAACCACTCACCCGGTGTCAGGACTTACTGAAGCTCACGTTCTTTTGTCTCATTGCAGACAGAATTCAGCGTGAGGCAAAGTGACAGGCAAAGAGTGAATTTATTAGCTTAGGACGCTAGTGAGAGATACAAGTGGGCTAGCAGGGGAGTGCAGCCCTGAGAACAAAGAGGGTTACATTTTTGTAATCAAAGAAAAAGTGGGGAGAGGAGGAGACCACATTCTTCCTCATTCTTGGGTGGACATCAAAGCTTACGTCATTAGTTCCTCCTTTGGCCCTATATGGTCTAACCAGGACTGTCATGGAACTATTTAAATCATATGTATATTAGCAGAAGTGTGGTGACATAGACTAAAATATGATAATTCATTTCAAGTTTCCATATAATGTCCCCTTTCACCTAGTTTCTTTCTTCTTTCTCCTATGTTTCTGTCTTGGCTACATACAGAAATGCTACTCTTCAGGACTATTAACTCCCTGAATTCATGCAACAAGATTCAGACGCCATATTTATTGTCTTGTGTTTTAACTATCAAAACTTGTGGCTTGAGTGTGCCTGGTGCTTGAATGCACCTTGTCTTCCTTCAAGGTACTGTAAGTTGTTGCTAGGTTACTAGATTCTTTTCTTGAGTGGTCATTAGGTTACAACAGTCTTCCAAACTCCCTTAAAATTCCCTTTCTGTCTTTAATCCCCTAGTTGGATTCTTCAACTAACTATTTAATTATCTTATTCTATCCCTACCATCATTCCTCCCTGGCATCTCACCTCACACCCAGAATTCCAGTGATGTTGATAGTTAAGACCCTTAATATGTTAGACTGTTTTACACCCCATGCCTCACTCAGTTTTCTCTGACTGCACTGCCTGCTCCACTTCCCTGTTCTCTTTTCTCCTCCTGTTCACCTGGTGAATACCCAGCTATCTTTTGGGGCTCATCTACCAGTCACCCATCCTGGGAAGCCTTTTCTTTCCCCTAAAAGAGGACAGATCACTTTCCTTTTAGCTCCTACTGATGTTGTTCAGGCTTTTGATTTAGTCTTGTCACCATTTAGTATCCAATGTATTTACCTCCCCATCTCCCCTCTAGACTCAGAGCTTCTTGAGGAGACTGAATAAACAATGATGACAGGCTGTCTACCTAGGGTAACATACATGCAAAAAGTGCACATATCATAAGGGTGCAGCTTCCTGAAATTTTACAAATGGAAACCACTCATGTTACTAGCACCCAGTACTGGAATTAGGAATTAGAGAGGGAGACAGCCAAAGGGACTTATCTGTAATGTTTTCAATTCTTCACATGGAGAATGTGTTCTAGTATAACCTGGATAATTAAAAATTAAATACAATTTTTTTACACATCCTCATACTCTTCCTGTTGGGATCTTCAGAGCTGTGTTAAGAGAGACATCAATCAATCAATCAAGCCACATCGAATGTGTATTTACTACTTCATCAGACAGGCCAGGTTTGACCACTTATAAGCTGTGTGATCTTGAACAAGTGACAACTTCTCTGACCCTTTGTTCTCTGTTGTCTTAACCTGGGTCCCCCTAAGTAGAACCTGAGACAAAGGCTTGGAAGCAGATCGTTTCATTGGGGATGTGATCCTAGGTAGCAGGAAGGAGAGAGAGGAGGAGTGCAACAGGGAAGGTAGAAGAGCCAATACAAGATGTGTCACCAGGTTGGTCAATGCTATGAGTGTCTTGATGCCACTATGACATTTTGAGGAGCCTTCTGAAATGTGTCTCAGAACTCTCTGCTGAGGAACAAAAGGGAGAGGCATTCATCCATTGGCTCTTACCTCCCATTAGTCAAGGGAAACCCCACTGACTCATACTTCCCCGTATTTCTGTACTGATCATGCATGAGAGCCAGGCAGGCTCCCTTGAGGTCTCATTCAGCTGTACTGGGGAATACTCAGGTTAGGCTGAAGTCTTCCTGAAACAGTTCAGCTCAGCACTGACTGGAGGAAGAGGTTTGGCCAAAAGGGTTTTGAGGTGGTACACCAAGAGTGTTCGACACACTCATCTTTACAATGAGAAGGGAATGCTGCAAGGATTGGGTTGAATTCCACACCTAAATAATAAAGGACCTGGGTTGGGGACCTGAGAAGTGCAAGGGCTATGGCAGACCTGCCCCTCTTACTCCAGAGTGTGGGGCTAAGGAAGGGACAAGACTCAGGGCAAGCCTGAAAGTTTGCTGAGCAAAGAGGGGCTCTGCCATGTTGGTTCATTGGGGCTAGGCATAGAGGCCCAAGCAAGACAGTGGGGAAGGCAGTGGGTTCTAGGAGACAAAGAGGAATCCCCTGGTGGGATCCCCTGGGCCAGGAGTGAAGGGAAGTGTGTCCTAATAGGTGCCTGAGGCCTTGCTCCTATGAGGGGAAGGAAACTGATGAAGCCACGATATGGAGCAGAAAAGGTACACTGGAAATCCAGACCGCAGTCCTTAGCCTGGTGTCAGGCCCCTATAGGTCCTACATGATAACAGTGGGTTGTCTTCTTTTACAACATTATACATGGTGATAATCCACCATATATCTAGCTTTGATCCCTCTCAGGGATATAAATCAATTTGAAAGCAGCCCCTGCCTTTTTTTTTTTTTTTTTTTTTTTTTTTTTTTTTTTTTTTTTTTTTTGTGGTATGCGGGCCTCCCTCTGTTGTGGCCTCTCCCATTGCGGAGCACAGGCTCCGGACGCGCAGGCTCAGTGGTCATGGCTCACGGGCCCAGCCGCTCCGCGACACGTGGGATCTTCCCAGACCGGGGCGCGAACCCGGTTCCCCTGCATCGGCAGGCGGACGCGCAACCACTGCGCCACCAGGGAAGCCCTAGCCCCTACCTTTTATGTATGTTACAGGCTAGACCAGGTGTTCTTAATTTAGGGTACTTGGATAAAATTTAGGGGATCCATGAAACATAGCTAGAAAAAAATTACATCTATATTTTGCTCTAAATTAAATCAAAAGTTTCCTTTACTTATGGGTGTAGGCAACAAATTACACAGTTGAGTCTTTGTTCCCAAGAGAAGCCACAAATATTTTCATGTCACAGTACAGTTATAAATATTTTGAAAGATCATTTATACTTCAGAATTACAGTAGTTATTAGACACTGTCCCCCCCACCACTAGATCTTGTTGTATAGTATATCAAAGATGAAGCACATATTATATATTTTAAAGTATTTTGATAAAAGTATTTCAATATAGTTGGCTTCCTTTGTAATCTGATGTTTTTTATTTTATACACTTCATCAGACAAAAAGTTCAAGAGTCCCTGTACTAGACCATGAAAGGCCAATATTCACCTGTATGCTGGGAGCCCTCTTGGCTGCACCAATGGCAGACATAACTAATCAATCACAGCAATCTTTCCAGCAGACGCCTCTGCAGTCATCTTCTACTGACTGATCTGCGCAGACATATGAGGCCAAGTTTATCTGTTCTTCCTGGTATGTAATGAACTATATGAGCCAATGAGGAATAAAGCAAGGCAAGATAAGGATATGATTAAGTGCTTCTTTAGCAAGCACAGCAAATTAGAGCAAAGTTTGAGACTAAAAGTGCAAAAGGCATTAGAACAACAAGAAACACTATCATGGACATACCTCCATAGTGAGGTATTGAAGGAAGGACAAAATTTTGAGAGATGGAGAAAGCAGGACGAAATGGTATTCAGGGTGTATGTGGAGGGGTAAGAGTGAGAGGTTCAAGGATGGAAAGAGCAAGAACTATCAGGGGACACTGTGGAGACCAGGCTTTGGAGAAATTGTGGTAAATGAAACTGAGGTGTCAACTTCATTAGGAAGGCTTTGAATACCTGGATGAGGAGTTTGGTCTGGGAAGTTCCTGAGAGTCAGTGAGCAGGTGACAAGTGGTATATCAGTTTGCTTTCACTGTGTAAGCCAGAATTTAGTGGCTTAATACCACAATGATTATTTCTCACTAATCTATCCATTGGCTAGGTGGTTCTTCTGGTCTGGGCTGACTTAGCTGATTATGGTGGTTCCCTCATGCATATTAGGTCAGCTAATGAGTTGGCTAGGGACTGCTTGATTCAGGATGGCCTCATTATATGGTTGGCATTTGGCTAGCTATTGGCTGGGACAATGGGGCTCCTGGGCCACATGGTTTCTCATCCATCAGAAGGCTAGCCTGGGTTTGTTCACGTGGTGGCTGGACAGATTTCCAGGAGAAGTGGAAATGCACATGGCCTCTTGAAGCCTACTCAGAATTGGCACTTTGTCACTTCTACCATATTCTATTGACCAAAGCAATTCACAAGGCCAGCCTAGATTCAAGGAGTGGGGAAATAGATTCTGCCTCTTGATGGGAGGAGGTACAAAGTCACATTGCAAAGGGTGTGGATACAGGAAGATAATAATTGTGGCCATGTTTGCAATTAATTTATCACAGAGGGTTTGAGGGTGGTTGGTAGAACATGAAACAGTAAGAGAAGAGCCCCAAGGGCAGGGAGGCTGGCTGGAAAGCAATCACAGTAGTGACTGGGAAGAGAAGGATAGGATGTTTGCCCAGACTCTAAGATGGGGTAGACCTAGATGGGGGACAATAGAGGAAATGGGGAGGAAAGAAATCTCTGAATTTTGGGCCTGACTGGGCCAGGCAAGGGAGAAAACCATTCACAGAGCTAGGATGTCAGCAGGTGGCTGCTGGTGAAAGACCTGTTTGATTTGGAGCCCTACTCTGGAAGGGCCTTTGAGGTTTTGGGAGATGCCAGCTTAGGTGTGCACTGGGTCCTGCTATCTATAGGCTGGGAGATCTTGTTAAGCCCTTTAACATTTCCTGGCCTTGGTGTTCCCCTCTGTAGAGTAGAAAGAGGAATTCTAACCTTGTAGGGCTGTTAGATGATAAATTGAGAGGCACAGTATGTGGAAGCATTTTGTAAACTCTTTTGGATGAACACTTATTAGTGGTTTTATGGCTTGGTTTTATTTTTAATTTAAGAGATGTTAGCCACCTAGGGATGGTGGCTAGGAGGGACCTAGTGGAAACGTACCTCAGAGATGGGTCTCACTCGAACCCAGTCGCACCTCAGATGGGACTCGAACCCTCAATCTTCCACCTGAAACTTCACAACTTGTCTCAGGGCTTAATGAAGCTCAGGTTCTTTATGTCTCAGCAAAGAAGGAATTCAGCAAGAGGCAAAGGTAAGAAGTAGATAGATTTATTAATAGCCTTTGTAAAGAGGTTGCAAGAAAATGAGGAGTGAGAGGATGTTCCTGGGATGGGCTGCCAAGTGAGGGTCCTTGGCTTCTCACAGGAAAGAATTCAAGAGTGAGCCGTAGTAAAGTGAAAGCAAAGAAACACATTCCATAGGTAGAGCATGGTCTGTCTCAAAAGGTGAGAGCGGCCCTGGGAGATACACACTCCACAGAGTATGAGCCCTCTCAGAAGGTGAGAGTGGCCCGTAGTTTTTATGGGCTGGGTAATATCATAGGCAAAGAGTGGGAGGATTATTCCAACTATTTTGGGGAAATTACAGGAATTTCCAGGAACTGGGCCACTGCACACTTTTTACCCTTTTATGGCCTTGGAACTGTCATGGTGCTGGTAGGTGTGTCATTTAGCATGATAATATATTACAATGAGCACATAATGAGCCTCAAGGTCTCCTGGAGGTGGAATCTTCCACCATTTTGGGCCAACTTGGTTCTAACCAGTTTTTATCATATTCTCAATGGCTCTGTCATTCTTTTAAAGGTTGTTCCCTGCCCCCTTCCCTCCTATCTCACTAGGAGGGAGCATGAATGGGGAAGAGGAAGACTCAGGGTTTGAGGGAAAGAGATGCTATTAGGGGGTTGGAGAAAAAGAAGGACCCAGAGGGAGAGAGCATGGCCTGTCCAGAGTCCCTACAACTTGGGGTTGGGGAAGCCTCAGGACAGCCACATTGTGGGGCATTCACTCATGGCTGTTCTGTGCTTGCTCAGATGTTGGGCTCAGAGAGTTGGGAGTCAGAGTGGGGGCAATGTGGTGAGAGAAGTTAGTCTCCATGCTTAATCTTCCAAAGGCAAACTCCTGGGTGGTCAGGACAGAGGTCAGTACGGCTCCCCCCTCTTCTCTCCCTCCTTATGCCTGCTGCTCTGAAAAGTCCAGTGGCATCACTGCTTCCAGATGTGACCTCCAGATGTGGCCTGGAGCAGTTCTAGGCAGATTAAGGATGCAGAGGCAGTAGCCAACCTCCTGGCTTTTCTTCCTGCCTCCTTCTCTAATGGAGCCTACCCAATGCTCTCCATCCCCTGCCTTCCTTCCACCTGGTCAGGGTACCAGGTACCTAGAGGCACCAGTGGATGGATAAATAAATACCAGTTATGAATAAACTTGAGCCAGACAGATGCATCTTTATTCGTGTTGGAAAGAGCTTATAACTGGCGGAGTGGAAAACTCTCAAATGTTTCCCTTCTGAGCACTCCCTGTGGCTCTTGGAGGAGGAAGTGAGTTGTTTCCTTGGCTGGGGAGCTGCCAGGGCACTGGGCTCAGGGCCAGCCAGGGCCTGGAAGGAGCTGCTGAAATCTTCCCTCTCAATGGGGACAACCTGGACCTTGTTGTCTCACCCGGATGGAGCCCCAGTTAGGGGGAAAATGCAGCTCTTTTATTAGTAGCAGACCATGCTACCAACCCAGGTGGTGCTGCTAGAAGTGAGTTCTCTGGTTGCCTGGACAAGTGGGTATCAGAGTGTACCATGTGCTTGAATTCCCTAAAGCTCTTATTCAAATGCAGATTCTGATTCAGTCCATGTGGGGTGAGACCTGGGATTCTGCATTTCTCACCAGCTCTCAGGTGATTCTGAAGCTGCTGGCATGTAGACCATATTTTGAGTAGCAAGGGTCTAGACTGGACATCTAAAACATGTCTAAACTTTTTGACACTTCTTTTTGTCTGTAGGTTTTCCTGATTTTTCTTTTTTTTTTGGTTTTGTTTTTTTTAAGTTCACAAAGTACTAAAGAGTAGACAGTGAAAAAATCTCCTACTTCTGTCCCCAGCAACCAGGTTTATTCATAGCTGGTATTTATTTATCCATCCACTGGTGCCTCTAGGTACCTGGTACCCTGACCAGGTGGAAGGAAGGCAGGGGATGGAGAGCATTGAGTAGGCTCCATTAGAGAAGGAGGGAGGAAGAAAAGCCAGGAGGTTGGCTACTGCCTCTGCATCCTTAATCTGCCTGGAACTGCTCCAGGCCACACCTGGAGGTCACATCTGGATCCCTTCCCATGGCCAACCAGTGTTGTTGGTTTTTACGTATGTCCTTCCAGAGATATTTTATGAATATTCAAGCAAGTATATATATTTTCTTCTCTCTACTTGCCCTGTTTTGGATATTACCTGATATATACTGTTTTGCATTTTGCTTTTTTTACTTAACAACATACCTTGGACATCACTCTACTTTCTCCTTTCTTTTATTAAAGTCACACAATTTCATTATATACCATAGCTGACTGGGCAAATCCCTTTTGACTGACACTTGATTATGTCCAATCTTTTGCTTTTCCTGCTAGTGGTGCAATGAATACCTTAGTATCCTATTACTTCTCCTGGGTGTGAGTCTATCTGGAAGATAAAGGTCTGCAAGTGGAAATGTAGGGTCAAAGGATACATGCATTTGTAATTTTGATGAATATTGTCAAACTGAACTCCCCAGAGGAGCTGTGCTAACAATGTGAGACAGGGCCTATTTCTCTTATTCTCTCAATGCCACATGTTAACAAACTTTCTGATATTTGCCAATTTGGTGTATAAAAAATAACTGCTCTTTTTGTTCGTTTGTTTTTGGCAGCTCCATGAGACTTGTAGGAACTAACGGCAGTGAAAGCGCCGAGTTCTAACCACTGGACCACAAAGGAAGTCCTGATAACTGCTCTTTTTGAAGCTCTCTCCTCCTTTAGTTTCCATGGTTCTCTTCAACTATATTTGTCATAGAATCATTGCATTCATCTTCTATGGGCCAGGTACCTTATCAGGTGCTGGGAATCCAAAGGAAAACAATGCATGAATAATCCCTATGCTTTCCTCTAGTAGGAAAGACAATTAATTAGTCAATAATTCCTGATAAGCATGAGGAGTGCTGTGATAAGGGGGTGACTTCTTAAGACAGTTCTACTCAAACTTTAATGTGCTCATGCATCAACCCAAGGATCTTGTTGATATACAGATTCTGACTCAGCAGGTCTGGGGCAGGGTCTGAGATGGTGCAGTTCTAACAAGCTCCCAGGTGAAGATGAGACTGCTGGTCCCAGGACCATATTTTGAGTAGCAAGGGCCTACAAAGCATTTTCTGTAAAAGAAGCAGACAGTAAATATTTTCCGCTTTGTGGGACACATGGTCTGTCTTGCAGCTATTCAGCTCTGCCTTTGAAAGCAGCCATAGACAATATGTAAATGAATGGACATGGCTGTGTTCCAATAAAAATTTATTTCCAAAATAGGCAGTGGGCTGGATTTGGCCAACAGGCCGTGGTTTGCTGACCCCCATTCTAGAACACCGCAGGCATCCAATAGTTGTTTGTTGCAGCAATGAGTGAAGGGTGTTATTTGAGTAGCATCAGGCGCCTGAGCCCCTGGGATCAGTGGTGCCTGGAGGAATGGTGTATTGGTTAGAGTCCTACCAGGAAAACTAATACCAGGCTTTAAACCGAGGTAATTAAATGCAAGGAATTGGCTACACAGTTAATGGAAGAGCTGAGAAGTCTATCAGGGGCAACTCGGAGATTAGCAACAGCAGGAAGCTGCTACCACCTTGGAGAAGAGGAGAAAGGGGGAGATGGTATTATTGAGGTTCAGGTCAGCCAGTGGGAGCTGGAGCCGTGGAGAAGACCCAGCCATGGTTGGAGACCCTGGGAAGAAATACCATTGGAATCTTCCTTCTTCTTGCCTTCCTATCTTCTCTCCATTGGCCAAACCCAGCTGTGATCTAATCTATACAGGAGGCTGTAGGGGCCAACCCCTATCATATGGAATGCAGGAGAAGTCAAGCATGGTCCGAGGCCAATAGGTCAAGGTCCAGTGAAAGGGACACTTAGAATGAGACTTGAACTGCAGGTAGTTGACCAGACAAACAGGAGAGGAAGTATGGATGTTTCAGGCACAGAAAGCAGGCACAGGGTGTGTAGGGGTGAGTGTGTGGAATGAGACCACTCCTTTAAGTGGGATGAGATTTATGCTTTAGAACAGAGGTTGGAAATATCTTTGTCACATAGTTTTTTTCTTTTTGTTTAAAAAACATGTAAAAATGTAGAAACCATTTTTAGATCACAGGCTGTGCAAAAACAGGCCACAGGCAGCCTTTGGCCCATAGTAGTTTGATGGCCTGTTTCAGAAAGATCCACTTTAGAAGGATGGATTGGGGTGGACATGAAGCTGAGAGAGGAGACAGAGAGGCCAGAAAGGAGGCTGCTGAAGATGCTGGGCAGGAGATGATGGGAGCCCAACTGGGGATCATGGTGGTGGAGAGAAGGGATGAGTTAGAGATGTAAAATGGACAGAATGTAGAGTAGCTGGTCTGAACAGAAGGGCTGGGCCGGGTCTGGAGACATTTTCAAAGTGACACATTGAGTATTCTCCTGATTGTCTTGGAACGCCTCCCTCTCTTGCTTTAGGGAGTGAGAAGAATCCTGTCATGCTGGCAGTGTACTTCCCTGTGTACCCCCACCCCACCCCATCCCACCCACTCTCTTTAGGTAGAACAGTGGAAGAGCAGGTTGTGCTGCCTCTTAGTAAGCCAGGAGTTGGCTGCCCAGCTGTTGGTGACTCACTGGTGGCTCATTTCAGAATATGGGTACTAAGCATCTCCTGTTTTCAGTTTCAGGCCTTGGCTGCCATTCCTGAATGATGGGACATCCCACTAACATTCTGTGACACCTCCCTGTGGCATTTGGGTCCAGAGTAGAGATGAGAGCTGGAAAGTCCCTTACCCAGTCCTAGGTCAGACACCTGCTGGTAGCCTCTGTCATCATCTTGATCACAGGCTGCTTGTGGCACAGACAGGGCTGGGATGTTGTCTTAGTTAGGGCTCCCCCAAAAGAAGAGATAAGAATTTGAGTGCAAGCAGTTCATTGCACTGGGAGGGAGTAGGGAAGTGAGACAGGGGAGGAAAGCAGTCCATACAGAATGTGTTATGGAGCCAGTTACAACTGTGGACAACTGTAACTTAAACCTGCTGGGGAGCTCTGGCTTTCAGGGTAGAACACATGCCACAGATTATCCTGTCTGAAGGGCAAGGGAGCTAGGGTATCTATCCACCAATTCCTGCGAGTCACAGATGGAGGGCTTCTCCAAGGGATGTTAATTCCCTGGCACTTGCAGCCTGCTACCTGGCTTTCTGCAGCTCGGGAATGAAAACTCTCCAGTGCAGACTTGCAGTTGGGAGGCATCTGGAGCTTCTTGAAGTGGTAAGATCCCAAAGAAGTGAGCAGGGTACCTATAGAACCTGCTATAGATGGCTATCCTCTCCACTCAACACATGGGGAAACTCAGAAGCAAAGTGACACCCCCAAATCATACTACAGGTTTGTGACAAACGGGAGCCTGAAACTCAGAGCTTGTGGGTCCAGTGTCTTACACTAGTTTTTAGCCAGTCCCTGTTGTCATGGGACTTCTGGGCAGGAGAGGCCCTGCCTCGGAGTCTCATAGGTTGACTTGTTCCACCTGCCCACCTGCTGCATTCACGCCTCTGAATACTCCCCACTTCCCAAGTCTACCCAGAGCCCAGAGCCATGTCTGGAGGAAGGGGGAGCCTGCAGGACGTGTACATACGGCAATACTTGGCTTCCTTACCAAGGGCCTATATGTGGCTTGCAGAGCCTGGAAAGGGGTAAACAGGAGACAGACTGGGGTCAGGAGTTGGGAGGTAGTCCACTGGTCAAGCTGTGGGGGCAGGGTGTGCTGAGGAGAGGCAGACAGGACAGAGTCAGTGTGGAGGGCACTCAAGGGGACTGCAAAGTGGGCTGGGCAGGTTTGAGCCCCGTGTTCCTTGTCCTGGTCTCTTGGGACCTGGGACACTTTGCATAACTGGGAACAGATGTTTCAGGCTTCAGCACTGAAGGCTGCATGGTTCAGAATAGAGCATAATCCAGTCATTCAGTTGTTCGTTCCCTTGAGAATCAATTACAGGGCCCTGTATATACTAGCTATGGTGCCAACCACCTTGGGGGACTTTTGAAGGAATCAGGCTATTGGCTAGTTTCAGAACCTGTTGCATCCTGCAGGAGGAGTAGGACAGTTTTCTTCCACCTGAACTCTCCATTCTACCTTGAGTCCTGAGTTAGATGGTAAAAGACAGCACAGCCCTCAGGGAGCCCCTAGTCTGAGCAGGGGGACATACTCCAAAATCCAGGTGTGGAGTCTCTCCCTGCTCAGGGAGGCTTAGAAAATAGTTTTGTTCCTGAAGTTTTGATACCCAATTAGGGGTGAGGGGGTGACTGGAAGCTCCACCTGACTGGCCCAGCAGAACCCCCATGAAATCTATCCCATTCCTAAACCCAGACTGTGATAGATGATCAGCACAGATGGCTGTAACATTTCCCTCCCTTTGCAATGTGACTTTGCAGCTTCTCCCATAAGGAATCTATTCCTCATCCCTTGAATCCGGGCTGGTGCATTAGTCAGAGTTCTCTAGAGAAAAAGAACCAACAGGAGATTGATCTCTCTCTTTTTCTCTCTCTCATTCTCTCTCTCTCCATATCTATCTATCTATCTATCTATCTATCTATCTATCTATCTATCTATCTATCTATCTATCTATCTATCTATCTATCTATCTATCTATCTATCTATCTATCTATCTATCTATCTATCTATCTATCTATCTATCTATCTATCTATCTATCTATCTATCTATCTATCTATCTATCTATCTATCTATCTATCTATCTATCTATCTATCTATCTATCTATCTATCTATCTATCTATCTATCTATCTATCTATCTATCTATCTATCTATCTATCTATCTATCTATCTATCTATCTATCTATCTATCTATCTATCTATCTATCTATCTATCTATCTATCTATCTATCTATCTATCTATCTATCTATCTATCCACCTATAGAGAGAGAGATTGAGGAGAGATTTTAAGTAATTGGCTTACACTCTTGTGGAGACTTGGTGAGTCCAAAAATCTACCAGGTAGCCTGCAAGCTGGAAACTCAGGGAAGAGTTGCATTTGAGGCCCAAGGCAGTCTGCTGGCAGAATTCTTTCTTGCTTGTGGGGTAGGGCGTGGAGGAGAAGTAAGGGAGAGTAGGGGGGTAGGGCAGGGGGTTAGCTTTCAACTGATTGGATAAGGCCCACCCTCATTGTAGAGAGCAATCTGCTTCACTCAAGGGCCACTGACTTAAATGTTAATCTCATCCAAAAAAATACCTTCGCAGAAACATCCAGAATAATGTTTGACCAACTATCTGGGCACAGTGACCCAGCCAATTTGACACAAAAATTAACCATCATAGCTGGTCTGTCACTTGCTTTGGACCATAGAATGTGGTGAAAATGATGGTGTGTTAAGTCCTGAGCCTAGGCCTCAAGAGGTTTTGCTCAATTCCACTCACTCTCTTGGAATTCTGCCCAGCTGCCAGGGAACAATCTCGGGCTGGCCGCTGGAGGATAAGAGACCAAGTAGAAGAGAGATGAATTGTGCCAGCTGATGCCAGATCCCACCCAACCTAGCAGCTGACTACATATGTACGTGGGAGCCGAGCCAAGAGCAAATTGCCAAGCAGAGCCCAGCCCAAAGTGCTGACCCACAGAACTGTGAGCTAAATAGTTATGTTTTAGGCCACGAAGTTTTGGAGTGGTTTGCTACACAAGAAAATCTAACTGATACACAGTCCAACTTCTGCAGTGCCCCTGTACCCCTCCATCCCAGGTATTCTATCAGCCTGTCACCTGGGCTGATGGAGAAGACACAGGCAGACAGAGGGCCTATTTCAGGTTTTGTAAGGCCCTGTGGGTGTCTGTACCATTGAAGGCATGTGTGTAGATACTCTTCCACCCTGATATTTAAATGTATCTCTGCCCAGGCACATTCTAGCTTGTCAGGCTCCCACAATAATGTGTCAGAGCAGAAGGGGATGCTGAGGGTCGAGGGATGAGGCCAAGGGTTGGGTCCTGGAGACCACCTCTGTGGACCTGGGGGAGTTTCAGGGATTCATTGTAGGATGGAGCACAGGAAAAGAACTTGGGAGGCAGCAAACTTTGGTCAAGTTCTGCTTCAGTTGTTCATCAAGTCTGTGTCCTGGGGCAAGTTGCCTCACCATTCAGAGCCTCAGTTTCTCCAAGAGCAGAGTTAGGTTTCGTGGAGCCTGGAGCAGTTACAAGTTGGGAACCCTCTTTAAGCAGAAGAATATAAAACTATGATTATAAAATTGCAGGACTTTGGAAGGGGCTCAGGCAAGTGAGCTTAAGCTTCATTAGCTTTGCGGTGAATTGCTTCTGGCTTCCTCACTGGTGGAATAGGAAAGTTAATAATAGCAATTGAAAAGGATTGTTATGAAGGTCAAATGAGTACACCATACACAGTGGGCATCCTAGTGGGTGGAATCTAGCAGGAAGCCAGTGTTGCAAGAAATGATTCAAAGGCGGAAAAGGTTCATGTAGTGGCTGGTTGGTGGGCTTCTGGGGGAGAGATGGAGCAGCATGAGGAAGAGTAGAGGGAGAAGGATGGTGTGGTATCTATATTCTCACCAGGCCCATGGGCTGCCCCTCAGGTGCACAGAGAGGCAGATCAGGAGCTGATTTCATGAGGGTCTTTGTGAGGTTCTGGGGCCTAAGTACAGTTGGGACAGGGTTCTGAACCCAAAGTTGGGAGAAGCATGTGTTTTTTCCTAGAGTAAGAGGCTGATTTACTGAGGGCATGCTCTCAGAGAAGAATAAAAGGGAGGGAGGGAAGCAGGACAGGGCAGGGGAAGATGCTCAACAAGGAGAGAGTCTTAACTGGAGTCTAGCCTCACCCTGATCCCACAGGGAACTCTGGGGGCGTGAATGGACAGAGAGTTGTCCCACTCTGAGGGAAGCAGGGCAGGCTTTTACTCCCTGTTCCAATCAGTTTTTGGGAGGAGGGTAGGGAGTATAACCCCCCAGGGTCACACATCAGTCAAGGGCAATTCTCAGGAGAAGGGCCTTTGCAGCATTTGCTCAACACTTACACTGGCCTGCGAAAGGGGATCTGGGAAGGGCACCAATAGAATCTATCTCAAGGGTCTTCTCCAGAGTTCTGCAGGATACTCAGACCTACCATGGTATGGGGTTGGCAACCTGGGGAGTGAAGGGGATGCAGAGATGGAACTTAGGAGAAACCAAAGTTATGATCTTTAGGACACTATGACAGGGGCAGTGGACAGGTGCTGCCCCCATGTGGCTTCTAAGGACTTGGCTTTTTAGTGCTAGGCTCATGTGGGAGAGTCTGCGGAATTTCAGAAGTAACTGGGGCAAGTTGAGGGGCCCTGGAGCACCCGTGGTCTGCAGGTGAGGGAAAGTCCATGAAATGTGTGTTTTTCCTATTAATGCAGTCTCATTTGTGTGCCTGGGCTGGTGAGGCCTGGAGGAACTCTGGTCACATATGGAAAAGAGCTTTGTCAACTCTAAAGTACTGGATGATTCCCAAGGCCATGAACATGATCGGTTTGGAGGTAGTTCCCCGCCCTGTGGAAAGACCAGAAATTCACCCCAACCCTGGCAATGGCCCACTGGTTGGTTCATAAAGAAGGGGAGATAGTCAGGAAGGTATAACAGCTTGGTGCAACTGGGGTCATACACCTTCCTGTGTCCTATAATCAAAGGCAAGTTTATTTATCTTTGGTGAGGTGAGTCTTAGGAAAAAGGAACTAGAACTGGCATATGGTGTAGGTAGGAGGTAAAATGGGACAACCAATTTGGAAAACAGTTTGGTAGCTTCTTATGAAGTTAACATACACTTTTCATATGACCTAGCAATTCTACTGCTAGGTATTTACCAAAGAGAAGTGAAAACATACTGTATTAATTATCTACTCCTGTGTACTAAATTATGCCAAAACTTAGCAGCTTAAAAGAACAATAAACATTTATCATCTTCACAGTTTCTGTGGATCAGAAATCCAGGAACAGCTTTGTTGGCTGGTTCTGGATGGAGGTCTTTCATCAAGTTGCAGTCAATATTGTGGCTGGCCAATAGGAAGGTTGGATGGAACTGGAAGATTTGTTCCCAAGATGGCTCACTCACACACTTGGCAAGTTAGTGCTGAATGTCAGTGAGAGGCTTCAGTTCTTTTCCACATGGACCTCCTGTAGGGCTGCTTGAGTGTTCTTATCACATGGCAGCTAGCTTCCCCGAGAACAAGAGATCCAAAAGAGCAAGGCAGAAGCTGCAATGTCTTTTATGACCTAGCCTTGGAAGACACACTGACACTTTTGTAATAGCCTACTGACTACTTGGCCAGCTCTATCCAATGTTGGAGAGATGGCACAAGGTCTTGAATACCAGGAGGGGACCATCACTGGGGGCCATCTTGGACGCTGGTGACCACAGGCATTAACGCAGTCATGCCTCCTTTGTTCCGTACAGAGCAACACATACACCTTTGGCACCCTGAGATTATAGTATGAGTCTTGAGTATCCCTGGGGTGGGTATGTATGGGAGCTTCGGTTCCAGTGGAGCCATATCAGCAACAAGAGAAGCAGCAGCAGAAGAAAGAGACAGCAGTGCTCAGCAAGAGGCTGTGCAGAGGAGCTGGAGTGGAATGTATGAGTCCCTGAGTGAACATGACCTTGTCTCAGGAGGCGGCCCCAGTGTGCAGTGTGGTTTGGTGCAGGTTGATTAGACCTAATGGGAGGGAATGAGGGATCACCTGGTCTCCATTTTTTAATATGCATTGAAGTAAGGGTCCAGGACTCTCAAGGTAGCCTCTCAGCTGGTGTGTCAGGTTTAAGCAAAGAGTGGATATAGAAGCACTTTGATGAAGAGGCATCTCCAAACCTGAGGGCTTGTCTTTTCCTTATCCTGGAGTCTCCCCAGCAGGGCAGGAGATGTATGAAGGGTTTCTCATCTGTGCCACAAAGCCAGGGCGGTGTCAGTCCCCAAATCGTTGTTCCATGAGGCCTCTCCTCACTTCCAGGTTGGGGAGAAGGAGTCATACTCTACCAGTTAAGGACCACTATTATCCAGCCATGTGCTCTAGTACACAGGTAACTCCAGCAGAGTTGC
>NC_041227.1:28565157-28574456 GCF_002837175.3 Physeter macrocephalus
TTTTTTTTTAATAGATCTTTATTGGAGTATAATTGCTTCACAATACTGTGTTAGATTCTGTTGCACAGCGAAGCGAATCAGCCACATGCATACATATGTCCCCATATCCCCTCCCTCTTGAGCCTCCCTCCCACCCTCCCTATCCCACCCCTCTAGGTCATCACAAAGCACTGAGCCGATCTCCTTGTGCCATGCAGCTTCTTCCCACTAGCTATCTATTTTACATTTGTTAGTGTATATATGTAAATGCCACTCTCTCACTTCATCCCAGCTTACCCTTACTCCTCCCCTTGTCCTCAAGTCCATTCTCTACATCTGCATCTTTATTCCTGTCCTGCCCCTAGGTTCTTCAGAACCTTTTTCACGCCTCTGAATACTCCCCACTTCCCAAGTCTACCCAGAGCCCAGAGCCATGTCTGGAGGAAGGGGGAGCCTGCAGGACGTGTACATACGGCAATACTTGGCTTCCTTACCAAGGGCCTATATGTGGCTTGCAGAGCCTGGAAAGGGGTAAACAGGAGACAGACTGGGGTCAGGAGTTGGGAGGTAGTCCACTGGTCAAGCTGTGGGGGCAGGGTGTGCTGAGGAGAGGCAGACAGGACAGAGTCAGTGTGGAGGGCACTCAAGGGGACTGCAAAGTGGGCTGGGCAGGTTTGAGCCCCGTGTTCCTTGTCCTGGTCTCTTGGGACCTGGGACACTTTGCATAACTGGGAACAGATGTTTCAGGCTTCAGCACTGAAGGCTGCATGGTTCAGAATAGAGCATAATCCAGTCATTCAGTTGTTCGTTCCCTTGAGAATCAATTACAGGGCCCTGTATATACTAGCTATGGTGCCAACCACCTTGGGGGACTTTTGAAGGAATCAGGCTATTGGCTAGTTTCAGAACCTGTTGCATCCTGCAGGAGGAGTAGGACAGTTTTCTTCCACCTGAACTCTCCATTCTACCTTGAGTCCTGAGTTAGATGGTAAAAGACAGCACAGCCCTCAGGGAGCCCCTAGTCTGAGCAGGGGGACATACTCCAAAATCCAGGTGTGGAGTCTCTCCCTGCTCAGGGAGGCTTAGAAAATAGTTTTGTTCCTGAAGTTTTGATACCCAATTAGGGGTGAGGGGGTGACTGGAAGCTCCACCTGACTGGCCCAGCAGAACCCCCATGAAATCTATCCCATTCCTAAACCCAGACTGTGATAGATGATCAGCACAGATGGCTGTAACATTTCCCTCCCTTTGCAATGTGACTTTGCAGCTTCTCCCATAAGGAATCTATTCCTCATCCCTTGAATCCGGGCTGGTGCATTAGTCAGAGTTCTCTAGAGAAAAAGAACCAACAGGAGATTGATCTCTCTCTTTTTCTCTCTCTCATTCTCTCTCTCTCCATATCTATCTATCTATCTATCTATCTATCTATCTATCTATCTATCTATCTATCTATCTATCTATCTATCTATCTATCTATCTATCTATCTATCTATCTATCTATCTATCTATCTATCTATCTATCTATCTATCTATCTATCTATCTATCTATCTATCTATCTATCTATCTATCTATCTATCTATCTATCTATCTATCTATCTATCTATCTATCTATCTATCTATCTATCTATCTATCTATCTATCTATCTATCTATCTATCTATCTATCTATCTATCTATCTATCTATCTATCTATCTATCTATCTATCCACCTATAGAGAGAGAGATTGAGGAGAGATTTTAAGTAATTGGCTTACACTCTTGTGGAGACTTGGTGAGTCCAAAAATCTACCAGGTAGCCTGCAAGCTGGAAACTCAGGGAAGAGTTGCATTTGAGGCCCAAGGCAGTCTGCTGGCAGAATTCTTTCTTGCTTGTGGGGTAGGGCGTGGAGGAGAAGTAAGGGAGAGTAGGGGGGTAGGGCAGGGGGTTAGCTTTCAACTGATTGGATAAGGCCCACCCTCATTGTAGAGAGCAATCTGCTTCACTCAAGGGCCACTGACTTAAATGTTAATCTCATCCAAAAAAATACCTTCGCAGAAACATCCAGAATAATGTTTGACCAACTATCTGGGCACAGTGACCCAGCCAATTTGACACAAAAATTAACCATCATAGCTGGTCTGTCACTTGCTTTGGACCATAGAATGTGGTGAAAATGATGGTGTGTTAAGTCCTGAGCCTAGGCCTCAAGAGGTTTTGCTCAATTCCACTCACTCTCTTGGAATTCTGCCCAGCTGCCAGGGAACAATCTCGGGCTGGCCGCTGGAGGATAAGAGACCAAGTAGAAGAGAGATGAATTGTGCCAGCTGATGCCAGATCCCACCCAACCTAGCAGCTGACTACATATGTACGTGGGAGCCGAGCCAAGAGCAAATTGCCAAGCAGAGCCCAGCCCAAAGTGCTGACCCACAGAACTGTGAGCTAAATAGTTATGTTTTAGGCCACGAAGTTTTGGAGTGGTTTGCTACACAAGAAAATCTAACTGATACACAGTCCAACTTCTGCAGTGCCCCTGTACCCCTCCATCCCAGGTATTCTATCAGCCTGTCACCTGGGCTGATGGAGAAGACACAGGCAGACAGAGGGCCTATTTCAGGTTTTGTAAGGCCCTGTGGGTGTCTGTACCATTGAAGGCATGTGTGTAGATACTCTTCCACCCTGATATTTAAATGTATCTCTGCCCAGGCACATTCTAGCTTGTCAGGCTCCCACAATAATGTGTCAGAGCAGAAGGGGATGCTGAGGGTCGAGGGATGAGGCCAAGGGTTGGGTCCTGGAGACCACCTCTGTGGACCTGGGGGAGTTTCAGGGATTCATTGTAGGATGGAGCACAGGAAAAGAACTTGGGAGGCAGCAAACTTTGGTCAAGTTCTGCTTCAGTTGTTCATCAAGTCTGTGTCCTGGGGCAAGTTGCCTCACCATTCAGAGCCTCAGTTTCTCCAAGAGCAGAGTTAGGTTTCGTGGAGCCTGGAGCAGTTACAAGTTGGGAACCCTCTTTAAGCAGAAGAATATAAAACTATGATTATAAAATTGCAGGACTTTGGAAGGGGCTCAGGCAAGTGAGCTTAAGCTTCATTAGCTTTGCGGTGAATTGCTTCTGGCTTCCTCACTGGTGGAATAGGAAAGTTAATAATAGCAATTGAAAAGGATTGTTATGAAGGTCAAATGAGTACACCATACACAGTGGGCATCCTAGTGGGTGGAATCTAGCAGGAAGCCAGTGTTGCAAGAAATGATTCAAAGGCGGAAAAGGTTCATGTAGTGGCTGGTTGGTGGGCTTCTGGGGGAGAGATGGAGCAGCATGAGGAAGAGTAGAGGGAGAAGGATGGTGTGGTATCTATATTCTCACCAGGCCCATGGGCTGCCCCTCAGGTGCACAGAGAGGCAGATCAGGAGCTGATTTCATGAGGGTCTTTGTGAGGTTCTGGGGCCTAAGTACAGTTGGGACAGGGTTCTGAACCCAAAGTTGGGAGAAGCATGTGTTTTTTCCTAGAGTAAGAGGCTGATTTACTGAGGGCATGCTCTCAGAGAAGAATAAAAGGGAGGGAGGGAAGCAGGACAGGGCAGGGGAAGATGCTCAACAAGGAGAGAGTCTTAACTGGAGTCTAGCCTCACCCTGATCCCACAGGGAACTCTGGGGGCGTGAATGGACAGAGAGTTGTCCCACTCTGAGGGAAGCAGGGCAGGCTTTTACTCCCTGTTCCAATCAGTTTTTGGGAGGAGGGTAGGGAGTATAACCCCCCAGGGTCACACATCAGTCAAGGGCAATTCTCAGGAGAAGGGCCTTTGCAGCATTTGCTCAACACTTACACTGGCCTGCGAAAGGGGATCTGGGAAGGGCACCAATAGAATCTATCTCAAGGGTCTTCTCCAGAGTTCTGCAGGATACTCAGACCTACCATGGTATGGGGTTGGCAACCTGGGGAGTGAAGGGGATGCAGAGATGGAACTTAGGAGAAACCAAAGTTATGATCTTTAGGACACTATGACAGGGGCAGTGGACAGGTGCTGCCCCCATGTGGCTTCTAAGGACTTGGCTTTTTAGTGCTAGGCTCATGTGGGAGAGTCTGCGGAATTTCAGAAGTAACTGGGGCAAGTTGAGGGGCCCTGGAGCACCCGTGGTCTGCAGGTGAGGGAAAGTCCATGAAATGTGTGTTTTTCCTATTAATGCAGTCTCATTTGTGTGCCTGGGCTGGTGAGGCCTGGAGGAACTCTGGTCACATATGGAAAAGAGCTTTGTCAACTCTAAAGTACTGGATGATTCCCAAGGCCATGAACATGATCGGTTTGGAGGTAGTTCCCCGCCCTGTGGAAAGACCAGAAATTCACCCCAACCCTGGCAATGGCCCACTGGTTGGTTCATAAAGAAGGGGAGATAGTCAGGAAGGTATAACAGCTTGGTGCAACTGGGGTCATACACCTTCCTGTGTCCTATAATCAAAGGCAAGTTTATTTATCTTTGGTGAGGTGAGTCTTAGGAAAAAGGAACTAGAACTGGCATATGGTGTAGGTAGGAGGTAAAATGGGACAACCAATTTGGAAAACAGTTTGGTAGCTTCTTATGAAGTTAACATACACTTTTCATATGACCTAGCAATTCTACTGCTAGGTATTTACCAAAGAGAAGTGAAAACATACTGTATTAATTATCTACTCCTGTGTACTAAATTATGCCAAAACTTAGCAGCTTAAAAGAACAATAAACATTTATCATCTTCACAGTTTCTGTGGATCAGAAATCCAGGAACAGCTTTGTTGGCTGGTTCTGGATGGAGGTCTTTCATCAAGTTGCAGTCAATATTGTGGCTGGCCAATAGGAAGGTTGGATGGAACTGGAAGATTTGTTCCCAAGATGGCTCACTCACACACTTGGCAAGTTAGTGCTGAATGTCAGTGAGAGGCTTCAGTTCTTTTCCACATGGACCTCCTGTAGGGCTGCTTGAGTGTTCTTATCACATGGCAGCTAGCTTCCCCGAGAACAAGAGATCCAAAAGAGCAAGGCAGAAGCTGCAATGTCTTTTATGACCTAGCCTTGGAAGACACACTGACACTTTTGTAATAGCCTACTGACTACTTGGCCAGCTCTATCCAATGTTGGAGAGATGGCACAAGGTCTTGAATACCAGGAGGGGACCATCACTGGGGGCCATCTTGGACGCTGGTGACCACAGGCATTAACGCAGTCATGCCTCCTTTGTTCCGTACAGAGCAACACATACACCTTTGGCACCCTGAGATTATAGTATGAGTCTTGAGTATCCCTGGGGTGGGTATGTATGGGAGCTTCGGTTCCAGTGGAGCCATATCAGCAACAAGAGAAGCAGCAGCAGAAGAAAGAGACAGCAGTGCTCAGCAAGAGGCTGTGCAGAGGAGCTGGAGTGGAATGTATGAGTCCCTGAGTGAACATGACCTTGTCTCAGGAGGCGGCCCCAGTGTGCAGTGTGGTTTGGTGCAGGTTGATTAGACCTAATGGGAGGGAATGAGGGATCACCTGGTCTCCATTTTTTAATATGCATTGAAGTAAGGGTCCAGGACTCTCAAGGTAGCCTCTCAGCTGGTGTGTCAGGTTTAAGCAAAGAGTGGATATAGAAGCACTTTGATGAAGAGGCATCTCCAAACCTGAGGGCTTGTCTTTTCCTTATCCTGGAGTCTCCCCAGCAGGGCAGGAGATGTATGAAGGGTTTCTCATCTGTGCCACAAAGCCAGGGCGGTGTCAGTCCCCAAATCGTTGTTCCATGAGGCCTCTCCTCACTTCCAGGTTGGGGAGAAGGACTCATACTCTACCAGTTAAGGACCTCTATTATCCAGCCATGTGCTCTAATAAACAGGTAACTCCAGCAGAGTTGCAGAGTTCTGATTGCTGGGCTCCTCCCTAGGAAGCTGGGTCCTAGGATGAATATATAAGTTCTTGGACCCCAATCTTACTCCCCCTACCCCACCAGCTCAGCTTCTAGCCTGGAAACCTTGTGAAGGTGGCTTGTGCCCCCCTCCCCATCTTTATGGGCTGTGTAAGGGGATGGAGGCAGGAAAATAAGATATAACCTCCAGTCCTTAAGGGCAGCCTGTGGTTCTGTTATGAATTTCAGACCTCAACGAATAAATTTTGAAAAAATACAGAAGCTTAGGGACCCCAAAGACAAGAGGATCCCTTTTTTCATCATTAGAGCCTGCATTGCTTAAGGGTATGAGTGAAGAGAAGAGAATGGTAGAGAAAAAGAGGCACTAGCCTTTTAAAGGAGAAGCCAGGGTTTGCAGAGCAATGTAAATTAGCATGCAAATGGATCTATAAAAGCAGACTTGGGACCTGGGACAGTGGACTTGGATGAACCAAAGGGTTCCTGTGCCAGTTTGCCCAGCCCTGAATCTTGGTTCCCTGCTGGATGTGAGAAGAGGTGGTACAGCTCCAGAATTTCTATGAAGGAGACACTGGGGTCAGGGCGCAATCTGGCTGGGAAAATGGGAGACTGTAGAGAGTCACTGAACTGACCCGAGAACTACACACTTTTTATTGATTGTATGTTTACTAGAGGGTGGCTTTGACTCTCAATTTTCTACCTCTATTCTATTAATGTGACAGCAGGAATCAATGTTACTTTAATAACTCCCCTACCCAATTCTTTGGCTACCTCTTTCTAACCTGATCATCTATTTTGGAATTTTGTAAACAATTCCTCCTTTTGTGTTCTTTTACCAACTAAGTTTAACTGTTCTCATTATGCATTACGGAATTTGACATCTTTTCATATATTTGCCTCGTTCTAAGGTTAGTCCAGTGATCAATGCAAACCTCTTCTTGGAGATCCAGAGTCAAGTAGGCCAGGGTCTCCTAGACAACCCCTGGATGTCTCCCAGGGTCCTCAAACTGAGCATATCTGAGATGAAATAGTTCTCCAAAATTCAGTTATTTTGAGTAGTCCCTGTCCCCACCCCATGTCACAGTAGAATGGTGGCCCCATCCAACTAGTCCATAAGCCAGAAGGCTGAGATCAGTCTGGACACCTCCCTTACTCTCATGCCCCCTGAAGCAATCTACCTCTAAATCCTGAGTCCTTTTGTTCGACACCTTGACTATTTCCATAGCCCTTAACTGGTCTCCCTGCACCCTGTCTTACTATCCTCCCACCATTCCATTGTCAATACCAATCTGCACACAGATGTCAGGGTTATTTGCATTCCCAACCCTGAGGCACTAGTTTACCTGTGTAACACTGTGAAAGTTGCTGCCCCTCTCTGAGCCTCAGCTCCCCATTTTTCAAAGGAGAAGTTGGTCTAGAGACTTGCCAAGGACCAGCACAGATTAATTTCTAGGGTATCACGGCACTGAGGGGCTGGCTGCATTCTGGTTAGAGTAACCCCATGGTGGGGTGGGGGACAACCCAGGGTCCAGGAACTACAGTGTAAGCAATACTTGGAGCCTAAGGCTTTCCAGGATTTTGCAGCCTCCCAGCCACTTCCTGTCGCCAAGAGGGAAGAAATATTGTAAACCACTTCTGAAATTCATATGTCTGTTCCAATTGCTCTCCCCCTTTCCTCACACACCAAAAATATGTGCTTGCTCCTTTCCCATTCCAGAACTTCAAACCCA
Organism: Physeter macrocephalus; assembly: GCF_002837175.3. Classification (NCBI taxonomy): domain Eukaryota; kingdom Metazoa; phylum Chordata; class Mammalia; order Artiodactyla; family Physeteridae; genus Physeter; species Physeter macrocephalus. Next base: position 28,572,720 of record NC_041227.1, read on the forward strand.
ACCCAGTCTAACCCAGGTTCTCACCACTGTGAACTTTCATATATTAATTATTAAAAAAAATTTTAATTTTGAAATTATTATAGATTCACAGAGAGTTGCAAATATAGTACCCCTTATCCAGTTTCCCCCAATGGTTACATCTTACCTAACTATAGTGCAGTATCAAAACTAAGAAATTGACATTGATACACTGTGTGTACAGTTCTGTGTTATCTTATCACTTGTGTAGATTTTTGTAATCACCACCACTGTCAAGATACAGAACTATTCCCTCACTGCAAAGATCCCCCGTCTGCTACTCCTTTATAGTCACACTCATTCCTCTCCCCACCATCCTTAACCCTTTGCAACCATTAATGTGTGCTTCACCTCCATATTTTTGTCATTTTGAGAGTGTTATATAAATGGAAGCATATGGTATGTCACCTTTTGCATTTTTTCTTCCCACACAGAATCATGCCCTTGAGATCCATCCAGGTGTTGCATGTATCAATAGTTTCATTTTTTGAGTAGTAATCCATGTTTGGATTACCAAAGATCTGTTCAACCATTCACTTGCTTTAGGACATTTTGATTGTTTCCAGTTTTTGCTATTATAAGTAAAGCTGCAATGAATGATTGCTGACAGATTTTTGGGTGGACATAACTATTTCTCTGGGATAACTGCCCAGGAATGCAATTGCTTGGTTGTATGCTAAGTGTATATTTCATTTTTTATGAAACTGCCAAACTGTTTTTTAGAGTGTATCTACCACTTTTTATTCCCACTAGCAATGTACAAGAGAACCAGATTCTCTGTATCCTCCCAAGTATTTGGTGTTGTCACTATTTTTTATTTTAGCTGTTCTGATAGGTGTGTAATGATATCCATCATGGTCTTAATTTGCAATTCTCTAAAGGCTAATGATGTTGAGCATCTTTACATGTGCTTATTTGCCGTAATGTATATCCTCTTTGGTGAAATGTCTTTCATGTCTTTTGCTATTTTCTTTCTTTTTTTTTTAATAGATCTTTATTGGAGTATAATTGCTTCACAATACTGTGTTAGATTCTGTTGCACAGCGAAGCGAATCAGCCACATGCATACATATGTCCCCATATCCCCTCCCTCTTGAGCCTCCCTCCCACCCTCCCTATCCCACCCCTCTAGGTCATCACAAAGCACTGAGCCGATCTCCTTGTGCCATGCAGCTTCTTCCCACTAGCTATCTATTTTACATTTGTTAGTGTATATATGTAAATGCCACTCTCTCACTTCATCCCAGCTTACCCTTACTCCTCCCCTTGTCCTCAAGTCCATTCTCTACATCTGCATCTTTATTCCTGTCCTGCCCCTAGGTTCTTCAGAACCTTTTTTTTTTTTTTTTTTTTTTTTTAGATTCCATATATATGTTTAGCATACAGTATTTGTTTTTCTCTTTCTGACTTACTTCACTCTGTATGACAGTCTCTAGGTCCATCCACCTAACTGCAAATAATTCAATTTCATTTCTTTTTATGGCTGAGTAATTTTCCATTGTATATATGTGCCACATCTTCTTTATCCATTCATCTGTTGATGGACACTTAGCTTGCTTCCATGTCCTGGCTATTGTAAATAGTGCTGCCCAGTACTGGGATTGCTGGGTCATATAGTAGTTCTATTTTTAGTTTTTTAAGGAACCACCATACTGTTTTCCATAGTGGTTGTATCAATTTACATTCCCACCAACAGTGCAGGAGGGTTCCCTTTTCTCC
>NC_041227.1:28575442-28580824 GCF_002837175.3 Physeter macrocephalus
CCAGCACCTCTATTGAAGAGGTTGTCTTTTCTCCATTGTATGTTCTTGCCTCCTTTGTCATAAATTAGGTGCCCATATGTACGTGGGTTTATCTCTGGGCATTCTATCCTGTACCACTGATCTATATTTCTTTTTGTGCCAGTATCATCCTGTCTTGATTACTGGAGCTTTCTGGTATAGTTTGAAGTCAGGGAGCCTGATTCCTCCAACTCCGTTTTTCTTTCTCAAGATTGCTTTGGCTATTTGGGGTCTTTTGTGTTTCCATATGAATTGAAAAATTTTTTGTTCTAATTCTGTGAAGAATGTGATTGGTAGTTTGATAGGGATTGCATTGAATCTGTAGATTGCTTTGAGTAGTATAGTCATTTTCAAAATATTGATTCTTCCAAGAACATGGTATATTTCTCCACCTGTTTACATCATCTTTGATATCTTTCATCAGTGTTTTATGGTTTTCTGAGTACAAGTCTTACACCTCCTTAGGCAGGTTTATTCCTAGGTATTTTATTCTTTTTGTTGCAATGGTAAATGGGAGTATTTCCTTAATTTCTCTTTCTGATTTTTCATTGTTGGTGTATAGGAATGCCAGAGATTTCTGTGCATTGACTTTGTATGCTGCAGCCTTACCAAATTCATTGATTAGTTCTGATAGTTTTCTGGTGGCATCTTTAGGATTTTCTATGTATAATATCATGTCATCAGCTAAAAATGACACTTTTACTTCTTCTTCTCCAATGTGTATTATTTTATTTCTTTTTCTTCTCTGATTGCTATGGCTAGGAGTTCCAAAACTATGTTGAATAAGAGAGGCAAGGGTGGACATCCTCTTCCTGTTCCTGATCTTAGTGGAAATTCTTTCAGTTTTTCAACACTGAGTATGCTACTTGCTGTGGTTTTGTCATATATGGCCTTTATTATGTTGAGGTAGGTCCTTCTATGCCCATTTTCTGGAGAGTTTTTATCATAAATGGGTTTTGAATTTTGTCAAAAGTTTTTTCTGCATCTATAGAGATGATCATATGGTTTTTATTCCTTAATTTGTTAATGTGGTGTATCACATTGATTGATTTGCATATATTGAAGAATCCTTGTATCACTGGGATAAATCTCACTTGATCATGGTGTATGATCCTTTTAATGTGCTGTTGGATTCTGTTTGCTGGTATTTTGTTCAGGATTTTTGCACCTATGTTCATCAGTGATATTGGTCTATAATTTTCATTTTTGGTAATATCGTTTCTGGTTTTGGTATCAGGGTGATGGTGGCTTCGTGGAATGAATTTGGGAGTGTTTCTCCCTCTGCAATTTTTTGGAAGAGTTTGGGAAGGATGGGTGGTAGCTCTTCTCTAAATGTTTGATAGAATTCACCTGTGAAGCCATCTGGTCCTGGACTTTTGTTTGTTGGAAGATTTTAAATTACGGTTTCAATTTCATTACTTGTGATAGGTCTGTTTATATTTTCTAATACTTCCTGGTTCAGTATTGGAAAATTGTAGCTTTCCAAGAGTTTGTCCATTTCTTCCAGGTTGTCCATTTTATTAGCATAGAGTTGTTTGTAGTAGTCTCTTAGGATGCTTTGTATTTCTGCAGTGTCTGTTGTAACTTCTCCCTTTTCATTTCTAATTTTATTGATTTGTGTTCTCTCCCTTTTTTTTTCTTGATGGGACTGGCTAAGGGTTTATCAATTTTTTTTATCTTCTCAAACACCAGCTTTTAGTTTTATTGATCTTTGCTATTGTTTTCTTCATTTCAATTTAATATATTTCTGCTCTGATCTTTAGGATTTCTTTCCTTCTACTGACTTTGGGTTTTCTTTGTTCTTCTTTCTCTAGTTGTTTTAAGTGTAGGGTTAGATTGTTTATTTGAGATTTTTTTTTGTTTCTTGAGGTGAGATTGTATTGCTATAAACTACCCTCTTATAACTGCTTTTGCTGCATCCCATAGGTTTTGGGTCATTGTGTTTTCATTGTCATTTGTTTCTATGTATTTTTTAATTTCTGCAGTGATCTCTTGGTTATTTAGTAGCACACTGTTTAGCTTCCATGCATTTGTGATTTTTAAGAGTTTTTTTCCTGTAATTGATTTCCAGTCTGAAAGCATTGTGTTCAGAAAAGATGCTTGATATGATTTCAATATTCTTTAATTTTCTGAGGCTTGATTTGTGACCCAAGATGTGATCTATCCTGGAGAATGTTCCATGTGCCCTTGAGAAGAAAATGTATTCTGCCACTTTTGGGTGGAATGTTCTACAAATATCAATTAGATCTATATGGTTTATTGTGTCATTTAAAGCTTGTGTTTCCTTATTTATTTTGTGTTTGGATGATCTGTTCATTGGTGTATGTGGGGTGTTAAAGTCCCCTACTATTATTGTGTTACTGTCAATTTCTCCTTTCATGGTTGTTAGCATTTCCCTTATGTATTGAGGTGCTCTTATGTTGGGTGCATAAACATTTATAATTGCTATATCTTCTTCTTGGATTGATCTTTTGATCATTATCTAGTGTCCCTCCTCATCTCTTGTAACAGTCTTTATTTTAAGTCTATTTTATATTATATGAGTATGGCTACTCTAGCTTTCTTTTGATTTCCATTTGCAGGAAATATCTTTCTCCATCCCCTCACTTTCAGTCTGTATGTGTCCCTAGGTCTGAAGTGGGTCTGCTGCAGACAGCATATATATGGGTTTTGTTTTTGTATCCATTCAGCCAGCGTGTGTCTTTTGGCTGGAGTATTTAATCCATTTACATTCAAGGTTATTATCGATATGTATGTGCCTCTTACCATTTTCTCAATTGTTTTGGGTTTATGTTTGTGGGTCTTTTTCTTCTCTTGTGTTTCCTGCTTAGAGAAGTTTCTTTACCATTTGTTGTAAAGCTGGTTTCGTGACCCACAACCATTCCCTCCCATCAGGAAACTTGCACAAGCCTCATAGATGGCCTCATCCACCAGAGGGCAGACAGCAGAACCAAGAAGCACTTCAGTCCTGCAGCCTGTGGAACAAAAACTACATGCACAGAAAGATAGACAAGATGAAAAGGCAGAGGGCTATGCACCAGATGAAGGAACAAGATAAAACCCCAGAAAAACAACTAAATGAAGTGGAGATAGGCAACCTTCCAGAAAAAGAATTTAGAATAATGATAGTGAAGATGATCCAGGACCTCGAAAAAAGAATGGAGGCAAAGATTGAGAAGATGCAAGAAATGTTTAACAAAGACCTAGTAGAATTAAAGAACAAACAGAGATGAGCAATACAATAACTGAAATGAAAAATACACTAGTAGGAATCAATAGCATAATTACTGAAGCAGAATAACGGATAAGTGACCTGGAAAACAGAATGGTGGAATTCACTGCTGCGGAACAGAATAAAGAAAAAAGAATGAAAAGAAATAAAGACAGCCTAAGAGACCTCTGGGACAATATTAAATGCAACAACATTCACATTATAAGGGTCCCAGAAGGAGAAGAGAGAGAGAGAAAGGACCCAAGAAAATATTTGAAGAGATTATAGTTGAAAACATCCCTAACATGGGAAAGGAAATAGCCACCCAGGTCCAGGAAGTGCAGAGAGCCCCATACAGGATAAACCCAAGGAGAAACACACTGAGACACATAGTAATCAAATTGACAAAAATTAAAGACAAAGAAAAATTATTGAAAGCAGCAAGGGAAAAACAAAATAGCATACAAGGGAACTCCCATAAGGTTAACAGCTGATTTCTCAGCAGAAACTGTACAAGCCAGAAGGGAATGGCATGATATACTTAAAGTGATGAAAGGGAAGAAACTACAACCAAGATTACTCCACCTGGCAAGATTCTCATTGAGTCGATGGAGAAATCAAAAGCTTTACACACAAGTGAACGCTAAGAGAATTCAGCACCACCAAACCAGCTCTACAACAAATGCTAAAGGAACTCCTCTAAGTGGGAAACACAAGAGAAGAAAAGAACCCACAAAAACAAACCATAACAATTAAGAAAATGGTAATAGGAACATACATATCAATAATTACCTTAAACATGAATGGATTAAATGCTCCAACCAAAAGACACAGTCTTGCTGAATGGATACCAAAGCAAGACCCATATATAGGCTGTCTACAAGAGACCCACTTCAGACCTAGGGACACATACAGACTGAAAGTGAGGGGATGGTAAAAGATATGCCATGCAAAAGAAAATCAAAAGAAAGCTGGAGTAGCAATGCTCATATCAGATAAAATAGATTTTAAAATAAAGAATGTTACAAGAGAGAAGGAAGGACAGTACATAATGATGAAGGGATCAATCCAAGAAGAAGATATAACAATTATAAATATATATGCACCCAACATAGGAGCACCTCAATACATAAGGCAAATGCTAACAGCTATAAAAGAGGAAATCAACAGTAACACAATAATAGTGGGGGACTTTAACACCTCACTTACGCCAATGGACAGATCATCCAGACAGAAAATTAGTAAGGAAACACAAGCTTTAAATGACCCAATACAGCAGATAGATTTAATTGATATTTATAGCATATTCCATCCAAAAACAACAGATTACACTTTCTTCTCAAGTGCACATGGAACATTTTCCAGGATTGATCACATCTTGGGTCACAAATCAAGCCTTGGTAAATTTTAAGAAAATTGAAATCATATCAAGCATCTTTACCGACCACAACGCTATGAGATTAGAAATCAACAGGGAAAAAAACGTAAAAAACACAAACACATGGAGGCTAAACAATACGTTACTAAATAACCAAGAGATCACTGAAGAAATCAAAGAGCACATCAAAAAATACCTAGAGACAAATGACAATGAAAACACGATGATCCAAAACCTATGGGGTGCAACAAAAGCAGTTCTAGAGGGATGTTTATAGCTATTCAAGTCTATCTCAAGAAACAAGAAAAATCTCAAATAAAGAATCTAACCTTACACCTAAAGGAACTAGAGAAAGAAGAACAAACAAAACCCATCAAATGGACAACCTAGAAAAAATGGAAAAATTCCTAGAAATTTACAGTCTCCCAAGACTGAAGCAGGAAGAAATAGAAGATATGAAAAGACCAATCACAAGTAATGAAATTGAACTGTGATTAAAAATCTTCCAACAAACAAAAGTCCAGGGCCAGACGGCTTCACAGGTGAATTCTATCAAACATTTAGAGAAGAGCTACCACCCATCCTTCTCAAACTCTTCCAAAAAATTGCAGAGGAAGGAACACTCCCAAACTCATTCTATGAGACCATCATCACCCTGATACCAAAACCAGAACAATATACTACAAAAAAAGAAAATTACAGACCAGTATCACTCATGAATATAGATGCAAAAATCCTGAACAAAATACTAGCAAACAGAATCCAACAACATATT
>NC_041227.1:28581541-28616439 GCF_002837175.3 Physeter macrocephalus
CTATACATAGAGAATCTTAAAGATGCCACCAGAAAACTACCAGAGCTAATCAATGAATTTGGTAAAGTTGCAGGATATAAAATTAATGCACAGAAATCTATTGCATTCCTATATACTAATGATGAAAATTCTGAAAGGGAAATTAAGGAAACACTCCCATTTACCAGTGCAACAAAATGAATAAAATACCTAGGAATAAACCTACCTAGGGAGATGAAAGACCTGTATGCAGAAAAGTATAAGACACTGGTGAAAGAAATTAAAGATGATACCAACAGATGGAGAGATATACCATGTTCTTGGATTGGAAGAGTCAATATTGTGAAAATGACTAGTGTATCCAAAGCAATCTACAGATTCAATGCAATCCCTATCAAATTACCAATGGCATTTTTTATAGAACTAGAACAAAAAATCTTAAAATGTGTATGGAGACAGAAAAGACCCCGAATAGCCAAAGCAGTCTTGAGGGAAAAAAACGGAGCTGGAGGAATCAGAGTCCCTGACTTCAGATTATACTACAAAGCTACAGTCATCAAGACAATATGGTACTGGCACAAAAACAGAAATATAGATCAATGGAACAAGATAGAAACCTCCTAGAGTAATGGAAATTAAAACAAAAACAAACAAAAGGGACCTAATGAAACTTAAAAATTTTTGCACAGCAAAGGAAACTATAAACAAAAGGAAAAGACAACCCTCAGAATGGGAGAAAATGTTTGCAAATGAAGTGACTGACAAAGGGTTAATCTGCAAGGTTTTGAAGCAGCTCATGCAGCTTAATATCAGGAAAACAAACAACCCAATCCAATAATGGACAGAAGACCTAAATAGACATTTGTACAAAGAAGATATACAGATTGCCAACAAACACATGAAAAGATGGTCAACATCACTAATTATTAGAGAAATGCAAATCAAAACTACAATGAGGTATCACCTCACGCAGGTCAGACTGGCCATCATCAAAATATTTACAAACAATAAATGTTAGAGAGGGTGTAGAGAAAAGGGAACCCTCTTACAATGTTGGTGGGAATTTAAATTGATATAGCCACTATGGAGAACAGTATGTAGGTTCCTTTAAAAACTCAAAATAGAACTACCATATGACCCAGGAATCCCATTCCTAATTCCATAAAATACATGTACCCCTTGTTCATTACAGCAATATTTACAGTAGCTAGGTCATGGAAGCAACCTAAATGCCCATCAACAGACGAATGGATAAAGAAGATGTGGTACATATATACAATGGAATATTACTCAGCCAGAAAAAGGAACGAAGTTGGGTCATTTGTAGAGACGTGAATGGATCTAGAGACTGTCATACAGAGTGAAGTAAGTCAGAAAGAGAAAAACAAATATCATATATTAATGCATATATGTGGAACCTAGAAGAATGGTACAGATGAACTGTTTTGCAGTGCAGAAATTGAGACACAGATGTAGAGGACAAACGTATGGACACCAAGGGGAGAAAGCGGCGGGAGGCGGGGGTAGTGGTGTGATGAATTGGGAGATTGGGATTGACATGTATACATTAATGTGTATAAAATGGATGACTAATAACCTGCTGTATAAAAAAATAAATAAAATTCAAAAATTAAAAAAAAAAAGCTGGTTTGGTGGTGAATTTTCCTAGATTTGCTTGTCTGAAAAGCTTTTGACTTCTCTATCAAATCTGAATGAGATCCTTGCTGGGTAGAGTAATCTTGGTTGTAGGTTTTCCTCTTTCATCACTTTAATTTTATCCTGCCAGTCCTTTCTGGCCTGCAGAGTTTCCACTGAAAAATCAGCTGATAACCTTATGGGGATTCCTTTGTATGTTATTTCTTGGTTTTCCCTTGTTGCTTTTAATATTTTTTCTTTGAATTTAATTTTTGTTAGTTTGATTAATATGTGTCTTGGTGTGTTTTTCCTAGGGCTTATCCTGTATGGAGCTCTCTGTGCTTCCTGGACTTGGATGACTATTTCCTTTCCCATGTGAGGGAAGTTTTCAAGTATAATCTCTTCAAATATTTTCTCAGACCCTTTCTTTTTCTCTTCTTCTTCTGGGACCCCTATAACTTGAATGTTGGTGCATTTAGTATTGTCCCAGAGGTCTCTGTGATTGTCTTTGATTCTTTTCATTCTTTTTTCTTTATTCTGCTCCTTGGCAGTTATTTCCACCACTATGTCTTCCAGCTCACTTGTTTGTTCTTCTGCCTCAGTTATTGTTAATGATTCTTTGTAGTGTATTTTTCATTTCAGTTATTATGTTGTTCATATCTGTTTTTTGTTCTTTAGTTCTTCTAGATCTTTGTTAAACATTTCTTGTATTTTCTCCATCTGTGCCTCCATTCTATTTCTGAGATTCTGGATCATCTTTGCTATTATTACTCTGAATTCTTTTTCAGGTAGATTGCCTATTTCCTCTTCATTTATTTGGTCTTGTAAGTTTTTACCTTGCTCCTTCATCTGTGACATATTTTTTACCATCTCATTGTTTTTGTTTTTTTAATGTGTGGGATTGTGTTCCTGTCTTACTGGTTGGTTGGCCTGAGGCTTCCAACACTGGAGTTTGTAGGCTATTGGGTAGAGCTGGGTCTTGGTGCTGAGGTGAGGAACTCCGTGAGACCTCACTCTGATGAATATTCCTTGGGGTTTGAGGTTTTCTGTTAGTCCAGTTGCTCAGACTCAGAGCTTCCACTGCAGGAGCTTCGCCCTGACCCCAGGCTCATGAACCAAGATCCCACAAGCTGCCTGGGGTGGCAAAAAAAAAAAACAAAAAACAATAACAAAGTAAAAAATAAAATTAGACTAGGAAACTAACAGATATATTAGGAAGAATATAAAAATAAAAATATGGATGGATCAATAACCAGAAGGTACATCAGTACCACAATAGTAAAAAAGAGGAGGAGAGAAAAGAAAAAAAATGGTGTGTGTTGGGGGAAAGGCCTTGGCTGTGGAGGGTGGGGCCTAAGCAAGGGTGAGGTTTGGGCTGTGGGCGGGACCAATTCTCAGGACCCACAGGGCTGGAAAAGGTCATGGGGGCTGTGGGGGATGGGGCTTAGGCTCAAGGAACAGAAGGGGCCCAGGCGTGCCTCCCACCCCTGGTCTTAGAGGGCAGGGGACCTCAACCGGGAGCCCAGCAGTCTTTCTGGGCTCAAGTGGGCAGGGCAAATGACCTCCTGTCCTCTCCTGCTCCTCCAGTCTGGGAGGGCCCCTCCTACCTAACTCTCCTGATCTCCCCTCAGCCTCCCTCCAATGCCCCCAAGGACACATGTGGCCTGGAGGGGGTTTGGAGGGCAGGGGACTGGCCTGGGAGCTCAGCAGTCTCCCTGGGCCGAGTGGGCAGGGCAATAGCCCTCTGCTCCTCTCCTGTTCTTCCTGGATGGCTTCTCCAGTCTACCTCTCCTGATCTCCCCAGTCTGCTTCTTATGACCCCGGACCCACACAGCATGGATGGGCCTTTGGAGGGGTGGGGTACCAGCTTGGGAGCTCAGCAGGCTCCCTGGCCAGAGTGGGCCAGACGATTGCCCTCCACTCCTCTCCAGCTCTTCCCGGAGAGTCCCTCTCACCTGCCTCTCCTGATCTCCCCAGCCTCAGGGGCGCCAATCCTGTCTGGCCTCCACTTCTCCTCCCCCCTCAGTCCCCCTACATCCTACCTATTCACTTTAGGGTTCCTCCCATCTCCTTGGGCGTCAGAGTCCCTCAGCAGTGGCTGGCATGCGCCCTAGTTGTGGGGAGATGCTAACTCCACATCTTCCCACACCACCATCTTGACTCCGCCTCTCTTTTGCTATTTTCTAATTCGATTGTTTGTTTTTTCAACTGTTGAGGTTTATAAAAATATTTATTTATTTTTATTTATTTGGCTGCACCAGGTCTTAGTTGTTGCAAACGGTATATTCATTGCCGTGTGTGTGAACTTTGTCGTGGTATGTGGGATTTTTATTTTTTTTTATTTATTTTTATTTTTTAGTTGCAGCATGCACGTAGGATCTAGTTCCCTGACCAGGAATCAAACCTGGGCCCCCTGCATTGGGAGCATGGAGTCCTAACCACTGGACCACCAGGGAAATCCCTTAACTGTTGAGTTTTGAGCAATTTTTATAGATTCTGGTGTGTATCCTTTGTTACATCCTTTGCAGAGAAAAAATCTTGATGAAGTCCTGTTTATTGATTTTATGGATTATGATTTTAGTGACATATCTAAGAACTCTTTGGTCATCCGCCCTAGGTCCTGATGATTTTATCCTCTAAAAGTTTTATAGTTCTACATTTAAATCTGTGATCCATTTTGAGGTACTCTTTTGTATCCAATTGCTCTAACACCATGTGTTGACAAGACTCCACTGAATACCTCGGATCACTTGGCAGTGCTTATGTGGGGCTATTTCTGGCTTCTCTATTCTGTTCCATTTTTCTATGTGTCTATCTCTCCACCAATAACAGACTCTCTTGATTACTGTAGCTATACAGCAGGCCTTAATATTGAGTAGAATAGATTCTTCTCACTTTATTATTCTTTTTCAAAATTGTTATTTCCTTTCCATTTAAATTTGAGGATAATCTTGTCTACATAAAAAACATCTTGCTAGGATTTTGATAGGAATTGTATTAAACTCATATATCAATCTGGGGACAATTGACTTCTTTACTATAGTGAATTTTCCAGTCCATGAACACATTATCTCTCTCCATTTATTTAGTTTTTCTTGATTTCCTCTTTAGTCAATGTTTTGTAGTTTTTAAAATTCAAGCCCTGTACATGTTTTAAAAAAAAATTTATATGTAAAAATCTCATTTTTTTCCAGCAGTTGTAAATAGTATTGTATTTTTTCAGCTTTATTGAGGTATGATTGACAAATAAAAATGGTATGTATTTAGGTTGTACAACATTTGTTAAAGGTGTACAACATGATGTTTTAATAATACATATACATTGTGACATAATTACCACAATCAAGTTAATTAACACATCCAGCAACTCACGTAGTTACCGTTTTTTGGTGTGTGGTGGGAACATTTAGAATATACTCTCAACAAATTTCAATTATACGATACAGTATTACTACCCATAATCACCATGCTGTAAATTAGATCCCCAGAACTTATTAAACTTATTACTGCAAGTTTGTATCCTTTGACCAACATCTTCCCAAATCGCCTATCCCTACCCCCCGTAGCCCCTGACAAACACCTTTCTACTCTCTGGTTCTATGAGTTTGACTTTTTAAAACTCTACATGTTAAGTTAGATAGTACAGTATTTGTCTTTCTCTGTCTGGCTTATTTCACTTAGCATAACGTCTTCTAGTTTCATTCATGTTGCAAATGGTAGGATTTCTTTCATTTTTATGGCTGACTAATATCCCATTGTTTATAAATACCACATTTTCTTTATCCATTCATTTGTCAATGGACAGTTAGGTTATTTCTGTATCTTGACTATGTAAATAGTGCTGCAATGAACACGGGAATGCAGTTATCTCTTCGAGATACAGATTTTACATCCTTTAGATATATACTCAGAAGTGAGATTGCTGGATTTTATGGTAGTTCAATTTTTAACTTTTTGAGGAAACTCCACACTGTTTTCCATAGTGGCTATAACAATTTTCATTCTCATCAACAGTGCACAAAGTTTCCATTTTCCCCACACCCTTGCCAATACTTGTTATCTCTTGTCTTTATTATTATTTTTTAATAATAGCCATCTTAATAAGTGTGAGGTGATATCTCATTGTGATTTTGATTTGCATTTTCCTGATGATTAGTGATGAGTACATTTTCATATACCTGTTGGTCATTTGTATAATTTTTTTGGGAAAATGTCTCTTCAGGCCCTTTTGCCCTTTTTAAAAAATTGGGTTGTTTTTGTTTTGATATTGCATTGTATGAATTCCTTATGTCTTTTAGATATTAACCTCTTATCAGATATATGGTTTGCAAATATTTTCTCCCATTATGTATGTTGCCTTTCATTTTGCTGATTGTTTCCTTTGCTGTGCAGAAGCTTTTTGGTCTGATGTAGTCCCACTTGTTTATTTTTGCTTTTGTTGCCATATCCAGAAAATCATTGCCAAGACCAATGTCAAGGAGATTTCGTCCCTATTTTTTCTTCTAGGAGTTTTATGGTTACAGGCCTTACATTTAAGTCTTTAATCTATTTTGAGTTAATTTTTATGTATGGCATAAGATAAGGGTCCAATTTTATTCTTATGCATGTGGATATCCAGTTTTTCCAACACTATTTATTGAAGAAACTATCATTTCCCCATTGTGTATTCTTGGCGTCCTTGTCAAAGATTAGTTGACTGCATATGAGTGGGTTTATTTCTGGGCTCTTTATTCTGTTCCATTGGTCTATGTATCTGTTTTTATGCCAGTACTATACTGTTTTGATTACTACAGCTCTGTTTGAAATCAGAGAGTGTGATGCCTCCAGCTTTGTTCTTCTTTCTCAAGATTGCTTTGCTATTCGGGGTCTTTCATGGTTCGAAACAAATTTTAGGATTGTTTTTCTATTTCAGTGAAAAATGCCATTGGAATTATGATAGACATTGCTTCAAATCTGTAGACTGTTTTAGGTAGATTGGTCGTTTTAACAATGAACATAGGATGTCTTTCCATTTACTTATGTCTTCTTCAGTTTCTTTCATTTATGTCACAGTTTTTGGTGTACAGATCTTCCACTTCCTTGGTTAAACTTATTCCTAAGTATTTTATTCTTTTTGATGCTATTGTTAATGAGATTGTTTTCTTAATTGTGCTTTTGAATAGTTCATTGTTAGGGTATAGAAATGCAACTAATTTTTATATATTGCTTTTGTATCATGGAACTTAATTGAATTCATTAAATGGTATTGCATTTAAATTTTGTTTTACACATGTCCATTGCTAATATATGGAAATATGATTGACAGCCACACACAGAAGAGTGAAACTGTACCACTCTCATACACCATACACAAAAATTAACTCAAAATGGATTAAAGGCTTGAAGGTAAGGCCTGAAACCATAAAACTTCTAGAAGAAAACATAGGAAGTAAGCTCCTTGACATAGGTCTTGGTGATGTTTTCTGAATCTGACACCAAAAGTAAATGAAACAAAAGCAAGAAGAAACAAGTGGGACTACATCAAAGTAAAAAGCTTCTGCACAGCATAGGAAACCATCAACAAAATAAAAAGGCAACTTACTGAATGAGAGAAAATATTTGCACTATCTGATAAGGGGTTAATATCCAAAATATATGAAGAATTTATATAGCCTAAAAGCAAAAAAGCCCAAACAATCTTGTTGAAAAATGGGCAGAGGACCTGAATAGACATTTTTCCAAAGAAGACATGCAGATGGCCAACAAGCACATGAAAAGATGCTCAACATCATTAATCACCAGGAAAATGCAAATCAAAACCACAATGAGATATCACCTCACACCTGTTACATTGGTTATTATCAAAAAGACAAGAAATAACAAGTGTTGGCAAGGATACAGAAAAAAGGAAACCATTGTGCACTGTTGGTGGGAATGTAAATTGGTATAGCCACTATGGAAAATACTAGGGAGGCTCTTCAAAAAATTAAAAATAGAACTATCATAGGATCCAACAATTCCAAGTTCATTTTCTTTGAATAAATCCAATTTATTTACTCAAAGAATATGAAAACACTAACTTTAAAAGATATATGTGCCTCCATGTTTGTTGCAGCACTATTTAAAATAACCAAGATATGGAAACAACCTAAGTGTCCATCTATAAATGAATGGATAAGGCAATTGTGGTGTTTATAAACAATGGAATATTATTCAGCCATAAAACAGAATGATGCAAATCAAAACTACAGTGAGGCATCACCTCACACCAGTCAGAATGGTCATCATCAAAAAATCTACAAACAATGAATGCTGGAGAGAGTATGGAGAAAAGAGAACCCTCTTGCACTGTTGGTGGGAATGTAAATTGACACAGCCACTGTGGAGAACAGTATGGAGGTTCCTTAAAAAACTAAAATTAGAACTACCATATGACCCAGCAATCCCACTACTGGGCATATACCCTGAGGAAACCAGAATTCAAAAAGAGACATGTATAACAATATTCGTTGCAGAACTATTTACAATGCCAGGGCATGGAAGCAATCTAAGTGTCCATCGACAGATGAATGGATAAAGAATATGTGGCACATATACATAATGGAATATTACTCAACCATAAAAAGAAACAAAATTGAACTATTTGTAGTGAGGTGCATGGACCTAGAGTCTGTCATCTGTCATACAGAGTAAAATAAGTCAGAAAGAGAAACACACACACACACACACATATATATGGAATCTAAAAAAAAAAAAGGTCTGAAGAACCTAGGGGCAGGACAGGAATAAAGACGCAGATGTAGAGAATGGACTTGAGGACATGGGGAGGGGGAAGTGTAAGCTGGGACGAGGTGAGAGAGTGACATTGACATATATACACTATCAAATATAAAATAGATAGCTAGTGGGAAGCAGCTACATAGCACAGGGAGATCAGCTTCATGTTTTGTGACCACCTAGAGGGATGGCATAAAGAGGGTGGGAGGAAGACGCAAGAGGGAGGGGATATGGGGATATAAGTATACGTGTAGTTGATTCACTTTGTTACTCAGCAGAAACTAACACAACATTGTAAAGAAATTATACTCCAATAAAGATGTTAAAAAACAAAGAATGTGTATTCTCTTGCTTTTGGTTAGAATGTTCTATAATACCTATTAAGCCCATATTCTCTAAAGTATCATTTAAGGTCAGCGTTTCCTTATTGATTTTCTGTCTTGATATACGTGGGGTGTTAAGGGTCTCTAATTTTATTGTGTTACTGTCAATTTCTCCCTTTTATGTCGTTAACATTTACTTTATGTATTTATGTCTTCCTATGATGGGTGCGTATATATTTACAGTCACTATATCTTCTTGTGGAATCGGTCCCTTTATCATTATGTAATGCCCTTCTTTGTCTTTTTTACAGTGTTTGTTTGAATGTCTATTTTGTCTGATATATGTATTGCTCCCCCAACTTTCTTTTTGTTTCCATTTGCATGGAGTACATTTTTTCATCTCATTTTCAGTCTCTGTGTGTCTTTTAATATGGAGTGAGTCTCATGTAGGCAGCATATATATGGGTCTCGTTCTTTTATTCATTCAGCCACTCTATGTCTTTTAGTCCATTTACATTTAAATTAATTATATTTGGTATGTACTTACCGCCATTTTGCTAATTGTTTTTGAGTTGTTTTTGTAGTTCTTTCTGGGAATTCCCTGGCGGTCCAGTCATTAGGACTCCATGCTTTTACTGCCGAGGGCACGGTTTCAGTCTCTGGTCAGGGAACTAAGATCCTGCAAGCCTGTGGTGTGACCAAATATAAATATATATATACATTTACATAAAAACTATATATATTTATATGAGAACTATACATATATATAGTTCTTTTTTTGTTCCTTCTTTTTTACTCTCTTCTCTTATCATTTGATCTTTGGTGTTATGTATGGATACCTTTCTCTTTTGTGTGTGTGTATAGATTTTCCATTTATGTGTTTGTATCTATTACAGATTTTTGGTCTGTCATTACCATGAGGTTAATATATAGCAATCTATACATACACGTGATTATTTTAAGATGCTGATCTCTTAAATTCAAATGCATTTTAACAACTCTGCATTTTTACTCCCTGCCCCCACCCCCCGTGTTTGCTGTGTTTGACATCATATTTTACATCATTAACTACTTATTGTAGATACAGGTGATTTTACTCCTTTTGTCTTTTAACCTTCCTACTAGCTTTATAAGTGGTCGATCTCCTACCTTTACCGTATATTTGCCTTTACAAATGAGATGTTTCCCTACTAATTTCTATATTTCTAGTTGTGACCTTTTCTTTTCCACTTAGAGAAGTCGCTTCATCATTTCTTGTAAAGTCAGTTTAATGGTGCTGAACTATTTTAGCTTTTGTTAGTCTGTAAAACTCTTTTCTTTCCTTCAAATCTGAATGATAGCCTTACCTGGTAGAGTATTCTTGGTTGTAGGTGTTTTCCTTTCATTACTCTAAATATATAGTGCCACTCCCTTCTAGCCTGCAGAGTTTCTGCTGAAAAGTCAGCTGATAACCTTATGGGAGTTCCCTTGTATGTAACTAGTTGCTTTTCCCTTGCTGCTTTTAATATTTTCTCTTTATCTTTAATTTTTCCTATTTTAATTACAATGCGTTTTGGTGTGGTCCTCTTTGGGTTGATCCTGGATGGGACTCTCTGTACTTCCTAGGGATGTCTATTTCCTTTCCCAGTTTAAGGAAGTTTTCAGCTATTATGTCTTCAAATATGTTCTCTGCCCCTTTCTCTCTCTCTTCTCCTGTAATGAGAATATTAGTATGTTGGATGTTGTCCCAGAGGTCTCTTAAACTGTCCTCATTTTTTAAAATTCTTTTTTCTTTTTTTTCTGTTTAGCTTGAGTGATTTCCACTACTGTGTCTTTCAGTTCACTGATCTGTTCCTCTGTATCATCTAATCTACTGTTGATTCCTTCTAGTGTATTTCTTATTTCAGTTATTGTATTCTTCAGCTCTGTTTAGTTCTTTTTTATATTTTCTAACTCCTTGTTAAACTTCTTACTGTGTTCATCCATTCTTCTCCTAAGTTCTTTGATAATCTTCATGGACACTACCCTGAATTCTTTATTGGGTAGATTGCTTATTTCCACCTTGCTTCGTTCTTCTGGTGTTTTATCTTGTTCCTTCATTTGGAACACATTCCTCTTTCACCACATTTTGCCTAATTTTCTGTTTTTATTCCTATGCATTAAGTAGGTTGGTTATGTTTCCTGATTTTGGAGAAGTTGCTTTATGTAGGACATCCTAGAGGGTCCAGTATCCCACTCCCCTGTGGTCACCAGAGCTATATGCTCTTTGATTGCCCTCTATGTGGGCTGTGTGGGCCCTTCTATTATGATTGGTCTGACTACTGTGAGCACTCTGGTAAGCATGGCTGACTCCCATCTCAGTTGTTTGCTAAGCCCTGCTTAGTGCAGAGGCTGCCAGCTGCTAGTGAGTGGGACCTTGTCCTTGTGTGGCTGGCTGTATGACCCAGGGAATCCCCATCCTGACCTGCTAGTGGGCAGGGCCCAGTCACATGGTGGTAGTTGTGGGTCCCAGGAGATCATGGGGCTAGTTTCAGCCCACTGGTGGTTTAGGGTCAAGTCCTAGGCTCTCTGGTGGGAAGGGCCAGGTTTCAGGGTTCCTGTGGGACACAGGAGAGTTTATGGCAGCTGGCCTGCTGGTGAGTGGTGCTGTGTCCCATATACCTAGCTGCTTGGCCTGGGGGGTCTTAGGACTGGTGCTTACTGGCTCATGGGCAAGGCCAGGTCCCAGCCCTAATAAGCTAGAGGGATAACTCCAAAATGGTGCTTGCCAACACCAGTGTCTTTGTGGTAGGATGAGCTCCCAAAAATGGCTGCCACAAGCTATGGAGATTTTGTGTATGCCTTTCTAAGAGTGGAGTCTCTGTTTTCCATAGCTCTCTGGACCCACTGACCTTCAAAGCCAAACGTTCAGGGGGCTCTTCTTCCTGGTGCAGGATCCCTAGGCTGGGGAGCCCAGTGTGGGCCTTGGACACCTCTCCTTGAGGAGAATCACTGCAATTGTGATTACCCTTCTGTTTGTGGATTGTCTACATGGAGATGTGAGTCTTAATTATAGCGCATCTCCATTCCTCCTACTTGACTTGTTGTGGCTCCTTCTTTACGTCTTCAGTTGTAGAAGATCTTTTCTTCTAATCTTCAGGTCATTCTCATTGATAGTGCTCTGTAAATGTTGTTTTTTTGGTGTGTCCTTGGGAGGAGGTGAGCGCAGGGTCTTCCTACTTTGCCCTCTTAGCCTCTTCTCCTGCTTTTTTTTCCTTGAGGAGGAGCTGTGCAGGTTGGCCAGGCTGTGGGGCTCACAGATGCCCCTTGGTGGCCAGCACAGCCCCCTGCTCACTCACTGATGTCGCATCCTCCAAGTCTCAGTCAGGTGACAACAGTACATCTTAAGGTCAGTTCCCTTCCGTTCCCAGGTTCCAGATGGTGAGGGAACAGGAATGAGGACTCACAAGCTATCTTGCTTTGCCCTCCTTTCCGCTGCATCTTCATCAGGAAGACCTTAGGGGAGGGCTGGGCTTGTCTCCCTTCAGCCTCCTTGAAGACCCATGCCAGATCCCCAGCTTCCCTGCTCTCCAAGGCTATTTTTATATGTTCCAGATAGATTCCAAGAGTACCAAGTTGGGAGATGACCTCCCTCAGGCCCCTTTTGTCTGGCCTAACCCTCACTCTGTTGCCTCCTCCACTCCACATTTTTTTTGCAGCCTGTAGATTCTATCATGGGGACTCCCACCAGCCTCCTGCCTGTTCAAAGTGTGTACTGTTCTGACGCTCACAAAGGCCTGTGTCTTCAGTTCCAGGCAAGCACTTGCAGAAGGGGGGTAACTCTGGGGCTCCCCCACTGCTGTTTTCCTCTCTCCTCAAGGCCTCATGCCCCTCAGCAAGTCTTTCCCAGAAGAGCCCTTTGGATATAATCTCCCAGCAATTGTTAACTGGTTCTCACCCACATTCCAGGGCAACTATAGTAGATGGAGAGGGCCCAAGCCCCCCATATTCTGAATCAATAATGGGAATTTATTCCCCCAACATGTTCTGACATGGTTTGACAGGAAGCCCAGGATGAGCTGCCTCCATGGTGTGGGCACCTGAGGTAGGTGGGGTGGGCATGTGGGGCAAGATAGCTCTTTTCATTCCAGGCTATAGGGTGGGGTCATCACATATTCAGGCCCATCTGCTTTGTCTGCAGCCCCTTCTTAATCCTCATGAAAGAAGATGTGGAGCAGGCTCTCTCCAGCTCTTGGGAAAGAGTTTTCACTTCTTTTTCTCTTCCCTCCCTCCTCTCTCCGTCTCTCATGTCCCCAACCTGACCCATGTACCTGATTTGCAAAGCATCTGACTGCTGTTTTGGCCATGAAAATAGTTTACAATAGGAAAAGAAAACTATCTCTCTCCACCAGATCTAGGTGCCCCTTACCTGTCAAGGAAAGATATACAGTGAAGATGTGAAGATTATCCGTCAGTTGATGGGGTTTTACCTAATAAGTTGGCTTTTTTTTTTTTTTTTTACTGTCTTCTGGGGTATCTTTATGTACAGGAGGCAAGAGAGAGATTCTGGGTCAGCTCTCTACCCCCAGCACTGACTGCCTGGGGGCCTCTGACTTGAAGGGATGAGATGGTTTCTGCCCTTGGGGGATACACACTGGCTGAGCCTTAGCATAGAGCTGGGTACTCCCCAAGGGCCCAATATTGAGTATTGGGTAGAGAAGATCAAAGAACACCCTGTCAGAGAGGTAGTGAGAGGATCAATGAGTTACAGAAGCTTCAGAAGGGCACATGGTGAGGCCATGAGAATGGGCAAAGAGAGCATGGGATCTCCCAGATGCTTTGCGCTGGGGCCTGGTGTCTCATGAATGGGGCTCTAAGGGTTAAGATCACTTCTGAGACTGAGATACCCAAGCTCAGGGAGCATTGAGGGACCAGCCCTCACCTAGTCGGAGGACCCAACCGAAGCAAATTCCAAAGGCCAGAAATGGGGACTGATGCTGGGTTCAGAGACTCTGGGATAAAAGCAGACTTCGTAGGCATAGGAAGCCCAGGGGATTCAAAGACCTGGGTGGAAGCATCCAATCGGCAAAGCCCTTAGTTTTAGAAAAGGGAATGAAAAAAATCTCATTTAATTTCTGTGCTAAATCAGTGGTGATTTCCTCAGTGATAGATGGGAGATTCAGATACTGGATGTTCAGTTGTTATCAACCTTTATCGTGCTTAGTGAGCTCCCAAAGCCACCAGGGACTGGGTGGGTATGTGGTATTTCTGCTGTAAAAAAAGCATTCTTTTAGCTAAAAGTCACAAACATTTTATGGTTTAAGTGATAAAGTGGTGAGGATGGGACCTTTGTTTTTGACAAAGTCATAAAAAGTTAGCCTGGTCCCCAGGGAAAAAAAAATGTGTCAAAACTTAAGAGCATGACCTAATCCCTCTGTAGTCAGGCAGGAAATAGGAGAGGAGGCAAATGTTTGGCAAGAGAGATTCCCCTGGGTTCCTAAAGGAGGAACCGCTTAGAGGATCCCAGTGGCAGGAGGCCGGGCCTCAGGATCCATTAGATTCTCACAGACTTTGTCCCAGATGCTGTGAAAACCCTCTCCCAGTGTCTGGGTCCACATGAGGATAGGCCATCCCCTGTTCTTACCGTAGAAAGAGCAGGAGAGAGGCTGGAAGGGGACAGGAATAAACTGGATACAGGACTGAAGTGGACACTGTTGGTGCCTCATCAAGGTCCCATTACAGGTTGGTGTACAATCTGTAGTTGTGGTTCGTGTTGCTTGCTACTGGCTCATCACTGTCTTCTTTATTTCCTGCAGAATTACCCGAAGCCCAAAGGGAGCTCCATATTTGGTAGGATATATGCCCCTCCCTTGGCAGCCCACAGCCAATGCCTGACTGACATGTGGAAGCCACGCCCCCTTGGCACCAGGTGAGTCTTACATTATCACTTAAACCAAAAGGGGTTTGTGACTTTTCAGAAGCTGAAACCACATTTCTGCCTAGCAGTGGGGGTGGCAGAGACCCTTTCCACTGTAGATATGAGGGAAGGAGAGCCGTTGACGTGTTCCTGGGGCCTCTCCTGCCCTTGGCCCCTGCCTACCCACCCAAGCTCAGAGTCCGCCTCATCTTTGCTCTGAATTCCACGATTGGGAGCCAGAGAAAGGATGGAAGCAAGTCCACTGATTCTGTTTTGCCCCCTCGTGGATTTGGTGAGAACTTTGGTGATTCCCAAATCGTATTTTTCTTTTTTCCTGAGCTTTTTTTTTTTAAATTAAAAAATAAATTATAATTTTTAAAGGTTACACTCCATTTACAGTTATTAGAAAATATTAGCTGTATTCCTCGTGTTGTGCAATACATCCTTGTAGCCTATCTTACACCCCATAGTTTGTACCTCCTACTCCCTCACCCCTATATTGTGCACACCCCCGTCCCCACTGATAACCACTAGTTTGTTCTCTATATCTGTGCATCTGCTTCTTTTTTTGTTATATTCACTAGTTTGTTGTATTTTTTAGATTTCACATATAAGTGATATCATACAATCTTTCTCTGACTTACTTCACTTAGCATAACGCCCTCCAAGTCCATCCATGTTGCTTCAAATGGCAAAATTTCTTTCTTTTTATGGATGAGTGGTATTCCATTGTGTGTGTGTGCCACATCTTTTGTATCTATTATTTGTTGATGGACACTTACGTTGCTTCCATATCTTGGTAATTGAACATTGGGGTGCATGTAGTCTTGAATTAATGTTTTTGTTTTTTTCAGATTAATATACCCAGGAGTGGAATTGCTGGATCATATGGTAGTTCTATTTTTAGTTTTTGGAGGAAACTCCATACTGTTTTTCACAGTGGCTGCACCAATTTACCTTCCCAGCAACAGGGCACAAGGGTTCCCTTTTCTCCACATCCTCACCAACATTTATTATTTGTGTTTGTGGTTTTTTTTTTGCAGTACGCGGGCCTCTCACTGTTGTGGCCTCTCCCGTTGCGGAGCACAGGCTCCGGACACGCAGGCTCAGCGACCATGGCTCACGGGCCCAGCCGCTCCGCGGCATGTGGGATCTTCCCGGACCGGGGCACGAACCCGTGTCCCCTGCATCGGCAGGCGGACTCTCAACCACTGCGCCACCAGGGAAGCCCTTTGTGTTCTTTTTGATGATGACTGTTCTGACAAGTGTGAGGTGATATCTCATTGTCACCTTAATATGCATTTCTCTGATGATTAGCTATGTTGAGCATCTTTTCATGTGCCTGTTGGCCATCTGTATATCTTCTTTGGAAAAATGTGTATTCAGGTCTTTTGCTAATTTTTTAATCGAGTTGATAGTTTTTTTTGATGTACAAGCTGTTCATATATTTTCGATATTAACCCCTTATTGGTCACAGCATTTGCAATATATTTTCTTCCGTTCAGTAGGTTGTCTTTTAATTTTTTATTTTTAATATATAAATTTATTTATTTATATTTTTGGCTGCATTTGGTCTTCTGTTGCTGCGCAGGGGCTTTCTCTAGTTGAGGCGAGGGTGGTGGCTTCTGTTGTTGGGGAGCAAGGGCTCTAGGCACACGGTCTTCGGACCAGGGATCGAACCCGAGTCCCCTGCATTGACAGATGGATTCTTAACCACCACGCCACCAGGGAAGTCCCTGTCTTTTCATTTTGTCGATGGTTTTCTTTGTTATGCAAAAGTTTTTATGTTTAATTAGGTCCCATTTGTTTATTTTTGCTTTTATTTCCTTTACTTTAGGAGACAAATTCAAAAAAACTATTGCTGCAATTTATGTCAAAGAGTGTTCTGCCTAAGTTTTCCTCTAAGAATTTTATAGTATCCGGTCTAACATTTAGACCTTTAATCCATTTTGAGTTCATTTTTGTATATGGTGTTAGAGAATATTCTAATTTCATTATTTTACATGTATCTGTCCAGTTTTCCTAGCACCACTTATTGAACAGACTATTTTCACCACTGTATATTCTTGCCTACTTTGTTGTAGATTAACTGACCAAAAGTATGTGGGTTTATTTCTGGGCTATCTACATTTTTTTAAATTTAGGAGAGCTGAGAGAGGGGATCAGGGTGATAATTTGTAGCTGGCAAAATTGAGGGTAGTGTTTCAAGCAAAGGGTTTGGTGGGTTTAACAGGGGAATGTATGGTAATTTGGCTCAGAAAACCTTGGGTCCCATGACGGTTAGGCATGGAAGCTGGCTTGAAGGGACTGGTTGGTTCTGTGAGTGACTTCTGTAGTCTTGAGCCAGGTATCACCTCTTTGGATCACAGATTTCTCTTCTGTCAAGCGGAGAGAATAAGCTCAACTCCTGTAACCTGGAGGTCATACATGAATTTAGTGTAATTACAGATTTGAGAGAGTTTTGCTGTCTCAACAGTGGCTTATGAATTTCCATCATATGTCCCATCTTAACTATGTAACTTTGTATTTGAGTATCTATTTTCTTTTTTGTATGTACTGTGACCGCTTCCTACTGGTCTTCCAGCTTCCATGTTGCACATTGCAATCAGGACTTACTCAAAACCATTTGGCTATGACAATGAAAATTTTCAAGAGTCTCCCACTGCACCAAAAGTCCGAACTATGTTATATGACCCCTAAAGCCCTGCATGACTTAGCGCCTACCTATTTCTCCAGTCTCACCCCATACCTCTCTCCTCCTTGCTCACTCTGCTCCCACACCTTCTTCCTTCAGTTCCTTGACCAGCCAAGCTCTTTTTCATCTAAGGGTGTTTTCACTTGCTATTCCCTCTGCCTGGAACATCTCTCCCCATCCCCCGACCTCTCTCTCTCTCTCTTTCTGGTATGTGTTGCCAGCTCCTTTTCACTTCTTTATATCTCAGTTTAATTATTATCTCATAAGAGGAGACTTCCGTGACTATACCCAGTTTCCCTTTGTTTATTTCCTTCATAGTAATTACCACAATTTAAAATTACCTGCTATTCTTCTAACTGGTATATATCAGTTGGGAATATGTTTGGCTGCAAGTAAAAAAAAAACCCCAAATGGTGGACTTAACAAATAGGACTTTAATTTAGCCACCTAAGAAAAAATCCAAAGGTAAGCAATTGCTGGTACTGTGTTAGTGACTCAACAGTACCATCAGGCACCCACGATCTGTCTAGATTTCTTCTCCATTACCCTTAGCATTTTGCTGTTTCTCCCCTCATTTGTTACCTCAAGGTCACAAGATGGCTACCCCAGATGCAGGCATCACATGTAAGACTGGAAGAAACAAGGAAGGATGGTGCTAGCCATGTCTCCTTCTATGGGAGCAAAAGTTTTCCTAGGAGTCTCAGAGCAGATTTTCCTTCACATCTCATTACCCATAACTGAGTCAATAGCTCTATCTTCAAGGGAGTTTGGGAAAACAGGGAACATATAATGGTTAATTTTATGTGTCAATTTTACTGGGCTATAGGGTGCTCAGATATTGGCCAAACATTATTCTGGGTGTTTCTGTGAGGTTGTTTTTGGATGTGATTAATATTTACATTGGTTGACTGAGTGAAGCAGATTGCCCTCCCTAATGTGGGTGGGCTTTATCCAATCAGTTGATGACCTGAATAGAACAAAAAGGCTGACCCTCTCTCAAGTAAGAGAGACTTCTTCCTGGCTGACTTCTTTCAAACTGGGACATCAACTTTTTCTTTTTTTCAGACTTGAACTGGAACATCAGATCTTTTGGGGTCTTGAGCCTCCTAGCCTTTGAATGGGAACTACACCATCAGCTCTCCTGGGTCTCTAGCTTTCTTACTTACCCTGCAGAGCTTGGGACTTGCCTTCCTCCATAATCATGTGAGCCAATTACTTATAAGGAATAAATAAGTAAATGAGTAAATAAGTAAATAAATAATTCCTATTGATTCTGTTTCTCTGGAGAACCCTGACTAATGAAGAATAATATTTTCATGATTGGTTCAAAGCAGTGCTGTCAAATAGAAATATAATGTGTCACATGTTTAATTTAAAATCTTCTAGTAGCCACATTAAAAACATAAGGAGATGAAATTACTTTTAATAATATATTTTATTTAAACCAATCTTTTCAAAATATTATCACTTTGATAGGAATCGAATATACAAATGAATAAGGAGATATTTTACTTTTTCTGGCATTCAATCTTCAAAATCTGCTGTGCAGATTTATACTTACAGCACATCTCAATTCAGATGAGCCACATTTCAAGTGCTCAATAGCTACATGTGGCTAGGTCTTACCATATTGGCCAGCGTAGGTTTAGACCATCAAGATACATTACCTAGGGCTGGGCATATTGCTACCCCAAGTGAGGCTGGGAGCATTGTTAGGATATTGGTCATGAAACTAAAAGATGAACTTCAGATATTCAATATGTATTTGTTGATTTAATAAACACAAATTATCCCATGATTTCTGTACCCTTAGGCAATGGTAACTTCCTCTCTATCTTCCACATTTTGCTGAATGTAACAAAGGTAAGATTCACACACACACACACACACACACACACACACACACACATACACACTTCTGTCAAGATGGACTGGATTTATAGTCCCACCTGAAACAACTAAAAAACTTGAAAAAATATGAAACAATGGCTCTAAAGACATTGAACATTAGACAATAAAGGACAGTGATCCCTGAGAAAGAGGAAAGAAATTAGTGACCCAGATTATTGTCTAAAGAGAGTGTCCAGGCTGCAATTCAGGACACTAGAACTTGCCCAACAAAGCCTAAAGGAAGACCTGAAAGTATCAAACCATTTCTAACCAATTTAACTATATCCAAGAACAAAACTTAAGAAATTTCCAGATGTGCTAAAAATCTGGGGAGATGACCTATTAAGGGGGGAAGAAATAAAACCAACCCAGAAAGACACAGATAATAGAATTAGTGGACAAGGAAATTAAAATAGTTATTGTGATTGTATTCCATATGTTAAAGAAACTAGAGGCAAGATTGAACATGATAAGTAGGGACATAAAAGATATTAAAGAAATGCAAATCAAATTTCTAGAGATGAATACTACAATGTCTGAGATGAAAAAGTCACCAGATATGATTAATGGTAGATTAGATACTGAAGAAGAAAATTTTAGTAAAATTGAAGACATAGAAATAAAAACTATCCAAAATGAAACAAACAGGGGAAAAAAGGACTGAAATTAAACAAATAGAGCATGAGTGAACTGTGGGACAACTTTAATCAGCCAAATATATGTATAATTGGAATCCCTGAAGGAGATGACTGAGAAGAGGGAGTTGAAAAGATATTTGAAGAAATAATGGCCAAAAAGTTTAAAAATATGACAAGAACTAAAGGCCTTGGATCCAAGAGCACAATAAACCCCAAGCAAAAGAACCATGAATAAAGCTACACTAAGCATACCACAATCATATTTCTTCTTTTAATAAATTTATTTATTTATTTATGTTTTTAATTTTTGGATGCGTTGGGTCTTTGTTGCTGTGTGAGGGTTTTCTCTAGTTGTGGCGAGCTGGGGCTATTCTTCGCTGTGGTGCACGGGCTTCTCATTGCGGTGGCTTCTCTTGTTGCAGAGCACAGCTCTAGGCGTGCGGGCATCAGTAGTTGTGGCTTGTGGGCTCAGTAGTTCTGGCTCATGAGCTCTAGAACGCAGGCTCAGTAGTTGTGGCTCCTGGGCTTAGTTGCTCCACGGCATGTGGGATCTTCCCAGACCAGGGCTCGAATCCACATCTACTGCATTGGCAGGCAGATTCTTAACCACTGCACCACGAGGGACGTCCCCACAACCATATTTCTTAGAAGCAGTGATGAAGATAAAATCTTAAAAGCAGTTAAAAGAAAAAAAAGATACATAGCATATGGAGAAACAAAGATAAAGTTTAAAGCAGATTTCTTGTTGGAAACAGTGCAAGGTACAAGACAGTAGATTACCATCTTTAAAGTACTGAAAACTTACCAACCTAGAATTCTTTTCCCAGAAAAAAACATATTTAAAAAGTAAAGACAAAATACTTTTTCAGATATACAAAAGCTGAAAGAACTTTTCACCATCAGACCTGCACTACGAGAAATATTAAGAGAAGTCTTTCAGGCAAAAGGAAAATGGTGCCAGATAAAAACCTACACAAAGGCATGAAGAGCACTGGAAGTGACAACTACATGAGTAAATACAAAGACTTTTAAAAACATTATTTAAACCTTTCCCTTTAAAAGATAATTGACTGCTTAAAGCAAAACAAATAACAATGATTGTGGGATTTATTACATATATAGAACGAAATGTATGACATTTCCAAAACATTGAAGAGCAGGGACTACTTCCCAACTAATTCTCTGAGGCCAGTATTATTCTG
Organism: Physeter macrocephalus; assembly: GCF_002837175.3. Taxonomy (NCBI): domain Eukaryota; kingdom Metazoa; phylum Chordata; class Mammalia; order Artiodactyla; family Physeteridae; genus Physeter; species Physeter macrocephalus. Next base: position 28,602,535 of record NC_041227.1, read on the forward strand.
ATACCCAACCAGGGACTGATATTACAAGAAAAGAAATGTTCAGACCAATATCCTCATGGACATGTATGTAAAATTCGTGTTAAAATTTCAGCAAAGCAAATCCAACAATATGTAAAAACAGTAGTAGATCATGACCAAATGGGATATTTAATAGGAATGCAAGGTTGGTTTAACATTAGATTGTCAATTAATCTATGACAAAGGAGGCAAGAATATATGATGGAGAAAAGACAGTCTCTTCAATAAGTGGTGCTGGGAAAACTGGACAGCTATATGTAAAAGAATGAAATTTAGAACATTCCCTAACACCATACACAAAAATAAACTCAAAATGGATTAAAAACCTAAATGTAAGACCAGATACTATAAAACTCTTAGAGGAAAACATAGGCAGAACACTCTTTGACATAATCGCAGCAATACCTTTTTGGATCCACCTCCTAGAGTAATGAAAATAAAAACAAAAATAAACAAATGGGACCTAATGGAACTTAAAAGCTTTTGCATAGCAAAGGAAACCATAAACAAAATGAAAAGACAACCTGCAGAATAAGAGAAAATATTTGCAAAGGAAGTGACCAAGGGATTAATCTCCAAAATATACAAACAGCTCATGCAGCTCTATATATTAAAAAAACCCCAATCAAAAAGTAGACAGAAGATCTAAATAGACATTTCTCCAAAGAAAACATACAGATGGCCAAAAAGCACATGAAAAAATGCTCAACATCACTAGAGAAATGCAAATCAAAACTACAGTGAGGAATTACCTCACACCAGTCAGAATGACCGTAATCAAAAAGTCTACAAACAATAAATGTTTGAGAGGGTGTGGAGAAAAGGGAACCCTCCTGCACTGTTGGTGGAATGTAAATTGGTGCAGGCACTATGGAGAACAGTATGGAGGTTCCTCAAAAAACGAAAAATAGAACTACCATATGACCCAGCAATCCCATTACTGGGCATATATCCAGAGAAGACCATAATTTAAGAAGATACATGCAGGGACTTCCCTGGCAGTCCAGTGGTTAAGACTTTGCCTTCCAATGCAGGAGGTGCTGGTTCAATCCCTGGTCAGAATCCCACATGCCTCGGGGCCAAGAAACCAAAACATAAAACAGAAGTGATATTGTAACAAATTCAATAAAGACTTTAAAAATGGTCCACATTAAAAAAAAAAGATACTTGCACCCCAATGTTCATTGTAGCACTATTTACAATAGCCAAGACATGGAAGCAACCTAAATGTCCATTGACAGAGGAATGGGTTTATTACTCAACCATAAAAAGGATGAAATAATGCCATTTGCAGCAACATGGATGGACCTAGAGATTATCATACTAAGTGAAGTAAATCATACAAAGACAAGTATCATATGACATCACAAGGTACTGTACTGTAAGATTAAAAAGGTTTTCTTTACTTTTTGTGTTTGTTTTTAATGTATTATTTGTGTGAAAAGTATTATAAACCTATTACAGGTGCTCGCTTCGGCAGCACATATACTAAACCTATTACAGTACAGTACCACAGAGCCGATTGTGTTAGTTAGGTACCTAGTCTAACTTTGTTGGACTTACAAACAAACTGGACTTATGAACGCACTCTCAGAATGGAACTTGTTTGTATGTAGGGGAATTACTGGTTAAGATAGATAACCAACAAGGAACTACTGTATAGCACAGGGAACTCTACTTAATATTCCGTGATAACATTTATGAGAAAGAATCTGAAAAGAATGAATATATGTATATGTTGTATATACATATATGTATATATGTATATAACTGAATCACTTTGCTATACACCTGAAACTAACACAACATTGTAAATAAACTTTACTCCAATAAAATTAAAAAAATTAGATTGTCAATTAGTGTAGTTCACTATATAAATAGACTAAAAAAGAAGAAATATATGACCATTCCAATAGATGAATAAAAAACATTTGACAAAACCCAACATCTATTTCTGATAATAACTCTCAGAAAACTAGAAGTAGAAGGGAAATTCCTCAACCTGATAAAGTACATCTATGAATAACTTTCAACTAATATCATACTTTGTTTTAAATAATAAATACTTATAATAAATACTTAATAATAAATACTTTCTCCCTAAGCTCAGGAACAAGACAAGGATGTGTTCTTTATTTCTCCTTGACATTGTGTTGGAGGTCCTATTCAGTGCAACAAGGCAAGAAAAAAAGACATACAGATTGCATAGAAGTAAGGCTGTCTTTATTTGCAGATGTCAAGTCATCAAGTTATCTGATTGTTTACTTAGAAAATCTTATGGAATCTACAAAAAAACTACTATAATTAATAAGTGAGTTTATCAATTTTGTAATATACTAGATCAACATAAATATCGATTTTATTTCTCTACTAGCAATGAACAAGAAGAAATTGAAATGAGCAAAAACAAAACCACTTACAATAGGCATCAGGAATATGAAATGCTTAACGGCTAAATCTGATAAACGATGTGCAAGACTTGTACACTGAATATTACTTATAAGAATTAGTGGAGGACTTCCCTGGTGGTGCAGTTGTTGAGAGTCCGCCTGCCGATGGAGGGGATACGGGTTTGTGCCCCGGTCCGGGAAGATCCCACATGCCGCGGAGCGGCTAGGCCCGTGAGCCATGGCCGCTGAGCCCGCGCGTCTGGAGCCTGTGCTCCGCAACGGGAGAGGCCACAACAGTGAGAAGCCCGCGTACCGCAAAAAAAAAAAAAAAAAAAAAAAAGAATTAGTGGAGCGACATGCTGTATTCCTGACTTGGAAGACTTGATATTGTTAACATGTCACTTATCTCCAAATTGGCCTGTAGATTCAGTACAATCCCAATAAAAATCCCAGAGGAGTTTTTAAAAATAGAAATTGGCAAGCTTATTCTAAAATATATACAGAAATGCAACAGTCCTAGAATAACTGAAACCACTTTGTAAAAGAAAAACAAAGTTAGGGGACTTACACTACTTGACTTTAAGACATAAACTGACATTAATCAAGACAGTGTGGGATTGGTGATAAGATAGGAAAACAGATCACTGGAATATTATAGAGTCCAGAAGTAGACTTACACATATCTGGTAAGTTGCTTTCTGACAAAGGTACAAAGGCATTTCACTGGAGAAAGGATGGTATTTTCAAAAAATATTGCATGACCAGTTGGATATCCATATGCAGAAAAATGAACTTTGATTCATACATGGCAACATAAAAAAATGAACTCAAAAGTGATGAAATCCCTAAATTTAAAATTTAAAATTATAAAATGATTAGAATAAAACATAAGAGAAAAAATTTGTGACATCGTGTTAGGCAAAAAATTTCTCAGAAAAAAACACCAAAGCACAATCTGTTAAAAAATTTGTTAAGTTATACTTCATCAACATTAATAACTACTGTTCTTTGAAAGACACTGTTAACAGAATGAAGGCAAGCCAAAGACTGGAAGAAGAATATTTGCAAATTACATAACTGATAAAAGACTTGTATTAAGAAAATATTTTTAAAAACTCTTAAAACTCTATAATAAGAAAACCAAGAACTCAACAAAAAATGAGAAAAGATATGAACTGATACTTCACCAAAGAAGAGATACAGATGGCAAATAAATGCATAAAAAGATGCTCAACACTCAAACTCATTAGTCATTAGGGAAGTGGAAATTAAACCACAATGAAATCTCACTATATATCTATTAGAATGACTGAAATAAAGAGAAAGACCATACCAAGTATTGTTGAGGGTGAAGATCAACTGAAACTCTCATACAGTGCTGTTTGGGATGAAAATGGTAAAACCACTTTGAAAAAGAGTTTGGCAGTACCTTAAAAGGTTAAATAGTACTTCCCTGGTGGTCCAGTGGTTAAGACTTCGTGCTCCCAATGCAGGGGGCACAGGCTCGATTCCTGCTTGGGGAAATAAGATCCTGCATGCTGCAGGGTGCAACCTAAAAAAAAAAAAATCTGAAAAAAAAAAGGCTAAACATATACCTACCATATGATTAAGCCATTTCATTCCTAGGTATTTACCCAAGAGAAATGAAATGTTCATACAAAGACTTGTATGTGAATATTCATAGCATCTTTATTTGTAATAGGCAAAAATTACAAACAACCCAAATGTCCATCAACAGATGAATGGGCAAACAAATTGTATAAAATGGGATACTGCTCTGGAATAAAAATAAATTATTGATACCTGAAACAACATGGATGAATCTCAAAATAATTTTGCTGAGTGAAAGAAGCCATATTAAAGAGGGCATTTAAACTGGTCCAAGGTGACAAAGCTATGACAGATGGAGAAGGAGTTAAGGTATGCATCTTGAAGAAATAGCCTTGGGGGTCATGTGTGGAGTTAAGACTTTAAGGGCAGGTCCTGTAAGATACGATCCCCTTAATGGCAGCTGGGCAGGACAATAATAGATCAAGTCCAAGTGTAGATTTTGATCCATTCAGAGTGATAATAAACATGATTTGTTTGCTCACTTTCTGGCTTCATATCTCTTACAATGAGGACCTAACAAGACTGAAGCTAGAGCAGTAATTCTTATACTTGGCTGTACACTAGAACCACTTGGGAACATTTGGAAATTATTTTGCCATCTGCAGAGATTCTGATGTAATTGGTCTAGGCTGCAGCTTAGGCATCAGATTTTTAAAAGCTCCCCAAGGGAACAACCGTGTTTGAGACCATGGCTCTGGAGGATGGTTGGAAAAACTATGCCTGGACCCTGAAGGAAAGAGAAAGAAACAGTTAAGAAGACCCTCAAATCTAGCAAACACTGTTGGCCCTAGACATGGCAGAGAAGGAAAGAACCTAAGAAGCATGTTAAAATGTTCAAACCCAGCTGGTGGCCTGTTCCTCAACAAACTTTCATATGATATTTTGAGCATCCATTGGAAATCCTTATTCTAATTATTTTACTGGGGGTTGCAGGATTGTTATTTACTTATTCTATCAGTCCTTTGACATTTGTTTATTATTAGTTGAATTCTTCTTTACTTTCTCTTTTGTTTTGAGTATCACTATGAATTCATGGATTTTTTAAAAAAAGAATGTTTTATAATCAATTATAGTTATTCTTTTTGATACTCAGAATGTTCCAGAATTGGTCAATGGAAAATCCCTTCAAGCTAACACCTTTACCTTTTCAACATGACCCCATGGATTTTTGAGCACTTCCTTGCTTTCTGTACTAGGAGATGCCAGGTCCAGTGGGAACAGAGTATTTATGTGATGTGAAATTAATACCCCCATCACTTTTTAAATTGTTATGGGAGAAGCATTCCTATACATTAGAAAGATCTGGTGGTCACCATCTGTATTCACTTTTTAGGGCTGTCTAACAAATTACCACAAACTGGATGGCTTGAAACAACAGAAATTTATTCTCTCATAATTCTGGAAGCTAAAAGTCTGGAATCAGGAGGGTTGGTTTGTTCTGGAGGCTTTGAGTGAGAATAAGTTCTGTGCCTTCCTCTAATTTCTGGTGGTTGCCAGCAATCCTTGACATTCCTTGTCTTATAGATACCTCACTCCTATACCTCTGTCATCACATGGTGTTCTTTCTGTGTGTCTCTGTGTTTTTGTGTCCAAATTCCCTCCCGTTTTATAAGAATACCAGTCATGGATTAGGCCCAATCTAATCCAATGTGACCTCATTTTAGCATGATTACATCTGTAAAAATATTTTTCCAAATAACATCACATTAACAGGTACTGGAGATTAGGATTTCAACACATTTTTGGGGGGGACACAGTTCAACTCACACCACCTTAACTAGTGATCAAACTTAACATCATTTGTAGTCAGACCACTGAACATTGTGAGTGATTCTCCTGATATAATGCAATACAATGTCATAGTACCATCTTTGAAGTACTCTTGCTAAAACTGTTTAGCCCAAATCTAATTAAGCCTATTGAATTAATTTCTAGATTATAAGAAATATAGAGGGTAGAAAAATAAGGTAAATGACACCATGATGAAGGAGTCTAACAAGCCTGGAATGGGGACATTCTGTTAAGACAACTAGTCTGGTGTCCTCAAAAAGCCAATGTCACAGGTAAAATAAGGTGGTGTGTGTGTGTTCAACACTGTCCAATAAAGTGAACCACAAATGTGAGTCACGTATATAATTTAAAATTTTCTAGTAGTCACACTAAAAAAGTAAAAAGAAACATGTAAAATTAATATTAATAATCAATTATTACCAATTATTAGTATTAATTAACAATAAATAAGTATTTATTCCAATGTAGTAGTTTTCTACTGCTGCTATATCAAATTCAGTTCCTTAAAACAACACAAATTTATTATCTTACAGTTCTATAGGCCAGAAGTTGAGTATCACTGGCCTAAAATTAAGGTGTAAGTAGGCTCTCTGGAGATTCTAGGGAGAATCCATTTCTTGCTCACTTGGGTTGTTGGCAGAATTTAGTACCTGCTGTTAAATGACTGGGGTCCTAGTTTTCTTGGTGGCTGTGAACTGAGGGCCATTCTCAGTCTCTAGAGACCACTGAATTTCTTGGCGTCTGGCCCTCTTTCTTATCTTTGAAGCTATCACTATTCATGTTGAATCACCCTTACTCAGTTGGGAAAGGTTATTTGCTTTTAAGGATTCATGTGATTAGATTAGACCCACTTGGCTAACCCAGCATAATTTTTCCATCTCAAGATCTTTAACTTTAATCACATCTGCAAAGTCCCTTTTGCCGTGTAAGTTTCCAGAAATTAGAACATGGCCATCTTTGGAGGGCGTTATTCTGCCTGCCGTACTAATATATCTCAAAATGTTATAAATTCTACATACATATAGAATATGTATATATAAAATATAAAAAGAAATTTATTAATGAGATGTTTTACTTTTTTTGGTACCACTGTGCACTTTACACTTACAGCATATCTCAAGTTGGACTAGGCACATGTCAAGTTCTCAATAGCCACTTGTGGCTAGTAGTTACTGTACTGAATGATGCAGTTCTAGATTAAAAGAGACTAAAGAGAAAGAAACTAAATACAAACAATGATTAGATCCTCATTTTAAAAGACCAATGCGGCTATAGAAGATATTTTGGAGATAAATGGGAATTGTATATAGACTAGATAACCAGCACCACTTACTGTTAATTTTCTTAGAATTGATATCAGCATTGGAGTGATGTAGGAGAATGTTATGACTTTTAGGAGATGCGTGTTGTTGTGATTACCCCACAGTTATAGGGTGGACTCCCCTACCCACCCACAGTTTTGTATTTATGTTGAGATTGATAATTCTATACATCAAGAAGGTATGAAAAGGTTTATTACTCATATAATGAGAGCAGGGCAGGTTCCTGAAAGGACCCAAAAATGGTTTGAGAGAACTGAAGTGGTGACTGGCTTGGTGTTTGTGTGTGTGTGTGTGTGTGTGTGTGCATGTGTGTGTGTGTGCATGTTTGTGTTTGGAAGTGAGGGTGGGATGAGGATTTCTACCCATGGGCTAGGGCTTGCATGGGTTGAACTTTCTGCCGACACCTAGGGAGGGAGCACCTGGGCGTTTTTATTGGCTTGCTCAGATGTAAGGCAAATGGGGTAAAGGGAGAATGGGTCTCGATAGTTGTCAACAGTGAAACATCAAAAATGGAGTCAGACTCTTTGTTACCACTCACCCTTGATGTGTGACTGATGACTGAAATGTGCCATTTTTCATTTGATTGAATTTGAACTTGTTTAAGTAAGCCATTATGGTGCTCTGTGAGACCTGCAGTCTGAGGCTGATAAGGGATGTGAAAGTTCTGTTGGATGTCTTATTTAAGAGTCCAGTGTTCATCGTCACAATTAAAAGTGTTTGTGCCTCAAAGGATACCAGAAGAAAGTAAAAAAACAACCCACAGAGTGGGGGAAAAATTTTGCAAATCATATATCTGATGAGGGATTTATCTAGATATATAAAGAACTAGAATCTTTATTCTAGTATCAAAATATATAGAATCTAGTATCTAGACTATATAAAGAACTTTTACAACTCAATAATAAAAGACAAATAACCCAATTTAAAGAAATGAAGACTATCAATAGAGTGAGAAAGCCACCTATAGGAGAAAATATCTGTAAATCATGTAAAGGTTTCATACCCTGAATATGTAAAGAACTCCTGCAATCCAACAACAAAAAGACAAACAACCCAATTTAAAAATGGGCAAACAACTTGAAAAGACATCTCTCTAAAGCAGATATACAAATGGCCCATAATTACATGAAAAGTTGCTCAATATCATTAATCATTAGAGAAATGCACAACAAAACCACAACGAGCTACCATTTTACACACACTATGATGGCTGTAATTTAAAAAATGGAACATTACAAATGTTGGTGAGGATGTGGAGAAATTGAAACCCTTGTGCATTGCTGGTAGAATGTAAAATGATACAGCCACTGTAGAAAATAGTTTGGCAGTTAGAATTACCATATGACCCAACAATTCCACTCCTAGGTATATACCCAGAAGAAATGAAAACAGGAACTCAGACAGATAATTGTATACGAATGTTCATATCAACATTATTCACAATAGCCAAAAGGTGAAAACAACCCAACTGTCCATCAACAGATGAATGGATAAACAAAATGTTGTATATCTATCCAATGGGATATAATTCAGCCATAAAAAGGAATGAAGCACTGATACAGGTTACAACATTGATGAACCTTGTAAATATTATGCTAAGTGAAATAGGCTATATACAAAAGGACAATATTGCATAACTTCAATATTGTATGACAGATGAAGTAAGTCAGACAAAGACAAACATCATATGCTATCACTTACATATGGAATCTAAAAAAAATGATACAAATGAACTTATTTACAAAACATAAATAGAGGGACTTCCCTGCTGGCACGGTAGTTAAGAATCCGCCAGCCAATGCAGGGCACAAGGTTCAATCCCTGGTCCAGGAAGATCCCACATGCTGTGGAGCAAGTAAGCCCGTGTGCCACAACTACTGAAGCCCGCAGGCCTAGAGCCCCTGCTCCGCTACAAGAGAAGCCACCGCAATGAGAAGCCTGCACACCGCAACGAAGAGTAATCCCCGCTCGCTGCAACTAGAGAAAGCCCACGCACAGCAACGAAGACCCAACACAACCAAAAATAAATAAATAAATTTATTTTAAAAAACCAAACAGAAATAGACTCACAGACATAGGAAACAAACTTATGATTACAAAAGGGGAAAGGGGGGAAGGATAAATTAGGAGTTTGGGATTAACAGGTACTACTATATATAAAATTGACAAAACAACAAGGATCTACTGTATAGCACTGGGAACTATATTCAGTATCTTGTAACAACCTACAGTCGGAAAGAATCTGAAAAATTAAAAAAAATACATACATAACACTATATGCTGAGAGAATTAATAAGCAATTAAATTTTTAGTAAATTTTGCCACTTGAAATAACCTTTTTTTGGGTAAATGTAAACTGGTTACATTACTCCCGGTAATCTTGGTTAGAATAAACACTAAGACGGCAAATGTGCACTTATTACTGCATGTGAAAAGGGAATTCACCCGCTGTCTTTTACCAAAGAAATACTCACAAATCAGTGTAACTGAAATACAGCTCCCATCTGAATTAGTATCAACTGCAAAAGCTACCAGGTATTTTCTGAGCCTCAGAATGGGGCATTGTAAACCATAGAACTATTTAATTTGAACTTTGCTTTGGAGACATCTCTTTTAACTGTGGCAGTGTTTGCCAGAGTTAACTGAACATGAAAAAAATGTTAAAGTAATAATTTACTGATGGAAAACTATCAGGAGTTAATAGTTCTATGTACACTTGAAGCAAAGAAAACTAGAAAAATGATCACATTGATGAAATAATTAATACATAATTTACATATGCTTAGGAAAATTTTATAATGATAAAATAACGAATTATTAGAATTACATCATTTTCTGTTATTAAATACAAAAGCATTTCCATGCAACTTCCAGGTATTCTTGTGTTTGGTATACCATGTCTTTCTTAAAAATGCATTCTTGCATCATAACAACATAAAGACATTATATATTTTTATGTATTTATAAATATATTTTATTTCAAATCTATCAATAGTGTATGTAGCTTGTAACACATTTTGGGAAATGCTAGTTTATATGGCAATATTGTGTTATTTTGGATTGTTTTGGATTGATTAAAATAAAGTTAGAATGAAATTAGGAGCCCAATATAATGATTAAAATAGAGATTCTCTTGTATAGTATTTTTTAAAATGGTACCCCATTGAGTCTTGAATAAAATGGAAGATAAACAGAATTTTAAGAGGTATGTACGATAGATTTTCTATTTGAATAAAAACTATTATTTTCAAAAGTGTAAAAAAATTGTATGACTGTATGTAGTTTGTATAAAAAATATAAAATATGTAAATTCATAGAGGCAGAGAGTAAATTAGAGGTTTCCAGGAGCTAAGGGGAGGGGTAAACAGGGAATTATTGTTTAACGGGTACAAAGTTTCTTTTTGGGTGATAAAAAAGTTCTGGAAATAGTGATGATGGTTGTTCAACATTATGAATATACTTAATACCACTGAATTGTACCTTTAAAAATGACTAAAATGGTAAATTTCATATTATATAAATTTTACCACAATTAAATTTTTAAAAATAGGTAAAGAGTTGAATAGACATTTCACCAAAGACGATATACAAATGGCCAGTAAGCACATGAAAAGATGTTCAGCATCATTAGCCATCAGAGAATTGCACATCAAAACTATGAAATACCACTTCACACATATACAGGTGGCTGTAATAAAAAAAGATAGACAATAACATGTGTTTATGAGGATGTACAGAAATTAAAATCTTTATACACTGCTGGTGGGAGTGTAAATTAGTGCAGCCACTTTGGAAAACAGTCTGGCAGTTCCTCAGGTGATTAAACATAGAGTTATCATATGATCTAGCAATTCTTACTCCTAAATACATATTCAAGAGAAATGAAAATGTACAAACATACAAAGACTTGTACATGAATATCCACATCAACATTATTCATAATAGTATTCACATTGAGCTGTGAATGTCCATCAACTGATGACAGGATAAGAAAAATGTGATACATCCATACAATGGAATATTATTTAGCCATTAAAAGGAATGAAACCTAATACATGCTACAGTATGGATGAAACTTGAAAACATTACACTATTTATATATAAAGAATTCATATACAAAAGACCTCATAGAGTATAATTTCATTTACATGAAGTACCCAGACTAGACAAATCTATAGAGACAGAATGTAGATCAGTGGTAGTGTAGGGCTGGGTGAGGGATGAGGAGATAGAGGGGTGATGGCTAAGGCATACAGAATTCTTTCCGGAGGATGAAATGTTCCAAAATCGATTATGGTGATGGTTGCACAAATCTGTGAATATACTAAAAGCCATTGATTTGTACACCTTAAGTGGGGAATTATATGGTATGCAAATTAAATACCTTAATAAAGCTGTTTTGTTTTTGTTTTTGTTTTTGTTTTTAAAGCTGAGTATTGTGTATTCTGAGAAGAGAAATGGGTAGCTTGGTAACTATCAATGATGCCTGGAATTCCTAAGGGGATAAGGAATGTTTTGATGAGACATTGTAAACTTGTGGTTTTAGTGTGTGCAGAAATATATGTGACTTTGATTTACATTTTGAGTATCTGTGAGGCAAGAAAGTCTCAGAATTCTTTATACCAAAGTGGGGTGACCTTGGATAAGGAATTGTTGCTGCCATTGGTTAGACCAAATAGCAAGACCACTGGCAATGGTCCAAGAGTCTTAAAAAGTGTGTAGATAGGGCCAATTGTTGGCCAAAGTATCCAGTGCTAGGATGAGTACCTGAAGTTTGGCCAACTGTGCTGACCCTTGAGTCCTGTCCCTTATCAGGGTTATCCTGGTTAAGGTATGAAAAGCAGCAACTTTCCATTAATCTCTGTTTTGTGTGATGGTGGGATGGTGTCTGTAAGATATATGGACTACCTTTCCTATTTATTCATTCAATTCCAGGGGCTGCCCAGGTAGCCAAGGGGTGACCTCATTCAGCATCATGGCTTTTGGCAAGGGACTGAGGACAGGGGCGACCACTGCCTCCTGCAAGTAGAACTCACCAGAGGGCCCCAATTTAGCTCTATTCCGTAGGTACCATTTCTGTTTTTGCAAGAAGGCCTCGGTAAGTTATGCTGAGCTTTTCGGGGGCTGCTTCCATGACCCAAGGCATAATGGGCAGCTGGGTATGGAGGGTCACAGGCTCAGGGTCTGTGAGAGCCTCTGTTTCCAGAAGAGTTCTGTATGCAGCCAGCACTTGCCATTCTAATGGTATATGGGGCTAGGGAGGGCAGTGCATCAAAAAAACCCATGGACAATTCATGACCATTGTGGTTGGTCCAGAGACTTTGGGAGGCATGAGAAAGCCTCTATAGTGAAAGAGTCTTTGGGGGAGGGTTATGAAGAGGAGTGCCTGTTGTAATGCAATTTGGACATGTTCTAGAGCTTTTTGTTGTAGGCTCCTCATTCAAGGTGGGCTGATTTGTGAATAACAGTATACAGGGGCTTAAGAAAAATTTGTAAATGAGGAATATGTTGCTTCCAGAATCCAAAAAGACATAAAAGATATTGGGCTTCTTTTAATGTTGTAGGTGCTACAGAGTCAATAGCTGTTTCTTAACAGTGTCAGGGACAAAGTGACCCTTGGCTGACCAGATAAATTCAGGTGATGGGTCTTGTACTATGTATGGAGCAATGGCCTATTCCCTTAGTTGTGAATTCCTTTGTATTTTTATGTCCTGAATGAGTGTGTCAGATGAATTTCCTTGGAGGAGGAGGATGTCACCAGTGCGATATCATGCCTGTGCTCCTGGAAAAAATTGGATGTGGTTAAGATCTTGCCTGGAAAGATTGGGTGTGATGGAAGAGCTGTGGAGGTACCCCCTCGGAGACAGGTAAATGTGAATTGTTTCTCTGTGAAGGGGAAGAAGCTGTTGAGATAGGTACTGAACAGAACACATTAGCCAAATCTCTAATAGCAAAATATGTTCTAGTTGCTGATTGGATTTAGTCAGTAATTTAAATATTGGATATGGGGGTCTTATTGGGCAAGACCACAGTATTAAGATTACGGTAATCCACTGTGAGGGACCATTAATTCTTTCTAGGTTTATGAACAGGCTGTTAAATGGAAAAACAGTGGAGAATCACCCCTTCTCTAAAAAAGTCTTGTATAATGGGTTTTAAAAAAATTTATTTATTTACTTTTGGCTGCATTGGGTCTTTGTTTCTGTGCACGGGCTTTCTCTAGTTGCAGTGAGCGGGGGCTACTCTTCGTTGCGGTGCATGGACTCAACTGCAGTGGCTTCGCTGTTGCAGAGCACCAGCTCTAGGCGTGTGGGCTTCAGTAGTTGTTGTACGTGGGCTCAGTAGTTGTGGCACCCGGGATTAGTTGCTCCACAGCATGTGGGATCTTCCCAGACTATGGCTCAAAACCATGTTCCCTGCATTGGCAGGCAGATTCTTAACCACTGTGCCACCAGGGTTAGGGAAGATGGAAGTATATTGGGTTCCATTTTGCCAAGATGATTGTTAAGTGCCAAAGACTTAATTGAATTGTATCAGCCATTGGGTGAGAGCATCCATGCCCACTATGGAATATTTTAAGGGCAGTGGGTGCTATGACTGTAGAAAATTTAGTCAAGGCAATGGTTAAGGTGAGGCATACCTGTTTCTACTCTTTTTTTTTTTTTTTTTGCGGTACACGGGCCTCTCACTGTTGTGGCCTCTCCCGTTGCGGAGCACAGGCTCCAGACGCGCAGGCTCAGCGGCCATGGCTCACGGCCCAGCCGCTCCGCGGC
>NC_041227.1:28616449-28623575 GCF_002837175.3 Physeter macrocephalus
ACGAACCCGTATCCCCTGCATCGGCAGGCGGACTTTCAACCACTGCGCCACCAGGGAAGCCCTCTACTCTATTTTACGTTTAGTGACTGCCCCCTGAGAGTATAGAGGGTATCTCATTTAAATTTAGTGTGATTCCCTGGTGTAAGTATAATCTGAACTCCGGTCTTAAGGCATGAAAGTTTGCCAGTTGGTGATTATCAGCAGATGTGAAAGTTAATTCAAAACCCATGTTGCAGACTTGCAAAAACCTATTAGCGCCCTTATATCTTTTTACTGTATATATTCTTTTTTTTCTAATCATTTTTATTTCATGTTAAATTCTTTAAAACTGTTTTCAATTATGAAACATTTTCAATATACATAAAAGTATAAAAATAATATAACAAATACCTTTGTACTCACCACTGAGATTAATAGAGGTCAACTTTTGTCATATTTGCCTTAGAGCTTTTTTAAAAAATAAATTTATTTTATTATTTATTTTTGGCCGCATTGGGTCTTTGTTACTGCGCGCGGGCTTTCTCTAGTTGCGGCAAGTGGGGGCTACTCTTCGTTGCGGTGTGCGGGCTTCTCATTGAGGTGGTTACCCTTGCTGCGGAGCACGGGCTCTAGGCTCGCGGGCTTCAGCAGTTGTGGCTCACGGGCTCTAGAGCACAGGCTCCGTAGCTGTGGCGCATGCGCTTAGTTGCTCCGCGGCATGCGGGATCTTCTTGGACTAGGGCTCAAACCCATGTCCCCTGCACTGGAAGGCGGATTCTTAACCACTGCACCACCAGGGAAGCCTGCCTTAGAGCTTTTTACAATAGAAAAACTAAAAGTCATCCTCTTCTCCCTCCCTTTCTCTTTCCCTCCCTAGGGGTTACCATTATCCTGAAATTCCTGTGTCATATCCATGCATGTTTTACTTTTACATTTACTTTTTATATTTACTTAAATGTACTACATTTAAATAATATATATGTGAAATTTTTACATAAAGTATTTTACATTATATCGTTTTGCAACTGGAAACAATGAAAAATGTAAAGCATCTAATTGTCCCTCAGCAAACAAAAAGGTAAGCAAAGTATGATTTAATCATACTATAGAATGTTTAATAGTAGTTAGAAATGAATGAACTAGTCTATTTTAGCAACATGATAAATGAAAAAGGCAAGTTGTATGTATTCTTTTAGCAAATTTTGGATTTCCAGTCAGGTCATTTCCAATTTGGACTTATGTTTTTGTTTTCTCCCCCTGTATCCAGGTATCTTGGGGGAGAGGTGGTTAGTGACTATACTTTGGGGCAGATCTCCTCTACCCTTCTCATATTTATAAGTTTCTTCCTCTCGAGAGCCTCAAATTAGCATCATCAGGGTTAGAGGCCTCCTCCCTGGCAACTGTCACCTTATTGGCTAAGGAACCACAGCCTAAGTAGGGAGCAGAGTTGTGTTGATAAGACATCACACTCACTTGATGCCAGAGTCTTTTTTGGTCCCTTTTACAGTTGTTCAATACGGTCATGGTATCCTCTAGCCCTTTAAGAGGGGCAGGGATAAAGCATTTGAGGCACTTTTCACGAGGGTTTGTGCCTTGGGGTGCCATGGTATCTTCTCCATCACCTTTTGCACCGACAGCAGCAGCAGAAGCACTTGAAGCTCATAGGTCCTAGTGAGCCACCTGCTTTTAGGAATGTGGTCCTCAGCAGGCCACATAGTGACTGTCCTCTTTCACATGAGCGAGCATCACTGGGTCTGACTATTGCACAGGCCACTGGTCACACAACCAACAGTTACAGTGTAAGAGTCATTCCCCTGAGCCTAGTGTCAGCTGTGGCTTTTGCTGGAATTGAGACACATATCTAGGTCCAGGCCAAGGTACACAACCCAGTACCATTTTAAGGAGGGC
The DNA here is from genome assembly GCF_002837175.3 of Physeter macrocephalus. Classification (NCBI taxonomy): domain Eukaryota; kingdom Metazoa; phylum Chordata; class Mammalia; order Artiodactyla; family Physeteridae; genus Physeter; species Physeter macrocephalus. The sequence goes on from NC_041227.1 coordinate 28,618,337, forward strand.
CCCAATCTCATACCTCTGTCCCTAAATGCCAATGATTGAAACTTCCCAACATAGCCTGGTAAAATCTATAGCTGGTGCTCATTAGGACTCAGCAAATGCAGCACAAACACCATAGCTCAAAACACAAGCTAAAAAGCAAGCAGCAGAGCCAGTTAACATGCCAAAACAAGAGAAGAGAGACCTCCTGTAGTTGTGGTCATCCCTTATACACCCTGCTTGCTATGCTATGCTGGGGTTCATCCTGACTCCCTGGGTTGACAACACATGTTGAAATATTGAGGAATGATGTGTCATGATGTCTGCATCTGGCTTTGAAAAGCTTCACCCTGAAGGCAGTGGGGAGCCATTGAGGGGTTTAGGCAGAGGAGGCACAGGTTGATTGGGCCAGAGAAAAATCACTAGTGGAGGGGAGCAATGTGCTGCAGTGGGGAGGAAGGGATGGAAGTGGGAGAAGTGTGGTGGAATGAGTTTCAGGTACCATTTGAACTGTCCAAGAAGAGCTGAAGAAGCTCCCACTCTGTGGTGGTGGGTGATGGGGAGGGAGGCAGTACTGGGGAGGGAATGAGGGCAAGACTCACTCATTTTGGGGAACATAGTACTAGTGGCTCAAAAAAAAAATGTAGCTTGGAGCCAGACTACTTGGGTTCAGGCAGCAACTGGGCACGTTATTTAACCTCTGTGTGCCTCAGTTTCCTCATTTGTAAATGGGATGTATTCATTTACAAGGGCTGCCATAACAAAGTACCACAAACTGGGTGGCTTAAGCAACATAAATTTATTTTCTCACAGTTCTGAAGGCTAGAAGTCTGAGTTCAAGGTGTCAGTAGGCTTGGTTTCTTCTGAGGCCTCTCTTCTTGGCTTGTAGATGGCCATCTCCTCCCTTCTCTTCATATGGTCCTCCCTCCATATGTGTCTGTCCAAATTTATTCTTCTTATAAGGACACCAGTCATATTGGTTTAAGGCCTACCCTAATGACCCCATTTTAACTTTTAAATTTTTTTTTGATGTGGACCATTTTTAAAGTCTTTATTGAATTTGTTACAATATTGCGTCTGCTTTATGTTTTGGTTTTTTGGCCCCGAGGCAGGTGGGATCTTAGCTCCCCCAACCAGGGATTGAACCCGCACCCCCTGCATAGGAAGGCAAAGTCTTAACCACTGGACCTCCAGGGAAGTCACCTCATTTTAACTTAATTACCTTTTTAAAGACCCTATCTTCAAACACAGTCACATTATGAGCTTATTGGAGGTTAGGACTTCAAATGTGAATTTTGGGGAGACACAACTCAGCCCATACAGGAGGATAATAACAGAATTTACTTCACAGACTTGTGAGAATTAATTGAATTAGAACATGTAAAGTGCTCAGAACAGTGATGAAAAATGTTTTCTATTGCTAAAGATGACATATGAAATGACGTGGAAATGAGGCAGCCATTTCACAGATGCCCCAAAGCTCCTGCCCCTTCCGGAAGTGGTTCGTTTGAGTCCTAATAGTTCTCAGAGCCCAGAACCTTCAGAAGCATTCCCCGTTTGCTTTGGATGTCTCTGAGATTGTAGCTCTCAAGGGTCAAAATCCTCTTTAATCCCCTTTTTCCCACAGGGCAGCCTGACAGGGTAGTCCCTTGAAAGCAACTAAGCCTATGGTTCTCAAAGTGTGGTTTCCAGACCATCAGCATCACCTGGAAACTTGCTAGAAAGGCAAATTCTTGGCCCCACCCCAGACCTACTGAGTCAGAATCTGTGTTTTAATAATCCCTCCAGATGAGAACCCTCCAGGGTCGCTCCAAGCTCTTGTTTGAAGGGATCAAATCTGTTGAAATACCACTTGGGGGCAGCACAGGACTGTGAGGTAAGCACAGGCTCATTAAAAGCAACCCACTTTTGCTTTTAAGGCAGAGCCTCCCCCTGCCTTTCCTGACCCCAGTCTTGCCCCAAGCCCCACTCAGTTCCCCCCACAAGGCCAGAGAAACCTCTAGAAACCTCAAACCTGATGATGACACTGGTCAGAATTCTTCAGCAGCTCCCTATGGCACTAAAGGCCTTTTACTTCCCAGTAGCATCTCCTGTCTCCAGCATCTTGCTCATCCTCATGTTCTCTTTGTATCTTCCCTGGAGTCGGACTGACCTGGGTTTGAATTTCGGCTCTGCCATTTACCATCTGGGTGTGGCTTGGGCAAGACACCTCATTCTGAGCCTCAGTTTCCTCATTGGTGAAATGGGGGCAATTAATAAGACTTTTCTCATAGGGCTATTATTAGAGAGAGCTTGTTTATAAAGGAATTCTGGCCTAGGGTCTCACAAACAGGGCTCAGTATGCAACATCTCTGCTTCCCCTCATGTACTGCCAAGCACAACATACAGTCAGACTCCACAGGCTTCATGCCAGGTGCAGTGGATGTTATCTGAGCCCCACTCATTTCCCCAATGTTATGACTGCCACCAGCCAGCACCTGTATCTCTTTGTCTGGGGCTTTTACTGGCTGCTGGTACCCACTGTGGTGCCAGAACCATAAAACTTTGTACAATGGAGGTAATACTAGTGCCTACCTCATAGCACTGCTAGGAGAGCCTTGTTAGTGCCTTGCATAGAATTTTGCTGTTGGGGAGACATAGCACTTGCTCTTCTCTTGCCCATCTCTGTACTCCCCTACCCACAGGAGTGGCTGTGTAAGCATATCAGGCAGTGAATGAGGGATGGGAGACCTGAAAGGGTCTGGCTCGCTGGTGGCTCCTTGCTCTACCATTCCTGACCTCCTGCCCTTGGGCCACCCAGGGTGGCTCCTGTCTACCCCCTTTCAGACACCTAAGATGCTTGAGTTGTGTCATAGGATGTAAGAGGACTCCAGGCACTGGGGGCTGCCAAATAACCCTGGCACCCTTGGCAGGGCAGTTGGTGCTGTGTGCGCTCTCAAAATATGGACCATCTCAGGCTGAAGACCTAGAGGTGATGCAGCCCCTCAGCCCACAGCCTGCAGGGCCAAGGGCACACCACCTTCTCCAGCAGTCACTGATATCAGGATGCCACTCTTTTCTGTGGCTGCCTCCCGGGGTTTGTTTTGCCTTTGGTCTTCATGTTCTTGGTGGAGCTACCCTCGATGCAGTAGGCATGCATCTACCTGGCCTACAAGGGACTCCAAAAGCATACTCCCCACCCCCAGCCTAAATATCTCCTCTACCAGCCTGTCATATTCTGAGTCTGCATGAAACCCTGTGGGTAAGCATTGCCCTCTTCCAGGTACTTTGAAAATGTTAGCAAACTGCACTCAGGACCAGCTGCATAATTTGTGGAGCCCTGTGTAAAATGCCAATGCATGGGTTCTTGTTCAAAAATTATGAAGAATTTCAAGAGAGTGACAGTGGAGCATTAAGCCACGTGTGGGGCTTTGTGTGACTGTACAGATTACACACACACGAAGCTGCCTCTGACTGCAGCCCTTACTTCTTAGCATGATGGAGCTTGTCAGCAACTTTACTTGTACCAAGGAGGAGCCCTGGAGCTGCTCAGAGAAAAAGTCAAAATGTGTCCTTTACTCAGCTCAGGACGTCTATTGTCTCCGAGATACTTGAATCAAGTGTTCTCTGCCCACCTAGCCTTTCTCACTGGGCTGCCTCCCAGGCTCCTGGAGTCCTGGTAGCATATAGGGCTTTTTCTGCCTCTGGCTTGGCTGATCCCCAGGTGGGTCCTTACTCACCTTTCTCTACTGCTGCATTTGCCTTGTCTGCTCTGGGATGTGGGTCTGATCCCTTGAGTTCCCATTCCTCTGTCCTGGCCACCATACCTCTGGATTTAGATCTTAGCAGCCCCTGGAGAGTACCCCCAGACAGATTCCCCAAGCATAGGGCTCCTTTAGGCTCTCTCCAGGCCTACTCCCACAGCTTCTCGCAGCCCAAGAGGCTGATCTGTGTGACTACTCCAGTGGGCTGCCTTTACTCTGGCTTCTGGTTGGGTGTGACTAATCCTGTCAGCAGCAGGAAATTGCAGGAAGGGAGAAATGAGAGAAGTGGAACATTTATTCCCCTGGCTCCCTCCTGGAGCCTCCCGGGCCCTGGCTGTGTCCCTCTCCTAGGTCACAACTTCTTGTCAGGCAGCCATCTCCATGTAGCCCTCTTTGCCTCCAGGTTTTAAACCTCCTGGCTAACAACTCCCTCCCCTTGGCCTGTCAGAACCGGGGTGGGGTGGTCGTAGAATCCAGTTGTCTCTACTGTTCCTTCCCTTGAGATTTTCCCATATGCTGCCTTAACTTTTGTAAACAGTCCCTTTATTAAACTCTCCCAGAATTATCCTAATTTGAATTTTGCATCTATTTCCTTCTGGGACCCTGACTGATACTGAAACTGAGTGCCCCTAAAGCGGAGTTCCTCTGCCAAGTTTATGGTTAACCTCTCTATCCAAAACTTTACTCCCTTTCTTGTCCTGCACCTGTTCCCCTCAAGATTGAGGAGCATCAAAGAAAAGGGTGGATTGAAACTGAGCAGGACCCCTTGGGGTCCTCCCATATATAAAAGCCTTTCCATGACCCCCGTGTCTTGTTTCTAGGAAAAAGGCTTCAGTCTCCTAGACTTTCTCTAAGTTCCAAAGGGCATAATTAGGGGAGGAAGGGAATGCAGAAACAAAGGAAAAGCAGCCAAGAAACAATAGTGCAGCGACAAAGCAGAGTCCGAGTTCCTTCTCAAGGGATATACAGAACAATCTGATACTTGCCTTTGAGTTGTTCTGCAGTAATTACGCCCCTCCCACCCCCACCATCCCGGCCCTGGCCAGGTGGAGGAGGTAACTACATGCTGAGACCCCAGACTGGTTGGAACCAGAAGGTTGATGACTGAGATTGCTGGAACACCACCCTGTTACCTCACCACCAACCAATCAGAAGAAAGTCATGTACCCTGCAGCCTTCGAGAATTTTGGGTCTTTTGAGCTTGAGCCGCCCATACAGTAAGTCTCCTACATGCGAACGAGTGGCGTTCTGAGAGCGTGTTTGTAAGACCAATTTGTGCATAAGTCCAGCAAAACTAGACTAGGTACCCAATTAACACAATCAGCTATATAGTACTGTACTATAATAGGTTTATAATACTTTTCACACACAAACAGCTCAATATCAAAAAAAACAAACAACCCAATCCAAAAATGGTCAGAAGACTTAAATAGACATTTCTCCAAAAAAGATATACAGATTGCCAACAAACACATGAAAGAATGCTCAACATCATTAATCATTAGAGAAATGCAAATCAA
>NC_041227.1:28623634-28646679 GCF_002837175.3 Physeter macrocephalus
AAAGTAAATTGATACAGCCACTATGGAGAACAGTATGGAGGTTCCTTAAAAAACTAAAAATAGAACTACCATATGACCCCACAATCCCACTACTGGGCATATACCCTGAGAAAACCTTAATTCAAAAAGAGTCATGTACCACAATGTTCATTGCAGCTCTATTTACAATAGCCAGGACATGGAAGCAACCTGAATGCCCATCAACAGATGAATGGATAAAGAAGATGTGGCACATATATACAGTGGAATATTACTCAGCCATAAAAAGAAACGAAATTAAGTTATTTGTAGTGAGGTGGATGGACCTAGAGTCCACTCCGTAGTGAAGGATGGCCCTTCACTAGGGAATGTTTTCTGATGTCACCCAGTGTACCTCTTCATCTGCTTGTTCATTTCTATCCTTTATAATAACCTAGTAATCGTAAGTGTTCCCCTGAGTTAGTGAGCCATTGTAGCAAATTATAAGAACTGAGGAGGCAGTTATGGGAACTCCCTATTTATAGCCAAAATCCATCAGAAGTATGGGAGGCCTAGAGTTGCAATAGGCATCTGAGGTAGAGAGTAGTCTTTCCCTCCCCACCCCAGCTTTATTGTGATATAATTAACATAAAACATTGTGTAAGTTTAAGGTGTACAATGTGATGATTTGATGCAAAATGATTACCGCCATTTGTAGCCAACACCTCCATCCTGTTGTATAGTTTTTTGTTTTGTTTTGTTTTGTTTTTTTTCAGTACACGGGCCTCTCACTGTTGTGGCCTCTCCCGTTGCGGAGCACAGGCTCTGGACGCGCAGGCTCAGCGGCCATGGCTCACAGGCCCATTTTTTTTTTTAATTGGAGTATAATTGCTTTACAATGTTGTGTTAGCTTTTGCTGTACAATGAAGTGAATCAGCTATATGTTTACCTATATCCCCCCCTTCTTGGACCTCCCTCTCACTCCTCCCATCCCACCCATCTAGGTCATTACAGATCACTGAGCTGAGCTTCCTGTGTGTTATAGCTTGTTTCCACTAGCTATCTATTATTTACAATAGCCAGGACATGGAAACAACCTAAATGACCAACAACAGATGAACGGATAAAGAAGATGTGGTATGTATGTACAATGGAATATTACTCAGCCATAAAATGGAACATAATTGGGTCATTTGTAGAGATGTGGATGAACCTAGAATCTGTCACACAGAGTGAAGTAAGTCAGAAAGAGAAAACCAAATATCATATATTAATGCATCTATGTGGAATCTAGAAAAATGGCACAGATGAAGCTATTTGCAGGGCAGGAATAGAGATGCAGATGTAGAGAACGGACATGTGGACATGGTGGGGAAGGGGAGTGTGGAACGAATTGGGAGGTTAGGATGGACCTATATACACTACCATCCTGTCACATAGTTATCATTTTTTTTGTGGTGAGAACATTTAAGATCTACTCTCTTAGCAACTTTTAAGCATATACTACAATATTATTAGCTATAATCGCCATGCTGTACATTAGGTCCCCAGAGCTTATTCACCTTACAACTGGAAGTCTCTACCCTTTGACAAACATCTCCCCATTTCCCCCACACCCCAGCCCCTGGCAACCACCATTCTACTCCCTTTTTCTCTGAGTTTGGCTTATATGTCCTTCTCTGTCTGACTTACCTCTCTTTGCATAATTAATGCCTTTAAGTTTCATCCAAGTTATTGCAAACAGCAGGATTTCCTTCTTTCTCATGGCTGAGTAATATTCATTGTATATATATGAACAATATCTTCTTTATCCATTCATCCATTGACAGGTAATTAAGGTTGGTTCCATATCTTTCCTTTTGTAAGTAATACTGCAATGAATATGGGGGTGCAGATATCTCTTTGAGATCCTATTTTCATTTCTTTTGGATATATAATCCAGAAGTGAGATTGCTGGAACCCACGGTAGTTCCATTTTTGATTTTTTGAGGAACCTCCATACTGTTTTCCATAGTGGCTTCACCAACTTACATTCTGAAGTAGGGGGGACAGTCTTAACCTGTGGGGTCTGATGCTATCTCTAGATAGAGAGTGTCAGAGTTGAGTTAAATTATAGGACAACCAGTTGGTGAAAAAACCCACACATCTTGTGTCTGAAGTGTTCTTTTTTGGGGGGAGTGGGGTTGGATTTTAGTTTCCCGGCCAGGGATTGAACCCAGGCCACTGCAATAAAAGCACCAAGTCTTAACCACTGGACTGCCAGGGAATTCCCTGGTGTCTGAAGTGTTCTGTGTGAGAATGTAGAGAAAGTTTTCCCAGATCTTGCAAAGGAAAGAGCCCTGGATGGGATGAGAGCCACTGAAACTTTGCTCCACTGGCCTGCTGTTGAGTGTGAGAAGGATCAGAACAAAACTACACACATGAGAAGAGGCCTCTCCATGCTTGTGGGAGCCTCTTGGGAGGCTTGGGCTCAAACCTGGGTCTGCTTTTAGTGAGCTGGGTCAATGGACATGTCCCTTCTCCTCTCAGGGCCTTGGGCTTCTCACGGGTAGCCAAGGGGGAGACCTTCCTTCCCTGCTTTGCCAGTGCATGGGCCTGAGTGTATCATTCCCTGGGAGCCGCTGGTGGGGTGTGGAGGCCAGGAGCAGCTGATTCAAACATGGCTCTCAGATCATGAGGCCTTTTTCCATCTGGGAGAGGAGCCAGGGCCCTCCTGCCCCCATTCTTCATTGAGAAAACTTGGGCTCCCAGCCAGGCTGAGAGCCTCATGCTGTGGCAGCTGAGCCTCCTTCTTTGTTTCTGGCCTTTCTCTCCTCTGTGCTCTTTCCCCAAATCCTGTCCTGAATCAGTGGTCAGGGAAGCTGAGCACAGGATGTTAAGAATGACTTTATCAGGAAAGCCCATCTGCTCTCACAACTCAGCCTTTAATCATTGGGAATTGCCTGTCTCACATGCCAGAGCAGTGGTTCTCAAAGTTTGGACTCCACACCAGCAGCAAGAGCAACACCTGGGAACTTGTTAGGAATGCAGGTTCTCAGGTCTCATCACAGGCCTACAGAATCAGGTACTCTGGGGGTGCAGCCCAGCAACGTATATTTGAAGGAGCCCTCCAGGGGATGCTCCCTCCAAGTGTGAGAACTACTTGGATCTCTTCTAGAACTAGCTTGGAGTTGTTGCTCATACAAAAGATGCAGGAGGGGATGGTCTGGTACTTGCCTAGATCCCTTTTAGCTGCAGATACGCCATTCCTCAGCTACTATGAATGAGGCTGGCTGCTAAGGCCTCCAGCTGGCCCTTCTCTTGAGCATTGCCTTGTGCTAAATCCCTATGCCCAGAAATGCCTGAGAGATTATGTACTCACCCATCATATGTGGGCCACAGCCAATGACTGATGGATGGGGTATAACAGGCTGACTGCTTGTCTTAAGATGGGACACTCTGGTGTGAATTACTCTGTGGAGCCCTTCTGTGAATTAGGTCAAGTCTAGACTTTAATTGCTCCAAGTTGCTGCTTATCCCAAATCCCAGGCTCTTGTTGGTACAATAGGTATGAATTACCACACAAGACCCTGATGTAAAAAGAAAATGTCACTTGGTTTGCCTTGGAAAACTAAAAATAAACCTAGCTCTGAAGCCCTGTCTGCCAAGATGGCTATGCTTGGTACCCTCCTTTGAATGCTGGTTTGCAGTCAGCCAGGAGGGCCTCCTGAAGTCCGGGAAGCTGGGGAGGGCCCTGGATCACAGGCCCTGGTGGCCACAACTGTGATGGGCCCATTTTCCTCTTGGTCTTAAAGAATCAACTCATCTACCCTTGATCCAGACACCACAGGGACATGTTTCATAGGGAGCCCAGGAAATACAAAAAAATTGTCAATGATTTTCCTCCCCAAACTCTCCTTCCTGAGAGGAGAGAGAAGGAAAATGTTTACTTTTTGTCCTCAATAGAAAAAAAAAAAGGCAAGACATGAATTAATTTCCCCAGTTAGTTTCTGGGAGTTTCAGAGCAGATGGCAAGTGTGTGTGTGTGTGTGTGTGTGTGTGTGTGTGTGTGTGTGTGTGTGTGTGTGTGTGTGTGTGTAGGGGTATGTTTGCATATTGTGTACACAGAGATGTGTTTGCACGTGTGAGACTAGGACTTGGGTTCCAGTACTGAGAGATAGTAACTAAGGCCAGAGACCTTATCACTCCCTGAGAAGGTGTCCATCTCTCCCCTAGTCCCAGTTTTCTGCCTCAGGTCTCACAAATGATACAGCTCTCATCTGCTACCCTCTTGGAGCCTATTGGGAGCAACAGAAGGTGGCACTGGACAGGACAGTGGGATGACTTGTCTAAGCTCTAGCCACCTCTCTGCTTTGGCACTTCAGGGATATGGGGACTCCTGTTGTTTGCTGTTTTTGCTGTTTGGGAGACACAACAGCAAAACCTGGGTAATTATGGTAATATAGTAAAACATTTACAGCATTTTTTCCCCTTGGGAGCAGTGATTATGGGTGGTTTTTATTTGATGTGTTTGTGTTTATTTGCATTTTTGAAACTTTCTACAATTGACATGAATTATGTGTATAATAATTAAAAATGAAACCATAAGAATAATTATAAACACCTACTCCTTGAGTGTCAGCTTCCTCTCCACCCACATCATCAATGGAAAGCTTGTATTTCCTCAACTTTGTATTACGAAAATTTCTTGGCATGCAGAAAAAAATGGAAAGAACAGTATGACAAACACCTATATAAATTTTCAATATACCTCATCACCTAGATTCAAAATTGGAAATATATTTTCATATTTGATATATTTCTATATATTAAAACATATACTTTTTTTCCTGAAACATTCTGAAAACAATGAAAACATTCTAAAACAATTTGTAAGTAAATTGCAGATATCATGATATTTCACTTCTAAACACTTTTGAATGCATCTCCTAGGAGTAAAGATTCCTGAGAATCCAGGTCAGTTTCTTGTGGAATGTCCTACAATCCAGCTTAGTCACTGTCGGCCTTCTCTCCCGGGCCACTTTCCTCCACGGAATGTTTCCCTGCATGGCTTCACCTGCCCAGACTGTCTGCAGATTCAGGGTCTATTGCAAACCCCACCTCCCTGACATTATCACTTACTCGCCTCTTTTGTTATATCACTGTTCATTCTACATTTCATGAGTAGAACAGTTCAGACCAAGACGCAGTCCTGCTCGCAGGGAGCCTGCAGTGCAAGTGTTGGGGGCACGGAACAGGTAACTCTGCAGTGTGAGGGGCTGAGGGAGGCACTGGGACTCGGTGCTCTTGGAGGTAGAGGAGGTGTGCCTCCCTGAGGCTGGGGGTGGCCAGAGAAGGCATTTCAGAGAGGCAAATCGTATCTGACCCGGGAGCTGAAGGATACATGGGAGCAAGTTGAGCCAGGGCAGATCAGGATTGGTAGAAGGTGCCTCGGTTAGGTTTTCATGTCAGGAAAATTTCTCTGCCCACATAAATTTCTCTGCTCTAAGAAATATTGTTTGAACAAATGAATCACTGAATGGAGAATGGATTGGAGAAAAACAGGGACTATTGGGGAGCTATGGCAGTAATCTGGAAGACAATCACAGTGTAACTTGAGTAGATGGATATTAGGGTTCTTAAGGGGTTACAATCAGCAGAGTTTGGTTATTGAGTAGATGTGGGAGGATGAGCAGGGAGATAAGTCAAAACTGGATAAAGCAGCCGAATTTCTGGCTTGAGAACTGGACGGACACTGGTGCCTTCAATGAATCAGGTAATTTGAAAAAAGAAATAAGATTTTACGGCTGGGTGGGGGAAATGAGCTTCCTTTCTCACGTGTTTTGTTTGAATTTCCTGAGGCTTATCCAAGTGGAGACATCTGATAGTTGGGAGTTTATATGAAAGGTCAGGGGACTCATCTAGAACCAGGATACAGACTTGTGGGGCTTCACTGTATGCATGGCAAATGACACCAGACCTAGGAAATGAGTGTGGCTTGAGAGGAGAAGTGAGCTGAGCCCCAAACCTGTAGGAACCGCCCCATTTAAGAGTCAGTCAGAAGAAGACTGAGGTGTGGCCAGAGAAGTGAGAGGAAAGCCACGACCTGGTGCCAAAGAAACCAACAACACTACCAAAGAAGGATGAAATGGTTAGTGAGCCAAATGATCCCAAGAGGGTAAGACAGATGAGGATGTACAAAGGTCCATGGAAGACGATATCATTGAAGGACAGTATCAATAGAGTAATAAGGGCAGAAAGATTCCAGGGACTTGGGTGATAAGCAGAACCCAAGGCAGGGAGATACCAATGAGGGTATGCTTTGTGAGCAAAAGGAAGGAGTTGGAAGCAGTGGATGGGTGGATGGAGGAAGGGAAAGCTCTTTGAAATGGGGTCTCCCATTCTCCATTGTTCCTCAGTATCCAGCTAGTGAGAGCAAAGCTGTGATGGGACCTAGGAATGGAGGAGGGTGGTGGTAACTGCCAAATAAACACACCATCCAGGGAAACCAGCCAAGGCTTGGCCCAGAATCTCTGGAACGGAACCCATCTTCCGTCTGCAGCAGGAAATGGTGTTGGGAGCTGAGTTTACTGTGGAATTTCCGAGCGGTGAGGATGTTCCTGGTGAATTCTTTTTATTTATTTATTTATTCATTCATGATAAAGAGTTGGAATTAAGTCATCAGCCATCCCCCACCCCCCAAAAAACCCCATTCCCTCCCACAGAGGAAGTGCTTAATTTAGCCTTATGTTCCAGTCAAAAAATATCCCTGACGTTTGGAAGTTTCTGCTAGTTGTTTGTCACCCTTGAATATGGCAGGATGTTAAATGCATATGGCAAGATTGGACTCTGTGCCTTGATTTCAGCTGTGGTCTGAAGAGAATAGGTGGCACCATCCCAACCTCCACACCAAGAGGAAGTCCTGTTCGACCATCTATGCAGGATGTGGAAAGACTGTCTCTAAAACCAGCTTTAGCAACCTTAGATGACCCTTCCCTCTCTGGCCCATAAAAGAGGTTGGTGAGGCAGAGAAAGAGAGTTGAAATGAGTGCTATAGGTCTATCTCCCTTGGGCTGAGGTAGGGGGTGCTGTCCCTTATGTAGAGTCAAATGAGAAGGTCTTCGATTGCACCACTCAGAAAGCTTGATATGTGCCCCTGGAGCTTGCAGGACATAGCAGACTGGCATCTGATTCACCGAAGAAAGTTGATCTGTGAAAGTCTGTGCCTCGAACTGACTGCCTGAGATCTAAATGGAAATGTGACTGTGTTTGGGAAGTAACTGCAGCCTGTGAGGTCGTGGGTCAAAGGAACTAGTCTTTTTGTACCAGATGTAGCCACACACAAGAGGCAAAGAGGATTGTTTAGGTCCTTCTCCAAGGGCTACCTGGCATAACAGGGTGATCCCAGCATAAGGAGCCTGAAGGTAAACCACCCCAGAACATGGGTATTTAAAGGAGGTGGCTTTGAAAAGACATTCTAAGCAAGTGTTAAGACTGGGACCCCAAGGCTTTCTCAAGCATTTATAGGAAGGGTTCTTGGCTGTACAATGAACATCTGTCTAGCAGCAAAGATCAGAATACAGCTGTTGCCTTCACATCTGTGATACTGTGATTTAACATGGAAAATATATATTTGGTCTTTGTCCCTCGTTTCTGGTTATAAAGCTTTGAAAACCCTTGGGATTTCTTAAGTGATAAGTGCAATAAAGGTGTCTTGATATTCATAACAAACCCCTTTCAACCTCACCTGAGTTTATGTTAATTAGGTGACTTTTGGAAAGCCCCTAAGGATGGAGGAGCTGGTTTCCAGGGCAACCAACTTTCGGTCCCATCCTCCCTGACTTCCAGAGAGGGGAGAGGGGCTGGAGATTGAGTTCAATCACTAATAGCCAATGATTTAGTCAATCACACCTGTGGAGATGGGGAGAGTGGCATGCCTGGATAGGGCATGGAAGCTTCTCACCCTTTCTCCATACCTTGCACTACGCACCTCTTCTGTCTGGCTGTTCTGGAGTTATATCTTTTTATAATAAACCAGTAATATAGTAAATAAAATATTTCCATGCATTCTGTGAGCAAGAACTTAATCAGATCCAAGAAAGGGGTTGTGGGAACCTCTGATCTATAGCCAGTCAGTCAGAAGCACAGGTGACAACCTGGACTTGCAACAGTTGGTATCTTAAGTGGGAGGGGGCAGTGTTGTGGGACTGAGCCCTTAACCTGTGGGATCTGACGTTATCACAAGGTAGATAGTGTCAGAATTGAGTTGAATTGTAGGACACTCAGTGAGTGTCCTCCACGAATTGAAGAATTGCTGGGTGGTGTTGAAATAAACACACACATTGAAAAATCCAAGTCTATTGTTTCATAGGCCTTAGGGAGCTGCCATTAAGCTAAATGACAGAGGATGTCAGAATACAGAGGCCAACGAATAAAAGTCAAGAGTTTTCAAATGTAAAAATAAAAAAGAGAAAGAAAAAATGTTGTTATTTGGTTAAGTTTAACATCAAATTGAGTGTGGATAAATATACACCTGAAGGCTTCTAAAGGTTTGATGGGACTGGACTGCTAAAGAAATTCCAAGCCTGGTCTGCAACACTTAAAGCAACACCAGACCTGCTGCATCAGTCAGAAGCCAGTTGTGAAATGTATGCAGAACCCAGGGAGGGCACATGCTTCAAAGTCCGTTTCATTATTTATTTATTTAGGCCATGCTGTGCAGCATGCAGGATCTTAGTTCCCCGACCAGGGATAGAACTCATGCCCCCTGCATTGGGAGTGTAGAATCCTAACCACTGGACCACCAGAGAAGTTCCAAAGCCCATTTTAAAATGGAGAAAAATTAATCTCCAAGTGGCAATTCCAAGGCCAAAGAGGAAAAGTGCAGAGTCAAGTGAGCCAGCTGAGAAACTCAGGGCAGAAATTTCACAACTCCTGTCCGCCAAGTGCGGCTTGATCATAGCTTAGACCACTGACTGCTGAGCGGGTTTCCCATTCTCCCATTTTTCAAATGAGAGATTTTGTTGCAATTATCCTATTTCTACTTCAGCATTGTATACATCACCATGTGTGATGGGGCTGGATGATTTGTCTTTTATTTTATAGGTCACTGAATGGAGAGAAATTTATCCAGATCTGATGGGGAAAGCAGCACATCTCCCCTAGACCTGGACTTTGAGCTGGAATCATTCATTGGATAGGACTTTGGGGTCATCTTCCTTGGGGAGAGGCAAAGGTTCTTCCATGTATGGGCAGAAGGGTTTACATGGCCAAAGTGGTGGGCAGTTAGAAAGATTACTAAATTGTACCCCATATTCTCTATTTTCCTTTTATTTTATGGCAGTAGAAGTAGAAGTTTTTGCTAGGCACTTGATTGCTCATCTAAGACCCCACTTCCCAGATTCTCCAGCAGCTAGATGTGGCCATGTATCCAGGCCAATGGGATATTTGTGGAAGTGATGCATATAATTCTCTGGTTGTACTGTTAAAACAAAGTTTACTTGTGTTCATTCTAGTTTAATCTTCAATTCTGAGATGATATTTTATTTTAAATTCTCTCTTGAGCGCTCTCACCTTATTTCTAAGCTTTTCCATTCTGATTTATGTTGCTATTTCCTATCTTATATGATCTTCTCATTATCTTTTAGCTCATTTTGGTATACTACATTACATTTTGAAATCTGCTTTGTGGCCACGTCCTTCTGGCTCATGTTCATTATCTGTAGGGATGTTACTTTGCTCCTTATCCTCTTTTTTTAAAATAATAATACTGTATGGGATTTGGCCTTGATAATTTTCTATTGCTTATTTCTATGTGGAGTTAGTTTTCCTGAACTTTTTGAAGGAGGCTGGCCAGGACTTCCTGTACCAGCTGAATACAAGCAGTGACTGTGGGTTTTCTTGTATTATTCTAGAATTTTAAGGGTAAAAATTTAATGTTTCTCCATTAAGTATGATTTTTTAAAAAGTATTTTGGTAAATATCTTTTACCAGGTTTAGGTAGTTCCATTCTGTTTATTTATTTATTTATTTTTTAACATCTTTATTGGAGTATAATTGCTTTACAATGTTGTGTTAGTTTCTGCTGAGTAACAAAGTGAATCAACTATACGTATATTTATATCCCCATATCTCCTCCTTCTGCGTCTCCCTCCCACCCTCCCTATCCCACCCATCTAGGTGGTCACAAAGAACCGAGCTTATCTCCCTGTGCTATGTGGCTGCTTCCCACTAGCTATCTATTTTACATTTGGTAGTGTATATATGTCAATGCCACTCTCTCACTTCATCCCAGCTTATCCTTCCCCCTCCCCTTGTCCTCAAGTCCATTCTCTACGTCTGTGTCTTTATTCCTGTCCTGCCCCTAGGTTCTTCAGAACCATTTTTTAAGATTCCATATATATGTGTTAGCATACGGTATTTGTTTTTCTCTTTCTGACTTATTTCACCCTGTAGGACAGACTCTAGGTCTATACCTCCATACTGTTCTCCATAGCGGCTGTATCAATTTACATTCCCACCAACAGTGCAAGAGGATTCCCTTTTCTCCACACCCTCTCCAACATTTATTTTTTGTAGATTTTTTGATGATGGACATTCTGACCAGTGTGAGTTGATACCTTCATTGTAGTTTTGATTTGCATTTCTCTAATGATTAGTGATGTTGAGTATCCTTTCATGTGTTTGTTGGCAATCTGTATATCTTCTTTGAAGAAATGTCTATTTAGGTCCTCCGCCCATTTTTGGGTTGGGTTGTTTGTTTTTTTGATATTGAGCAGCATTCCTATACACTAATGATGAAAAATCTGAAAGAGAAATTAAGGAAACACTCTCATTTACTGTTGCAACAAAAAGAATAAAATACCCAGGAATAAACCTACCTAAGGAGACAAAAGACCTGTATGCAGAAAACTATAAGACACTGATGAAAGAAATTAAAGGTGTTACAAACAGATGGAGAGATAAACCATGTTCTTGGGTTGGAAGAATCAACATTCTGTTTTTAGATAAATAAGAATTTTTATTTTTAATGGGTGTGAATTAAATTTTTTAAAATTTGAGATAATCTTATGCATTTAAAAAATTTAGCAATGTGGTGAATATTTAACACATTTTAATGTTTAACCATTTCTGAATTCTGGAGGTAAATCTAACTAGGGTATGATGCATTGTTGCTTTAAATACATTGCTGGATACAGTTTGTAGAATTTTATTTTGAATTTTTATATCAACGTTTATGAGAGATATTGGTCTGTGATATTTCTTTCTCATTTCATTCTTGTTTGATTTGGGCATCAAGGATTTTCTGACCTCATAAAATGAATTGGGGCATGTTCTCTTCTTATCTTCTGGAACAGTTTGCATGAGATTGGAATGATCTGTCCCTTGAATGCTTTGAAGAAACTGCCTATAAAACCATCAGAGACTATTTTCTAATGGGTAGATTTTTAAACTTTTGACTACATTTTTCAAATGGTTATAAAATTATTTAGCTTTTCAATTTCTTCTTGAGTCAGTTTTGGATAGATATAAAATGAGAATGTCACCCATTTCTTCTAAGTTTTCATCTATGTTTAGTAACAAAAAGTTGTTCATAGTTTATAGTTGTTTGTAGTTTAAATTTCTGTTTTTTCTATCATTATGCACTTTTTTCATTTTTAATATTAAGTTGTGCCTTTTTCTTATATATTGTATATGTATTTAATTCCTTAATTTTATTATTTCATTCCTTCTGCTTTCTTCAGATTTATTCTATTATTCTTTTCCTCTTGTCTAATGTTGGCTGATTAACTCAACAATTTTCAAACTTTCTATATGTGGAATCTAAGAAATACGACAAACTAGTGAATATAACAAAAAAGAAACAGACTCACAGATACAGAGAAAAAATTAATGGTTACCAGTGGGGAGAGGAAAGGGAGGAGGGGCAATATAGGGGCAGGGGATTAAAAGGTACAAAATTATTATGTGTATTAAATAAACTTTAAGGATATATTGTACAACACAGGGAATATAGCCAATATTTTATAATAGCTACAAATGAAGCATAAACTTTAAAAATTGTGAAACACTGTATTGTACACCTGTAACTTATATAATATTGTATATCAACTATACTTCAACTAAAAAAACCCAATTTTCAGCCTTTCCCCTTTTCTAATATTATCATTTATGGTTATATATCAATCTTATGCCATGTTTCCTAGAAGTAGAGCCTAAGATAGGGATTCTTGTATACACGATTTATTGAGAGAGGGCTCTAAGAATAACGGAGCTGAGGGAAGCTGGATAAAGTAGAGGAATGAGCTAAGCAAGGATGTGGGCTCAGCTGGTCTACTTGGGCCTGATATATGGGGAGTTCTAGAGCACGCCTGGTCATAGAACTGTTCCCACCTTGAGGCAAGTGGGCTGGACATTTGTACTACTATTTGAGTCAGTGATTGGCTACAGACTGCTGGTGGGAGTGGTAGATGGGGGCATAATCTCCCAGGTGAGATAGATCCCATGAACTGAGTGAGGGCAATTCACTGGATAAGGGGCAGACATGAGCTGCTAGCAGGATACTCATAGACACTGGAGATGGGCACGTTGACCTGTTAAAGGGGCACCAACAGCAGCTACTACATCCAATAATATATAGGTAACATTTTTATTATTTCATATTTGTACTACTATATGATTTTATACTAAATTTATTTTATCTATAACTGATTTAGAAATGAGTTGAAAATAATTTATAAATGTGGTTTTTAGTTATCCTTTGTCAGATTTATAAATTAATTGCTTTGTATTAAGATAACATTTATGATACTCATTCTTTGCCATTAGTTTTGAAATGCTTTATTCTGTGGTCAATTTTTTTGTAAATATTGTATACGTGCTTGAGAAGAATGGTGCTTTTTTTACCTCTTGTTGGGTGCTAAAAATGCTTAATGCTTAAAAATGTTTAATCTACTTTTTTCTCAATTATTGAAAGAAGTTTGTTAAAAATTTACCCTAAGATGATTGATTTGTCAATTTCTTCTTATAATGCTATCAAATTTTGTTTCATCATATTGCATCAGTTCTAAGATGTACATATTTTTTTCACATTTTAACATTTCTGTTATTGGGATACATTTCACAATTGAAGGTAAATTGTGATTGCTTTTGGCCAGGTGGAAGTCATGACGAAGTTGTCATTGTCTGAGTATGGATGAACTTGGGCATCGTTATTCCTATTGCCATCATTTCACTTGAGTGACGTGCATGTTGGCACATCATGTGTGGAAGTTAATGTCCATTTTACATTGCCTAACAATATTATATTAACTCAGCATTGAAATAAAAAGTTGTGTACATTCTATGTGCAGAAAGAGAGCAGCAGGCAAAAGCAGCTAAATGATGTTGAAGCAATTATCATAATTCTTTTTTTTTTGCAAAACAACAACCAGAGATTTTATGAAATAAAATGAAGATATCCATAAGCAGATGAAGCTATGTTATTACTAAAAAGCTTGCCTGTCACTCACCAAGCAATGTAATGAAAGGCAGGAGAAATTCCCAAACCCCTCAAATTGGATGAAAGACGTTTCAAAACAGTGAGAAGCTGGTATGACTGATGTGTCATGTGGAAATTATTGCTAAAGCTTTGAAAATTAGTTTCCCAGAAGCTTTCTACTTTGAACAGAAGCTGTTTAATTTCTTGTTATGTGATTCAGTTGGGAAAAAAGATGAAACTATGAATTTAGGCAAATAGAGAATGATGGCAAAATCACACATTCTTTAAATACCTCAAAACTGTATTGTCAATTCTAAAAGCACTAAAGAAATTAATATCATAAGCATAGGTTACCAAAACAAGGAAATCACTGTGCTGTTATATGTAGCTGCTGCTAACCAAAAGATGTCAATATACTTAATATGAATAAGGTGTTTAGATATGTAAATTTCCAAAATAGAATACTTCAGAGAGTAAAAGAGAGAGTTATGGATTCCTCTTTAAGGATAGCAAGGACTGTCCCAAGTAAACTGGGTCACCCTAATTTTAAATTATATAGCAATTTCTGAGGATATTTTCTCCAAAGATGCATAAAATAATGGAAGGATGCTGGCTGGGCCAATGGAGAACGAGCTAAAAGCCATCTAGAATAGATATAGAGGAGCTGTGGGCAACCAATCCACTTAGTACTTTAGTCTTGATGTATTTTGTGGGCATTTATTTGAACAGTGATGTAATAAGCTTAAGAGATGAAAACAATGAAAATATAGATGAGAGGGCCAGAGACTGAGAGAACACAGTGAGAAGTTCTAATATATATTTAATCAGAGTTCCTGAAGTTGAAGACCAAGATAGAAGATGGGGACAGAGGCAATATTTGAAGAGACAATAGCTGAAAAATTTCTGAAACTACTGAAAGATACCTATCCACAGATTTAAGAAGGTTAGTTCCAAACAGTCTACATAAAAAGAAATCTTCACTTAGATACATCATAGTGATGCTACAGAGAACCAAAGACACAGAGAAAAATCTTAAGAGCAGCCAGAGAGAAAAAAAAGAGAAAGATTACTTTTAGTTAGCTGGCAATAGGAGTGAGAAGAAAGTGGAATGATATTTTCAATGTGTTGGGGAAAAAACCCCCATAGAATTCTATACCCAGCTAAAACATCTTTCAAGAAAGGTGAAACAAAGTCATTTCCATAAAACAGAACATCTAAATTATGAGTTTATCCCCAGCAGAACTTTACTAAAGATTGTTCAGTCAGTACTTTAGGTAGAAGGAAAATGAACTCAGATGAAAGGGTTGAGATGCAAAAAATAGATGAAGAGAAAAAAAGTAAATGTGCTCATGTGTTTTTCCATTGTATTCACTTCCCAATATCATACGCACTCTCTTGTTATGGCTTTCCCACTTGCCCAATTCTTACGAGCTTCTGAAATGGAAAATAAAACCACTGCTACCAAATGCGTTTAGGGGGTTGAGAGAAAGTCATTTCAAGGCCAGAGTATTTGCTGTCATCAGAAAGGTTATGACTACGTTTATTTTGAAATTTGTGATGGAAACCAGAGAGAGAAAAATATGGCTTAAAGGAAACACATTATGGAATCATTTCAAGGCTTTTTTACTGTTTAGAAAATGAAATCTAGAAGGAGCTCTCAATTCAATGATAAAACAAACAACCCAATAAAAAATGGGCAAAGGTTTTGAACAGACACTTCACAAAAGAAAATGTAGAGATGATAAAAATGCACATTAGAAGATACTCAACATCTTTAGTCATTATGGAAATGCAAATTAAAGCTACAATGATCTGTAACTAAATACCTACCATATGACCCAGCAATCCAACTTCTAGGGATTTATGCAATACTGGATAAATCTGTTCACACATAAATCTATATGGAAATGTTTTATTCATAATCTCCCAAACAAGAAATAACCAAAATGTCCATCAACTAGTGAGTGGATATACTGTGATATAGCCATATAATGGAATACTACTCAGCAATAAAAAGGAATGAACTACGAATATATACAACATGGATGAATGTTATATGCATTACGCTAAGGAAAAAAAGCCAGTCTCAAAGGCTACCTGCTGTATGATTCCATTTTTTTCCAGAAGAGGCAAAACTATAGGGACAGAAAACAGATCAGTGGATTCCATAGGTGGGGCAAGGGGAAGGGTTTGACTACAAAAGGGTGTGGGGAAACTGTTTTATATGTTGATTGTGGTGGAGATAACATAACTGTAGTGAGTTTTTCAAATCTTGCAAAACTGCACATGAAAAAAAGTGAGCATTCCTATATGGAATTTATACCTTAAAAAAAAGAGGAAAAAATGCAGGCCTCCTCAGGGTATTTTACAATCTCCCTCTCTTTGACATGGAAATAAATGCTGTTCATCTCTCTCTCTCTCTCTCTCTCTCTCTCTCTCTCTCTCTCTCTCAAACACACACACACACACCCCACAACCCCCCCAAAACATTGGTCATTGTCCTGTCAAATTTCCAGAATCACTTACACTGGCCTTCTCTCTTCTGTTAGCAGCTGACTTTCCCACCTACTGTACCAAACAGAATTGGATTAGATGAACACATCTGACCTTTTTCTCCTCCACCTCAAATTGTTTCTTCTTATTCATGTGAGGGCATTTGCATTCTAGTATGAAAAATAATTTTATTTATTTATTAAAAAAAAATTTTTGGCGGTGCCACACGGCATGCAGGATCATAGTTCCCTGACCAGGAATCAAACCTGCGCCCCCTGCATTGGAAGCACATAGTCTTAATTGCTTGAACACCAGGGAAGTCCCAAAAATAATTTTTAAAATTATTAAAAAGTAGAATAAGCTCAGAAGAAAGTATAATGACTTGGTGGTATGACCAGACACTGGCATCCCTTGGTGTTTCAAGATTATATGAGGACTAATTAACCATTTAAGGCTAAATGGAAGAAGTCAATCTGAAAAGGTTACATACTGTATGATTCCCACCATATAACATTCTGGAAAAGGCAAAACTATGGAGACAGTAAAATGATCAGTTGTTGCCAGGGGCTTGAGAGGAGAGAGGGGTGAATTAGTGGAGCACAGGGAATTTCTAGGGCAGTGAGACTATTATTCTGTATGATACCATAATGGTAGATGCATGTCATTATACATTGGTCAAGCCCATAAAATGTACAACACCAAGAGTGAACCCTAATGTAAACTATGGGCTTTAGTTAATAATGATGCATCAATATTGGCTCATCAGTTATAATAAATGTACCACCATAATGCAAGATGTTAAAAACTGGGAAGATTACGAGAAAGGGTGAGGGGGTATATAAGAACTCTGTACTTTTTGGTTAACTTTTTCTGTAAACTTAAAACTGTTTTAGAAAGTCTATTAATTTTTTAAAAAGTGATGCAGAAGAGTTGAACTTCAGTTGTGAAATTTTAGGAATAACCAATTTTACTTCACTTGAAATTTATTCATTGGTTCTAAGACACACATTAAAAAAAATCTCTGAATCAGGACACATCTTAAAATAGATGGCATTTTAGATTTGATGAAATATGGTTTGATGAAATATATATGTCTAAATACGTCTAAAGGAGTTCTCAATACATTTGATAAAATAAAATCTAAGATTAGAACATATTTGTTTCGTAGTTTAATTGGTGCCGTTTTTCTTTTTAAACAACTTACAACTGATGGTGTCTCAGATTAGGTGAAATATAGTATAAGTGTACACTATAAAAATTGGATAAATGATGCATATTTAATTTATCTATTGTTGACTCCGGTGGTGGGATTAAGAATTGTAATGTTTATTTCTTGTATTTAAAAATGCTAAAGAAACTGACATAACATGTTAACAATGATTAAATCTGAGATGTAGGAGCATGGTGTTATGTCTTTTTTGGCTATTTTATTTTCCATATTTAAAAATTTTAAACAACAAAACAGAAATAACTGAAAAAATAAAGTTGAAGAACAGCAGCTCAGAAACTTTTAGCTCCGAAGGGGAGCAACTGGGGGATAGTAGCACTTGAGGCAGGAAAAAGTTGGGCAGGCAGACAGAAATATTACATGATTCCACTTATATGAGATATCTAATAACAGTTAAGTTCATAGAAATAGGAGAATAGTGGTTACCAGGGGCTAAGGTGAGAGTGGGAGGGTGGGGGGGGGAGGGAAGTTTTTATTGAACTGTTGGGGATGATGAAAAAGTGCTGGAAATGCATAGTGGTGTGGTTATACAACATTGTAAATATACTTAATGCCACTGAATTGTACACTTAAAAATGGTTAAAATGGTACATTTTATGTTATGTATATTTTCTCTCACACACATGCTAGTTGCGCGGGGGAAATCAAGTGTTCTATTTTGGGTATGTTGAGTTTGAGATGCTCAAGGTAGTTGGACAAAAATCCAGGCATGGGAGAAGTGATCATGGGCTATAGATGCAGATTTAGCAGACACCATGTTGGAGCCATGGGGCTAGAAATAGTGTAGGGAAGGGAAGGTGGTCAGTTCCAGGCCTAGAGCCTTCCAGCACTCAGGAGGCACATCCAGTGAGGTAGGAGGAAAACCAGGGGAGGGTGAGACCAAAGAAGCCAAGAGCTGAAAATCTCAGCAGGAGGCAGTAGTCAGCAATCTTGAATATTTCTAAGAGATTAAATGAGTGAGGACCACAGGATTTGGGAATGAGGGAGTCATTTGGGTTTCAGCAGAGTGCAAAGGAAGGAAGGCAGACTAAAGTGGGTTGAGAAGGGAGGAAGTGGTGATGGGAACCATCCATAATACCTTGAAGAAGTTTTGCTTTGAATATTAGGTGAGGAATGTTGTGGTAGCTGGGGGCAGATACAGAGGTCTAGGAAAGCCCTTCATCCCCCCTCCTTTTATTTAAAGATGAGAAACACTGGAAGATGTCTGTATGCTTGTGGGAATGGTCCACTATTCCCATAAGAGAGAAAGTGAGGGAAGAAATAGGAGAGGAGGGAGAACTAAAGGAGGAGGGACACAAGTGATGTGAATGGTTTTTGATGTGTGCAGGACCTCCTCTGTGTCTGAGCAGGCTAGGCAGAGAGAGTGGGCCCTGAAGGGGGTGGGTCTGATGATTTAGTGGTGGGAAGAGGATGGCGTCTGCTTCCTCAATGAAGAGCGAAGTGATGAAGAGGTTCGTGTCTGTTTCTTCACTAGGTGGGCTGGGCACACGAGGGGGTGTTGGAGGTTTGAGGACAGAGAAGGTGTGAACCAGTCATAACAGAGAGTGGGAGAGGCAATATGCACAGGAAGTGCAGTGTGCCCAGCAGGCAGTGCAGAGTGCCCGGTGGCCCTGGATGTGAAGGGAGACCAGTGCCTAGACTGAGTGACTTTCCCAGCAGCACTAGCTATCCAAGTTCTCTGGGGTGTGTGCAGAGAGTGCAGGCAGGTGCAGCTAACTCAATCAGTTATTCTCAAAGTGTGCTTCATGAATCAGCAGAATGAGACTCACCTGGGAACTTCTTAAAAATGCAAAACCTATTGGTGATCAGGCACCACCCCAAACCTATTGAATTGGAAACTCTGGGGTAGAGCCCAGCCATCTGTGTTTTTCACAGGCTTTCCAGGTGGTTCTGAAAGCTTGAGAAGCTCTGAACTAGAGTGAAGGTACTTGAGGGCACTGGGGATGATCTGCAACTTGTAGGTGAGAACGGCTACCGTTCTCTGCGGCAGAAGTTCCTACTGCTGTGAGCTCCAGAGTGTCTTCTCTCTTAACTAGTGACAGATCTATAAACAAACCCTGTCAATTGCCAAGAACAGAATGCTGTTTAAAGGAGCTCTGATCTTTCAGATGAAAGATTATTTCACAAGGCAAACACATCCTTCAAATGTACTTTTTATTTTTCTGAGTCTGAATTTGAATGTTTTGTGTATCTTGATCTTTGCTCCTGCCACAGTGTTTTGAAAGGACCCTGGACTCTCCTTTCTCTCCCCAGGTCATGTCTTCCAGGGTTGTCACAGGGACCTGCTCCACCTTTCCACATGGCTTAATTCCAGCTTTCAAGTCTGTGGGGAAACAATGATGAACTGGCCATTCTCCTATGTGTGAGGCCTTTTCCTCCTCCACTAAATAAAGACAAGGATGAGTCAGTCTCTGCCAACCTCCAGGATCTCCCAGTCCTCTCAGTGACTCAGAAGATGGTCTGTTTAATGGTTAAGTGATCCTCCCAGGAAGTTGGCAGCCCCAGCCTCCACCTACCTGAGTCACCAGCCCTGGGTGCTCCTATTAAGACCCAGAGACCCAGAAAGGCAGGCCAAGAAAGATCAGGGATAAGTGGACCAGGAAAGAGGATAGGAGATGAAGGGCTAAAATGCAGGAGGCTAAATTTGTTCATTTTCTGGTGGCCCTGGGTGAACCAACAAAGGGCTCAGTGTCCCTATTTGAAAATGGGAGAAATTGAGTATCCTACAATATTAATAGACTCAGCAGTGGCCCAAAAGGAGAGAGATGAGTCCTCCAGGGATATATCTGGTTGGAGACAGACACACTTTGGAACTTTTCTGTGCAAAAGGGAGGGAGCCCTGGAGATGGTTTATCCTCAAGGATTTCTAGGACAAGCTATAGCCTGATCAGGGCCTGCAGGAGGGTGGGGAGGCCTGCATGGGAGGAGGGGCAGGAGGTCAGATGTGGGGAGGCAGGCCTGAGGCAAGGGAGCTTGGCAAGTAGGGGCACCTCTGGGGGCACAGAGCAGCTGGTGGAAACACAGCAGCCCAAGACTTTGGTTTTGGTACTGCCTATGATGCTGGCTCTGGTTTTCTTCTCTCTGTCTCCTTCAGTGCCTCTCTGTCCATCTTTGTTTTTCTGTATCCATTCCTCCCCTCTCTCCTACAACACAGAGAGTAGTGAAGGTTCCCCTCCGCATGGGTTGAATGTTTTCTTTCCTCTTTAGATGGTGACTGGCATCTGCTTATGGAGGCAGTAATCAACCCATCCTGTTTACTTGTCACTGACACAGTGCGTTGTGGTCAGCAATGCTGTCTGCCACAGCCCCCCAGGGTGGGGTGGGGGCCAGGATGTTGACACACACAGGCACACACACTCAGCCATGACCAGGTCAGTCTGCCCCACCAGAGTTATGAGGTCCTGGGCTGTCCCACTCTGATGTCTGGGATGTTGTGAGACAGTCACCTGGACTGAGCTTGGCACAGACTCAGGGCTCAGAAAATAGCTCCTGACTGAAGCTGAGTGCACAGTGTACAGCTCTTCGGAGGGTGGGGGAGGTCTCAGAAGCCAGAAGGGCAGCACCCAGAGGGGATAATGTTAGAAGGCATCTTGCTCAGAGCTCCCACTTCTATATGAGGGCATTAGGACCAGAGACGGCAAAGAGCTTGGAGAATGGTTCACCCTTAACCACGTCCCCTCTCTGCTCTGCCTCTCTTGACTAGTTCATGTGATTGAGACAGACATCTTTGTTTTTCTTGGTTTCCCCAAATCCTGTGCAGTGGCTACTATACAGGGTTAGGCTGGAGATTGACAAGGTTTCTAGGGGTTGGTGGTACAAGTGGGGAAAGGGCGGGAGTAAGGCTAGACATGTGGGGGACAGATGGTGGTGGAGGAATGGAGGAATCAAGGCCAAGAAGATGGTGCTCTGTTTTCAAGGTGATTGCCTAGGCTCTGACCGCTAAGCTCTGAGCACAAGAGCCCAAGTAGACAAAGATGGTCAAACAAACAAACAAAAATCCAAGGAACAAATAAAACCCACATAAGCTTAGAGTCTAGGTGGATGCCCTTTGATGCTTTGCAGAATTCCTGAGGTCATCTGGAGCTCGCCAGAGTCTACGTCCTGGCCTGATTGCATCCAACTATGATGGTGAAGAACCACACAGACATGGGTTCAGGGGCACAACTCCATCACTCATTACTGTGTGACTGGGGCCCATGCTTCCACTAAGAAATGACTCATTGTCTGAAATTCAGATTGAACTGGGTGTCCTAAAGTTTTATTTGCTAAATCTGGCAACCCTTCCAAACCCTCCAAAAGTCAGCCCCCACCTCCAACCCGAGGCCATTGGTAGCAGACCCTGAATTACTTTGAAGTCTGGGATTTCATTTAAAAAACTAACATAAAATTTAAGTTCATCTCCATGTTTCTATCCTTGTTTTGATATAAAACAGGTATTGAACTATTGGGTTAGAAAGCAAACATATTTCACTTATTTACACCTGGTTGTGGAGTTGTTAAGGCCTTCTCATCTCAATGGCCAACTTTCCAGGTGGACAGAAGGAGGCCCTGGACTGCACGTGGGGCCCTGGGATTCTTTGCACCAGGTACCAGTGAATTAGGAAAGGAAGAGCAGGAGGGTGGGACTTTCACAAGGTCATGTTTGTTCAGTTTAAAGCACTTCATTTTTGTCTTCTTATTTTACCTTTTTGATTGGTGTTTAATTGTCTCTTCTTTCACAAAATGGGAATAATTTTAGTTAAAAAAAATTAGATTCCCTTACTTGGTAAAGTAAAGGGTAGGCAGGTAAGCAGAGCCAGAGCCTCCAGAAAAGCAGGGAGGAGGCAAGAGGGCACAAACCCCCCTGAAAACAGCAGAGGGTGTTTTCAGAGCAGTGGCTACACATTGGAATAATCAGGATGCCCAAGTGGCACCCCAGACCCCCTGCATCAGAACCTTTAGGGGTAGGACCCAGGTGTCAGTGCTTTTTAAAACTTCCTAGGTTTATTCCATTATTCAGCTAAGGTTGATACCTTTGCTTTGGAGCTTTGCTACTTAAAGTCTGTCCTGAGGATCAGAGGCATCAGCTTCACCTGGGAGCTGGTTAGAAATGCAGAATCTCAGGCCCCACCCCAGACCTGCTGAATCAGAACATGCATTTAACAGAGTCCCCCAGTGCTTTGTACGCAGTCTGAGAGAACCTGCTTTAGTGGATCTGTCAGAAGCCTCATTTTTTTTTTAATTTTTAAATTTTTTTAATTTTTAAAATCTTTATTGGAGTATAACTGCTTTACAATGGTGTATTAGTCTGTGCTTTATAACAAAGTGAATCAGCTATACATATACATATATCCCCATATCTCCTCCTTCTTGCATCTCCCTCCCACCCTTCCTATCCCACCCCTCTAGGTGGTCACAAAGCACCAAGCTGATCTCCCTGTGCTATGTGGCTGCTTCCCACTAACTACCTGTTCTACATTTGGTAGTGTATATGTGTTTATGCCACTCTCTCACTTCGTCCCAGCTTACCCTTCCCCCTCCCCGTGTCCTCAAGTACATTCTCTATGGCTGTGTCTTTATTCCTGTCCTGCCCCTAGGTTCTTCAGAACCAATATAATTTTTTTAGATTCCATATATATGTGTTAGCATATGGTATTTATTTTTCTCTTTCTGACTTACTTCACTCTGTATGACAGACTCTAGGTCCAGCCACCTCACTACAAATAACTCAATTTCATTTCTTTTTATGGCTGAGTAATATTTCATTGTATATATGTGTCACATCTTCTTTATCCATTCATCTGCTGATGGACACTTAGGTTGCTGCCATGTCCTGGCTATTGTAAACAGAGCTGCAATGAACATTGTGGTACATGACTCTTTTTGAATTATGGTTTTCTCAGGGTATATGCCCAGTAGTGGGATTGC
>NC_041227.1:28647267-28703858 GCF_002837175.3 Physeter macrocephalus
ATAAGGTGACCATATGTGCGTGAGTTTATCTCTGGGCTTTCTATCCTGTTCCATTGATCTATATTTCTGTTTTTGTGCCAGTACCATACTGTCTTGATTACTGTAGCTTTGTAGTATAGTCTGAAGTTAGGGAGCCTGATTCCTCCAGCTCTGTTTTTCTTTCTCAAGATTGTTTTCAGGAGCCTCATCTTGATGGGGTGGTGTTAGCTGCAGCTGGCCTCCTTTAATGGGAACCTGAAGGCCACAGGTGCTGGTCCCTCCATTAGAGTCTGCTCAGTATCTCCCGCTGCTGGGTGTACAAAGTTGAAGACTTACTTACAGCAATGGAGCTTGTATCCTTTGGCTGTGTCTGTTAGTGTATTTTCATTACTGCATCATTATTCCATCAGAACAAATGTACAGTGACCAAGGATGTTGGCTGAAGATCAGGGAATCCTGTCCTGGAGGAGAAACCTAAGGACACCAGTCAGGATGTGTGGCGAGGACAAGATAAAGTATACAGTTTGGCCTTGACTTCAGATGCAATATTCATATACTGCATGCCCGGTTTTGAGCCAAGTACTCTCTTGTTTTCTAACTCTTTCTTCAATCAGATGGAATTGACATAACTTGTAAAAGGCTGGGGGTGGGGAACGATGATACTCTCTATTTGTCCTGCTATATCAGCAACTATTGCCACAACAGTGCTGTGCAACAACCATGAAACCTTGGTGGCATACAACAACTAGTATTTATTTCTCATGTGTATGTGGGTTGACTGAGATGACTGTTGGTCTCTTGTATCTATAAGTTGGCTGGGTGCTGGCTTATCTAGGCTTGCATCAGACAGGCACTTCAAGATAAATGGCCTTAGGGAGTTTGGCTCTAAGTGCTGGGTTGAGCTCTGGTCTGCTTCTTGTGTCTTCATTCTGTGGCCCCAGACTGAAGGGCAGTAGTTATCCAGGGGAGCATTTCTAATGGAGATGGTGAAAGCATAAGAAGGAAGTAGAAACATGCAGGAACTCTTAAGACTGAGGCTCACAACTGACACACTACCACTTCTACCCCATTTCTTTGACCAGAGAAAGTCATACGGTCAAGCCCAATATCAGTGGGTGGGAAAATATACTCCACCTCCCTGAGTCCATGGCAATAATATGGGAGCACAATACTACACAGGGAAGTGAAGAATTATGGCCCATACGTCAACTCACTGCATCCTCCAACCGGGAACTATACTGCCTTGGGAATATGTGACCCATCCCTCCTAGAACTTTATAAACTCCCCCATGGAAGAGGCTGATGGCTGTTCACCAAAAATCACTTTCCTACCCTTCCTGGGCTCCCAGCTAGAACACATTTCCCAGCCTTCCTTGTATTTAGGTGTGACTATGTGACTTGTTTTGGCTAATGGTATGTGAGTTGAAGTAATGTCATTTTTCAAGCTAAGGCTTTCCTCTTCTGCTGGCATTGTGCAGATGACTATAAGGCTCTAATGGTTGCTGAAGGCACAAGCTGAAATGAGCCTAGATCCCTGAATCACTATGTGGAGGAAGGCCATTATGAAATGGGAACACTTCTTTATCATGTGGGTAAGACATACATTTCTATTATGTTCAAACCACTGTATTTTTGGGTCTCCTTGCTATAGCAGGCAGCATTATTGTTACTAATACACTTCTTAAAGCCCTTCTTCAAGGGCTCTGTTCTCATAACACAGGGAGACCCAACTCCCTGTGATGGTGGGTGTGGAAGTACCTTGTAAACTGTGAAGTTCTCCACACACATTAAGTCTGACTATGATTAACGCTTTACTAATGTTTCAACTCAAAATGCAGTGTAAGTCGGCTGTAGTGACGTGGCAGAGACTGATGTTAATAATTACTGATATCTAGAGGGGGCCTGATGGTTTAGACATCAGTTTTCACATCCTTTATTCTGTTAAATTTTCACCACAACCCTGAGAGACAGGCTTTTATCACTACCCCATTTAAAGGATGACAAAAGGGAATCTGGCAAACTTGCTAAAGGTCTCACAGCTGGTCAGGTGCCTGAGCCTGACCTTCTTCCTCTTGTCATTCTGGGAGAAAACAATGAGGAGCTGTCTTACCTCCAGGCCACTTTGCACCAAACAGGCTCCAAAGTCTCCCTTGGGGGGGGACAGGAAAACAGGTTATACCCAAGGCTGATGCTGGTGGCTTGATTTGTAAGGAGCATTTAAAGTTCCAGGCCCTAGTTAAAACTGCCTACCCAAGGAATCTGTTCTTGAAGATAAGAGAGAGGTATTTCTTGGGGCTTCTGCTTTGTGGTAGATTATCTGCAAAGATGGTTCCTAAGGATTCCTTCTATTCCTGTATGCACATTTGTCATGGGTTGAATTATGTCCTTCCCAATAGACATCTTGGATATGTTGGAGATATATTGGAGTCCTAATCCACAGGACCTCAGAATGCGACCTTATTTGGAGATAGGGTCTTTACAGAGGTAATCAAGTTAAAATGAAGTCATCAGGGTGGGCGCTAGTCCATTGGTGTCTTTATAAGGGGGAATTTGGGCACAGAGATAGGCATAGGCACACTGGAAGAACTCACGTGAAGATAAAGGAATGAAGGCAGAGACTGGGGTGTTGCATCTACAAGCTCAGGAACACCAAACTATCAGAAGCTAGGAGAGAGGAATGGAACACATTCTCTTTCTCTCATAAAAGGAATCAACCCCCCTGACACCTTGGTCTCAGACTTCCAACCTCCACAACTATGAGACAATACATTGATTAAGACACCCAGTTTGTGGGACTTTGTTGCAGCAGCCTTAGTAAACTAATATAACGCCCCACTTCCTCGCATCAAGAGGTAGAGTCAGTTTATCCTCCCCTTGAATCTGAGCTGGCTTTGTGACTTTCTTTAGCTAATAGAATGTGACAGAAATAATGAATTGGCAGTTTTAGGCCTAGGTCTTAAGATGCCTGGCAGCTTCCATTTTCACCCTCTGGGAAGCCAGGCTGTCATATTGTTAGTATATTCTGTTGGAGAGGTCACATGGAGAGAGAAGCCGTTTGGATTGTTGCAGCTCCAGACAAGCTTCCAGTTGATGTCCCTAGTCAACACTGAATGCAGCAGAAGAACAATCTAGCTGGGACCAGTACGCCCAAAGAATTGTAAGGAAGAAATCATTGTTCTTTTAAGCCACTAAGTTTTGGGGGTTTGTTACACAGCAAGAGACAACTGAAACGTGCGCCTTCATTTTTTTGGCAGGCACTCCAGCACCTCTGCCACTGTTGTTCCTAAAGCCAGGTGCCACCAGTACCATTCTCCTCCTGAATGGATTCTGGGTGATTCCTGTCTCCAGACGTTGCTCACTTCCATATGAAAATTTGTAATAGTGCATCTGGTTGGCAGGAGTTGGATGATGCCCGGAGATTGGGAAAGAGTGTTTCTGGCTTTGAAAGTAAGTGGTGCAGGAAAGCTTCCCAAACATAGAAGAATGTTCAAAAGGTAGTGGGCACCCCTGAAACATAATGAAGGTCTTCAATAATGGCCAATATTTTTTTGTGAACCTACTGTGTGCTTGGCACACAGTTTGGGGTCCATTCACCTTCTAACGGTAAACAGTGCCCTGACTTCACCCTTCCTCTCTCTCCATCCCTGTGGTTTAGATGGGGTCAACCCCAGGGTTGGGCTTGTGATTCAGGCCCCAACAATGACATGTGACCCGGTCAGAGCCAACTTGGTGTAACCTTTGCTTTTTGCTGGGACAGCTGAAAGAAATGAGGACTTGGGCTGTGAGGATGGCGCCTAGAGCTGCTGGCAGCCATCCTGCTGCTGCAAAGAACAGAGATGAGAGATGAGAAGAGGAAGACCAAGTCTTGATATTTTTTGAGCTTCTTGGTACTGGATCAGTCATACCATTGGAGTCTTCTGTTATGTAAGCCTGTACATTTCCTATTTGCTTACAACAAGTCAATTTAAATAGTTTCCCATCATTTGTAATTTGTGAAGTCCACCTTTTTCTTTTTTTTTAAAGAGTGTAAGATTTTTCTTTTAATGAATTTATTTTATTTATTTTAGTTTTGGCTGTGTTGGGTCTTTTGTTGCTGCGCACGGGCTTTTCTCTAGCTGTGGTGAGCAGGGGCTATTCCTCGTTGCGGTGCGTGGGCTTCTCATTACCGTGGCTTCTCTTGCTGTGGAGCACGGGCTCTAGGCGTGCGAGCTTCAGTAGTTGTGGCTCATGGACTCTATAGAGTGCAGGCTCAGTAGTTGTGGCACATGGGCTTAGTTGCTCCGTGGCATGTGGGATCTTCCAGGACCAGGGCTCGGAACCGTGTCCCTTACATTGGCAGGCAGATTCTTAACCACTGCGCCACCAGGGAAGCCCTGTCAAGTCCATCTTAATCTTGTTTAATACAAGTCTTTGGAGTAGAGACCATTTTACAGATGAGAAAACTGAAACAGATTAACTTCCTCAAGGCCACATGGAGGCAGAATCTAAACCCAAGAAAGCTAATCCTGAGAGCCCACTTACAAACATTCTTCTCTCCTTGGTGACAGGGAAGGATTCATAAAGGAGGGTGTGACATTTAACCTGACATTTAACTCCAAGGGGACACAGGGGTTTGTTAGGAGCAGGGAGAAAGGCTTCTAGGTGGAGGGAATAGCTTGGGCAATGACAAGGACTTTGCACGAAGAAGAAACCTCACCTGAAATTTACCTTGTCCCTGGCCTGCTGTCTGTACTCAAGAGTGTCCCTCTTTCAGGGGAGCATCAAACTCCATTTCTGCAGGAACACCTCTGTCTTCCTGGCCTCTGGACCCATGTGGACCTATGCTCTGCACTGGGGCCTGGTGGGTTCACTGTGGGGTCCAGGTTAGGTGGGGCACCCTCCTCAGCTTGAAAGACAGTTCAGGCAGGGACCCAGCTTCCACAGAAGGCTCGCCCCCGTTGGACTGGATCTCTATCAGCCCCAGGAAGCCCTGGAGATGCTCACAGGTTAAACAGAATGAAATTGTCAGAGACCACTTCCCCCTACCCCCCCTTAAAGTAGAACAAAGAAAGACTACTGGGGAGCAGAATCTCAAATAGAAAAAGAATAAATAAATAACCTCCAAATCTTTGTGTTTTTTTTTTTTTTTTTTTTTTTTGCGGTACACGGGCCTCTCACTGCTGTGGCCTCTCGCGTTGCGGAGCACAGGCTCTGGACGCGCAGCCTCCGCGGCATGTGGGATCTTCCCGGACCGGGGCACGAACCCGTGTCCCCTGCATCGGCAGGCGGACTCTTAACCACTGCGCCACCAGGGAAGCCCCTTTGATGTTTTTTTAAGGAAAAAAATGACCCTCATACTTACAGTTGCTTTGGGTTTTATTAAATTCAGGACGAGGCAGTAGGTACCAGTGAAAGATATTTCTTACAGAGGCCACCTCCGCTCAAGGTCGTGCTGTGAAGGGACAGGCTCCAGCGATTTGAATGCCCCCTTTTCCCTTGCAGTTGAAGGTTCGAGATTAATGCGAGGAGGTATGGGAGGGGGGTGGTGGTGGCTGGGCGCGGCAGTAGTGTTGCAGAGAAAATGAGATTGGAGGTGGCCCCCTGGGGACGAGCCCTCTGACCCAGCTGAGATCCAGTGGAGGGTCTGCCGGAGTGAAGGCAGCTCCGGGAGGAGAGAGAGGCGCCCCTTCCTTTCAACAGGAGGGTTTCGAGTTCTGCGGGTAAACTGAGGCCTGCATCCTTGCTCTGCTCGTCGCCTGGCAGGCAGCTTCGGCTCCACGTTACGCCCAAGCACAGGGCGCGCAAGGCTGGGCTGCCTGCTTTTCTTTTGGTGACAGGTGGGGACGTTCGGCGCCCAGCTTGAGGAGGGGGCCGTGGAACCCAGGTGGGGAGCGCTGGGCCCGGTTCCCTCCGCAAGGAGGGTCACTGAGGTTCTCTGCCAACGCAGCCTCCAGCGTCCCCACCCACGGCGGGGCGGGTCGGGGGAGGAGCTCGGCGCGTCCCCGCCCCGAGGCGGAGCGGGGGCCGGGCCTGAACAGACCCGGAGGGGTGGGCCGGGGACGCTAGGCGGAGCGGGGCCCCACACAGGCCGCGGCGGCTGGCTCGGGCCCCTACGGTCCCGGCGGCGGCTGGAGGAGGAAGCCAGGCGGCTGAAGAGAAGGGGAGGCGGAGGAGGCCGAGGTGGAGAGCCGCTCGTCGCAAACTCACTTCCCCGGCTCAGCAGGGAAAGGTACCACGCGCGCCTGCTCCCAGCTCCCCGACCCCCGGCCGCCGGCCCCGCTCGAGCGCAGGCTGGGGCTGCGTCCGCCGCGGGAGGGTGAGGGGCCCGCCGCGGACCCGAGGGCTCGGCCGGCCCGGGGATCCGGCAGCCGGAGAGGCGCTCGGGCGGGAGGGCCAGGGTGCCCGGCATTCCCGGAGGCCGGCGAGGGCGGTGGGCGCCGCGCCCCTTCGCTCGCGTCGTGGGAGGCGGCGGTCAGGCAGGGTGGCGGTGGTCCCGAGGCGGGGGGCTGTCGGAGGGTGGAAGGCAGGCAGGATCCTGGGGCTGCGTGCAGCTGGGGAGCGCCCGCGGCGCCCGGCGGGCGCGCTCCGTGGGCGCAGACAAAGCCGGGCGCGGACGCCCCGCGACGGCTTGGGCCGCCCAGAGCATGGGCACTGGGGAGGGAAGAGGAGGCGCCGGGGCGACGGCTGGGACACGGGGAGAGGCTGGGCCGCCCTCCCAAAGGGCGTCCAGGTGGTCTCCTCGGGGTGTCCCCCGGACAATGTGGGGAGCAGCTCTCTCCGAAGAGCCAACTAGGGGCTCACGGGCTGCGCTGGGCTAGGCGAGAGCCAGGCTCGGAATGGGGTAGGGAGTGTCGAATGCTCAATTTGGGGGAGGGACTCAGAGAAGCCACTGCCCAGGGGTGGGGGCTGGGGCTCTGGTAGAGCCGGTGAGGGGCCTGGGGACCCCCTCGGAACTTGCACCAGGAAGCGGGGTATGGCCTGATAAGAGAAGCGCCGTGGCTGGCACCTGTGGTGAGATGTGCCCACAGGTTGGTTGAACAGTCTGCCGGTGGTGGCACATCTCGTGCCAATCCGCGGAGGGGGTGGGTAACTTGTCCGTGTTTGGAGCAGGCAGCAAAAACGGCAAGTGTCTAGGGGGGGTCACTGGAATGGGTAGGCGTGCATCTGAAAGTGTGTATAGTGAAGGCCCCACATCTGCGTTTTGCATCTTTGCCCCCCTCCCCTTTCCTCTTGTTAGCTGGGCTCCTGCCACGGGCTAATGCCTAACTAGGGTTCCAAGATGGTCTGCTCCCTGTCCCCCATTCTTCAAGTTACTTCCCCTCTCTCCAGTATTAAAAGTGGCTACTTTCCCCCTGGATCATTCACAACAGTGTAAGAACATGCTTTGCCACCCCTCCCCTCCATTTTATGGCCCCCCCCCTTTTTGCCTTCATTCCTTATTCTCCCCTAGCTACAGACACACTTCTCCACTTCCCTTCACAGCAAAACTTCTCCAGAGAGCTGTCTGTACCTGTGGTCCCTGGGTTCTTCAGATCACTTGACCTGGCTTTGGTCCCACCGATTCACTGAAACTACCCAAGTAAAGGTCCCCTGTGATTTACACTCCCCCACAAGTAGGTCTTCCTTGACCTCCCTTGGTCTTGATCATTCTCTCCCATATCCTTTCTTGGCTTCTCCTGGTTTTCTTCCTTACCAATCCCCCTTTCCCCCCACCAAAGCCCTTCCTTACTTGTCTTTAAGGACAACTCCTTCACTCACTCTGAATGTTGGAGGATCCCCGGGCTCAGTTCTCAGCCCCCTCCTCTCCCCTGAGTCCCTTCTATTTACATACCCCTCAAGCTCTCATTTTTTCTTATAATTTTTAAAATCAAACATTAATTTACAAACACAGGTCTTAAGTGTATATCATTTTCATTCTCATGATTTTAAGTAGCAAATTTTATCTCCAGTCCCAACCTCTCTATCCAACCACCCATCTGATGACTTATGGTGTCATAGGTATGGAAAAGTTAATATGGGTGAAACAGAACCCTGACTGCACTCCCCAAGCATGACTCTCTGCAGGCCTTCCCATCTCAGTAAAGGGCCCATAAGCCTCCCACCATTAAAGACAGGAAACCAGGTGGCATCATCTCCTCCCTTTTCCTCCCTCTCCACATCTAGTGCTACAGCAAGTGCTTTTGGTTCTTTTTGCCAAATCTATCTCAGGCCTATTCTTCATGCTCTGACTCCACTGCTGCTGCCCTAGGCTACTGCCCCAGGCCAAGCCACCTTTTATATCTTTCCTGAATATTGTAGTAGCTTTTGCCTGCTTTCCCTAAGTCTGCAATTGCCTCCTCAAATCCATTTTAACAGAGCAGCAAGAACAATTTAGAAAAATATTTAGTCTCATTCTTCTAAGACCCTCAATATCTCCCTGTTGCACTTGGAATGAAATTTCAAAGCTTTCCCCTGGCCTTTCAGATCTTCCAAGGTCTGGTCACTGCTGACCTCCCCCAGCCTTATCCTAACACTGTCCGCTTTTCATCTTCCTGACAGCCACACCTGAATCACTTCTGCCCCTTGAACACCTAAGCTTTTTCCTGCTCTGTGTCCTTTGCCTGTGCTGTTTTCTCTGCCTGGAATGTTCTTCCAAGGTTTTCTACTGGGCTGGCTATGCTTCTTCTTATTTTTCAGGTCTCAGCTTAAATATGCCTTTCTCATATGCCTTCCCAGTCTTGGTAGAAGCCCATCATTCCCTGTAATTCATCGTAGAACCTGGTTTACTTTCTTCATTGTATTTATCACAGTTCATAACCATTTGTTGCAGTTGTCTGTTTACTTTTTCTGGCTTTCTATGGGCTGGAACCTTGACTGAATGGCCCACTGCTGAATCTAGAGCATTTAGCACAGTACCTGGCATGTAGCTGATACTCAGGAAATCTTGAGCCAGGTGGAAAGGTCAGGGCAGTGCAGGAGCCCCTTGTAAACCTCAGGTGATCCTAAGGATTTTTATTTTCTTTCCATGAAAGCAGTTGTGCAAATCACTGCAAGAATCTGAGGGGGTCAGTGGGAAAAAGGGAAGGCTCAAAGGCGGGCCTGTATGCCTAGTGGGAGATTGGGTGGGTCTGGGGTGTGTGTGGAGTTGATGTGGGTTACTGTGGGTTGGGGAGAAAGGATTTCCTTTGCTCTCTTTGGTGGAAATCCAGACTGGATCAACAGAGGGGTGTGTGCCTGTGTGCTTGTGTGTGTTTTCTAACTCATGAAATGGGGATGGCCTGGGCAGCCAGGGCTTTATTTTACCCAATCTCTTGGGTGACTGCTGGGCCTAGCCCTCAGGGCAGGGAGTTGAAGGGGAGGAAGAAGCTGGAGTTGGGGGTCTCTGTAGACCCTTGTCTTTCCACCCACAGCTCCCCTTTTTGCACAGAGGAGCTAACTGAGAATTGAGCTGTTTAGCTAGTGCTCTCAGCATGGAGGGCTAAGAACTGAGGGACCTCAGATCTGGGAGAGGGAAGCTTGGCCCTGGACAGGGGGACTGGTGATGGACCAAGGTAACATTGGGAGGTGAGCGCTGGAACTAGGGGATCGGGGTTCAGATCAGGGCTGGACTGGCATGCCTAGGAAAGGCTTTGAGCTAGGATAGATGGAGGAAAGGAGGGTATCCTGGGTGGGAGAAAACAGGCAGAGGCCAAGAGGCTAG
Organism: Physeter macrocephalus; assembly: GCF_002837175.3. Lineage (NCBI taxonomy): Eukaryota > Metazoa > Chordata > Mammalia > Artiodactyla > Physeteridae > Physeter > Physeter macrocephalus. The sequence goes on from NC_041227.1 coordinate 28,656,905, forward strand.
GCCAGGGCCCTGGTATACTCACTGTGTGTCAGGCAGTGTTCTAAGGACTTTGCAAATATTAGATCCTTTGATCCTCTTTTCTTTTTAATAAATTTATTTTTTAATTTATCTTTTTATTTTTGGCTGCATTGGGTCTTTGTTGCCGCACATGGGCTTTTTCTAGTTGCAGCAAGTGGGGGCTACGCTTCATTGTGGTGGCTTCTCTTGTTGTGGAGCACGGGCTCTAAGTGCATGGGCTTCATTAGTTGTGGCATGTGGGCTCAGTAGTTGTGGCTCGTGGGCTCTAGAGCGCAGGCTCAGTAGTTATGGCACACAGGCTTAGTTGCTCCGCGGCATGTGGGATCTTCCCGGACCAGGGCTTGAACCCGTGTCCCCTGAATTGGCAGGCGGATTCTTAACCACTGCGCCACCAGGGAAGTCCTCCCTGAATCCTCTTAACAGCTCTGTAAGGTAGGTCTTATTCCCATTTTACAGACTGGAAGACTGAGGCACAGTCATACAGCTCGGTAGTGACAGAGTAAGGATTTGAACTTAGGCAGCCTGGCTCCAGAATAAATGCTCTAAGACATTCTACTCTATCACTTCTTTCATGCCTCTCAGATATGCGCCAGCTGAAGTCTTCTTAACAAATGTTTTTTCCTGACCCGCAGAGGTGCCTGGCCTTGGGGCTGGGGAGGTGGGAAAGAAGTTACTCCCTGTAAGGTAGAAGGGGTCCTCATTCAGAGTGGGCAGCTGAGTCTCTCTGTTTCTTCCAGGAGGGGCTCTGGGCCCAGGCCAGGTAGTTGGGTGTCATGCACACTGTGATTTCCGGGAGCTAGGGAGGACACCTACTTCTCGTACAAAAACAGCTCCCTGCTTGAGATGCCACTATTGGAGTGTCACGTCTCTGGGTTCAGCATTGCCACATTGCCCTCTTCATCTGCCTCTGGAGAGCCCAGAGAGGTCAGGTAGGAACTCTGCAGATAAACTGGCCTGTTTTGTATTCCATCTAGGATGTTGTGAGGTGGAGCTTTAGACTTGGCCTTGGGAAACCTGGATGGGGGTCTGAGTAGGGCTGGACTGACGGTGGGAGCAGAGCTGGGGGAAGAGAGAAATGGGAACTGAAAAGAGCTTAATCCACTTCAGTATTGGCCCTGTCCTTACCCCTTTTTGTCTGTCTGTAAAATGAGATTAGAGAGACTTTTGTTTTTTGCTCCCCAGAGGTTGTAGAAGCCAGGAACTCCTTGAGGTTACATGCTTGAGTACCTTCTTGCAGACCCAGGGTAAAGAGTGAGGACTCCCCATGGGATGCCCGTCTGTGGGAACTGGTCCAGGAAGGAGGGAGTGGGGAGGAGGGTGTGGCAGCCTTGTCCTTTGAGGCTTTCCTGTTTGGTCATGAGGACACCTCTGGGCAGGTGACTTGGCCTCCCAGGGGCCTGGCTAATAGGCTGAGAAAGGGTTTGCTGACCACACAGGGCTGGAGTCTCTTTGCTGCAAATTCTGACCCCAGGGTTTAGGGGATCTGCTCATCTATCTCAGATCCTCCCAGCCCCCCAGGAAAGGGAGGCAGACTCAGTGGCATTCTCTTCTGCATTTTGGGAAACTGAGGCCCATAGCAAGCACATTGCTGCTGGAAGCTCACTAGGCCCATGTTTCTGAGGAGTGCTCCTTCTCTGGAGTATGCAGGAGGCTTGTCCACACTGCTTGAGTCCTTGTCTGCTGAGTTGAGGTGAAGGCTGTGGCAGAGCCCGAGTCCAGCAGGCTAGAGCTGAGGGTGGACTTTCCAACATCTGGACACTGGGCCTTGTTACCTGTGGTTGGCATCTGGCATCTTCTATGCCCCACCCTGGTGCTTGGGGCCACTGGAAACACAGGACAGGGTCCCCACTCACCAGGAAATAAGAATGAGCCATGCCAGATGTGATGTAATGAGGTTCAGTTCAGACCAGCTTCTTGGAGGAGGTGGTGTTTTTAGATGCTTTTAGAGCGCCCTGAAGTCTTGGGTAGCTTTGACTGACACAGGAGGGGATGGCATTCCTGAGGTGGAGGGGGAGCCCTGGACAAGTCAGTCAAAGCATTGATTGTCAAGCCACTGAGTCTAGACTTGATTCACTAGGCCCTGGGGAGCCATTGAAGCTTATAGGCCATAGGTGCAAAGAGTTGATTAGAGCAATGGTCTATAAAATTACTTCCCAAACTCTAGCATACATGTGGACAGCTTGTTAAAATTCAGGTTCCAATTCAGCAGGTCTGGTGTGGGGCCTGAGACTCTGCATTTCTAACAAGCTCCTGGGTGGTGTGATGCTGCTGGCCCATGGGTTATCTTTGTGTAGTGAGGGTTGAGACTGGGAACTTTGGGCCAGGCAGGTACAGGGATGGGCACAGATCAGGTGAGACCCGAAACAGATAAAGGGGACTGTCCTGGCTCCTGTGAACTGTGTTGGGGGAGGTGTATAGACTGCTTGTATGGGGGCAGGGCAGAGGGGAGCATGTGGAGGGTATGGGATGCAGGGGCTACTCTGTTGGGGGTGTGGGGCTGGGTGAGGTGCTTCTGGGGACTTGGGTCTCAGGCTGGGAGCACAGGCCTGATTTCTAGGGTGCCTGACTTTGAGGAGCTCCCAAAACCATGAGAAAGTGTCTTAGGCGACTACCCCAGGGCAGGGTGACATGCAGGAGGCATGTAGGGCATCTTATCTTTCCCCACAGCCAAGCCCGGCCCTGTGGTTAGCCAATCTGGGGTGAGCACTCTTCCTCCAGCCAGGGTTGGGCCAAGGAGATTGGGGAAACAGCTGACGCCAGCCTTAGACATGCCATCTTCTCCTGAAAGCCCCTAAAGTCCCCCCAGCTGCTGAGCTCTCACCCCCAGCGAGCATCCCTGACCCCCACCTGGCCTGCGTGAGTCCTTGTAGCTGCCCTGATGGTTGCATGAGCTGCTGTTGGGGTCTTATCCCACCCAGGCCACCTCCTCAGTGCACCTGGAAGTGGGGAGGCCTGGCTGCTTCATTCTGCTCTGCCCCTGGCTGAGACACTACAGGAAAGTGTCTGCTCTGCTCTGAGGACTCAGTTTCCTGTAAATTGAGGGATTCAGTCCCCTCTGGGGAGCAGGGGGGAGAGTTTCAGGGTTTTGTTGAGTAGAGCACTGCATCTTCCCAGAATGGCAGCTTAATACATTTTAATTTTGGTTTACTATCGAAACTTGCATGCTGATGATGGAGTAGAATGAGCAGTTTGCCCAGAAGAGCTATCCAGCTTGATTTGGGGATCTCCCGAGACCCCTAGTTCTCTGGGCTTTGCAGAGCCTGAAGGGTGGTATCTGAGACCACTGGTCAGATGAGGTCCCTCTAGACCCTAGCAGGAGGGTAGGCAGTCATCTCACCCAAAGAAAGGTGGGAAGGGCAGACACTAAAGGCAGAGGTTCTGTTGCCCTGAGCAGTGCCAAGAGGGGCTTTCAGACTAAGCTCTCAAAAGGTCACTCATAACTCCTAAAAGGATAAACCCCCCCAACTCCCCCTCTTGATTCCTACCCATGTGCCCCCTGCTGTGCCAGGCTGTCCTGAGGGGGTGGGAGGAGGTGGCATTTCTCAAAGACTGTTCTGAGAAACCTCAAGGGTTCAGGGAACAAACAAGGGTAGAAACTGGAAAATCCAATCCACTATCCTATGGGAGATTCAGAATGCATTTAAGAGAATTAAAGGCTTTGACAAGTCCTGTAGAAAGGAAACTGGTGTTTTCTAAACTGATTTGACCATAGACAATTATTTTTTTTGAAGACATCCTAATAATGACCAACTGACCAATAGAACACCTGGTGGGAAGGGCTGATGTGGGAGGATGCTGCCCCATGAGAGACTACAAACATGGATGATGGGTGGGCCCAGAAGTGCCAGGGAGGGAAGGTAGGATGGAACAATAGCTTCCTGGGGGAGGTGGACTTGGTGGGATGGGTACATTTGGAGAGTTAGTGGAAGAAAAGGGTACTGTAGAGGGAGGGATGGCCTGGAGGGGACTGGGGCCCAGAACTAGCCCTGGGTTCTAGTGGCAGCAGCTTTGCTTCACTGGGTGGGTGGGCAAGGGACCCAATAGTAGCCAGGCCTGGGTCTTCCGGATTCTGTGAGGGCCTCCTACCCCATCCTTCCCTCCCATCTTCTTGCCCTGCAAGTTCTTTCCCAGCCTCTCATCTCAGAGAGTGAGGTTGTGATCCCTGGGCAAGAAGGTAAAACCTCTCTGTGCCTCACTATCCTCATTTGTACCGTGGGGATAATGTTACCTCCCTTATAGGGTTGTTGTGACACCCAGATTCTTGTTGGCTGCTCTTAATGTGATTGACATGGCTGCAGGCAGTGTCTCCAGGAAGGACCCAGGGAAGGGGACACTCTTTAGGGATTTGAGAGGCACAGAGGTCAGCAGAGAGCGTGTAAGGCTCAGGATAGGGTCTTGATTAGAACAGAGGGGTGATTTTCCAGAATGGCAAGAAAAGAGTGAGGACTGACTTCCTGGAGGAGTGGCTAGCAGGGTGAGGATATCTGGGCAGAGTGAGGAGATTTCACAGGCCACCCTGGGCCCTGTGGGCCTAGTCTGGGTATGGGAGTCCTGGGGTCCAGTGGGTGTATATAGGAGACAGGGGGGCTGAGGGCAGGGAGGAGGTGTCAGGGACCTGCCTTCATTCATTAGGCCGCTGGGAGCCATTGAAGGTTTTTGAGCAGGGCAGTGGTTTGATCAGATCAGTGGTTTAGTGAGAAAAGTGGCAGGGTGTGATGGTGGGTTGGGGGTACAGGACCCCTCCCCCCTCATTGGGCTTCCTTAGAGAATTGCTGTGTGCTTTCATGTCTCAAGCATGGGGAGGGGCGAGTTGCTCATATGACCCCCAGATTATCAGAGCTCTGAGTCATTTTCCCAAAAGTTTAGGAGTCTCACTCTTGTCACCTTCCTGGAAGGGTGTCTAAAGTGTAGGACAGGGAGAGTCCCCGGGCTTGTGCTCCTCCTGCCTCCCCTGTCGCTGGGAGAGAAGGTCAGTGAGGCCACTCTGCCTTGCCCCTCACCACACCTCATATCCTCTGAGGTGTGAGGACTCTGTTCAGCAGCTCAGGTGGAAGTGATGGGGTGGCAGCATTTCAAACAGCGACCCAGAAGTTGCTGTAATGGTGCGATGTGGGTAACAGGCCTATGTGGTGGCAACAGCCCTCAGGGAGGCCCTGGTAGGGGGTGCTCAGCGAGCTTTCTTACCCAGTTCAGCTGCACTTTCTTCTTCCTTTGGCCCTGTCTCTTTCTTCCTCAAATAGGCAGGAGCCCAAGGCTTTTCTTGCTCTCTCTAAATCAGGGGTCAGTAGGAGGGAGGATGAAGAAAAGCATTTGGGTTCAATCAGACCAGGGTGGCTTGGCTGTTGTGCAGCGGGGGTAAGTCCAGTACCCCTGCCCCTCAGTCCAGATTCCTTTATCATCTAGCTGCTTCTTGCGGGAGGGTGTTAAGGAAGGTGTGATTTAAGACCAAGAGAAGCAGCACTTGGAAATGAGTTGTAATTTATTAGGAAACAGAACAAAGAACCCAGCCACCCTCTGCAGCCTTGTGCCAGGCCCTGGTAGACCCATAATTCCTGTCCTCCCCATGTGGCCCACGGGGCATGAGCTATTTCACAAATGGGAACACTGGCAGTGCCAGCAAATGGCATGACTGGGTCTCAAGCCCAGGTTCTAGGACATCTGGTTTCATGCCCTTTCCTCAAGTCACAAGACCCCTCAGAGCCCGTCTCCTTACCTTCAACCATGCCTTTCTATCCACAACCAGACGTCTTCCCCAAGCCAGCCCAGCCCAGCTCCCCCAGACTCCTGACTCTAGGGAGAAGACACTGATGGGTGCTCCTAGTGGACTGGCAAATAACTAGACCTTGAGTCAGCTAAGTAGGAGGCACGTAGGACCACCAGTGGGCAGACATTCATAGGAAAGATTTTTACATGAGGCCTTTAAATGTCAAACAAACATATCTCTTTTATCTTTTCTATTTTGGAAAATTAAAAAATCATATACAATTAATGCAAAACTTTTGAGTTAATCTGAGAAAGTAACTCAAGAAAAGGTGATAAACTTGATTCATTCCTCCGTTTTAAAAAAAGAGTAAAGCCTGAGCCTTAGTATCTTACTGAGTATATTTTGGAGTGCCTATGTTAGATGACAGGTTGTGGAAACTCTCTGAAACTCAGTTTCTTCCTCTGTAGAGGGGGGGATAGTGACATGAAGATTAACCGAAATATTCCACGTGAAATGCTTAGCATTGCCCTCTGTACCTTGGATGTACTCAGTGAAAACTAGTGGTAACAATGATGAGAGAATTATAAGAACAGACATTTCTTGATTCCAAAAGCTGGTCAGTTACTAAGTCTCTCTTTGAACTCAATAAAATAACTTGAAGAATATGTTTATTGTCTAAGCTCAGCGTCTTAACTCCATAGGTGTTTTATGGATTGAATCATGGGGCCCATGGGTGCATTTTGAAATGAACATCATTGGCTTTTCAGACCTAGTTCCAGCTCTTTCTGAGGTTGGCAGGGGTGGGGGAGGGTGGTGTTCTGCTTCAGGGTTGAACTTTATGAAGAGCCCTTTATTGGGTGATCCTGTGTCAGGAGATCCTGTGCTAGGACTTGTTAGGAGAGCACAGTTAAACCACCTTGGAGTTACCAGGAGGGGAAAATCTTGGGCCAGATGACTAGGAGGTGACTGTTTAGAGGGAATTATCATTTAGTTGCTCTTAGAATTTTCTTTTGTGCTGCCAAAAGCCATTAGACCACTATCCTTGTCACTCTTTATGGAGGATAAAATCAAGGGCAAAGGGCTGTGGTCTGGCAAACCTTAAGCCAGTCCCTGGGGGGCAGGGAGACTAGGGTGGCTGGCCTGCAGCCCACCTGACTAATGCCCTGGCCAGGAGGCAGGTGATCTCCTGGCGGCAGTCCCAGTTTTGGCAGTGTAGCTGGGGTAAGCTGCCAGGCTTGGGGACACCTCCTGCTAGCCCCGGGTGCCTGGCACAATGTGTGCAGTGTCAGTGTGTGGGGATGGGTAAGACAGAAGTGCCAGGCTGAGGGCCTGGCACCTCCTGAGGTCTGCTGCCCCAGGGGGCTGAGTGAGGGCCTGAGAGGTGGGCAAGTGCTGGGTAGAGAGAGATGAGCTGAGCATTGTCAAGCCCTGCTTTACCCCTCACTCTGTCTGTGTGGCCTCCATCACACCTGTGAACCTTTCTGATGTTTCCTCATCTATAAAATGGGCACCAGGGTGTTTGGGAGGATTAAATGATGCCATGAATGGAAAGTGCCCAGCACGGGACCTGGCACATGAAGGGCTTAATAAATAGAGATTTGCTATGGGGTTTATCTGTTGGCTGGATTTTGGAGGGATGTTTTCTTTTTTCCATGTTGTGATCATGCATGCCACCTTTGCTCTGTTATAAACCATGCTGAATGGGGGTTGGGGGTGGGGGATGAGCATAGAAGAGGGAGCTTTGCAGGAAGAGAGTTTACAGTGGAGGGGACCCTCTTCCCACAAGTACTGCCTGAACCCAGCAAAAGCCTTGGACAGCCCAGCCTTGCTGTCAGGGCTGCGGTCTGCCCTGTGGGCCAGGAGCACGAGTCCTGGGCTGGGCAGAGTGGGGACCCACCCATGGCTCAGGAGAGAGGATTGGCCTGCAGGAGACCCCCCTCCCTGCCCCCCCTCCCCCAGGGGCTGGAACCGAAGCACAGACGGGCTTTGTGCAGAGTCACAAGGGGCCAGCAAGGGGGAACTGCACCGGCTGAGCTCAAAAGCCTCAGTTCTTGTCAGTGGTTTTGAAAGAGTGGGGGGAAAGTGCTGACTGTGCTGTCCTCCTTCCCTCCAGAGCTGTGAGGCCTGTGGCTCCTGGCAGGAAGAAGGGAGAAGCCTGCCGGGAGGCTACCTCTTCATCTGCCAGCTCACACCTCCCAGGCTTCAAGTGCCCCATCTGCTGAATGGGTGGATCTCCATGTGGGGACACTAACCCAGGTCAGGGGCTGGTCAGGGCCATGTCTGCATGTGATGCCCTATGCAGTGGGGCTAGGAGAGGGGCCCTGGGCTGTGTGTTTGGAGGCAGGCTCGGCCCTTCGATGGGAGATGGCCTGGAGAAGCGTTCCCAACTCTTGTAATAGCCCCAAGGAGAGAACTGGGCTCTGGAGTCAGACCACCGGGGCCCTCCTCCCACCTGTGGGTCTTGCACCAATTTTTTGTCTTTCCTACCTCACAGGCTTGTTGTGAAGGGGGAAGGAGATGACCACTTGACACAGAACTTGTAAGGGTTGGTCCTGGTGTCATGACTGGTCACCCAAGTCATCCTGACCCCATCCTTGCTCTTATCCCCATATTTCGTCATTCAGCAAGTCCCTAGGAGGTCACCACAGCACTTTGGCCCTCTAGTCCTCTCCTGCCTGTCACTTCCTCTGTTCTGGTGTCCCCTTGTCAGAGAGGCTTCCCTGACCTCCCTACACAGAGCAGCTGCCTCTCCCCTTTCCTGCTTTGCTTTATGGCACCTGTCACCCCTGATCCTCCAAGGGGAGGCATCTGGCTGTTTCAGTATCTCGAGTGCCTGGTACAGAGTAGCACTCACTCAACTTTTTGTTGTTGTTGTTGTTGATGTTGTTGTTTTTATTGTGGTAAAATATACATAACATAAAATTTATCATTTTAACCATTTTTAAGTATAGAGCTCAGTGGTATTAAATATATTTACATTGTTGTGCTACCATCACCACCATCCATCTTCAGAACTATTTTTCATCTTCCAAAACTGAAATTCTGTATCCTTTAAACACTAACTCCCCATTTCCTCCCTCCCCTGCCCCTGACAACCACCATTCGACTTTCTGTCTCTGTGAATTTGACTACTCTAGGTACCTCATGTAAGTGGAATCATACAGTATTTGTCCTTTTGTGACTGGTTTATTTCACTTAGCATCATGTCTTCAAGGTTCATCCATGTTGTAGCATGTGTCAGAATTTCCTTTTCAAGGCTGAATAATATTCCATTATATGCATGTACCACATTTTGTTTATTCATCCATCGATGGACACTTGAGTGGATTCTACCTTTTGGCTATTGTGAATAATGCTGCTATGAAGGAGTGGGAAGCTGCCTTGAGGGAGACAAAGCATAAATCTCTCTGAAAACTTCTGAGTGGTAGCCTAATACCCATTAGAGAGCAGAGCAGGTGTGATGGCAATACCCATTTTGCAGATGAGAAAACAGAGTCTTCCCTGGTTCACTCAGATTTAGACCCCATCCCTGCACCCTGGGTCCTCTCTGAGGGAGCAGTCTCTGTGAGTAGAGGTACATTACAGGTGTTCAATGCAGAGCGCTTTGGGAGTCGGGCAGCAGCTGGGGAAGGAGGACAAGGGAGACCCTCAGCCTAAGCTGGAAGGTGGGGAGTGGACCTTGGGTACTGCCTGGCCTTTCTGCTCTCTCTGCCTCCTCTACTCCTGTACAGGCAGATCCCAGATGTTCTGGGCTGGCCTGGAATCTGCATTTGGAATCTGCTGTAGAGAAGTGATTCTTAACCTTGGCTATATGTTAGCATCATGTAGAGTCCTTAAAAAATTTCCATGCTTGAACCCCACCTGGAAGGGTCTGATTTAGATGACCCAATCTCCAGGCTTGGTATCGGTCTTTTGTAAAAATCTACAGGTGAGTCTAATGCACAGGCTGGGAAGGCATTCCTGTCTCCTGGGCCTTGTATGCGGTAGGGCCTGGGCCAGGCTCTCTGCTTACTCAACCCCAGCCCTGAGTTTTAGAAAAGAGGGAGCTGGGACCCTGAGTAGGATGGGGAGTTTACCTTGGGGTCTCTACTCTGAGGGGTCTCCAAAGAGAGAGAACTGCTGACTGTTAGTTACCTGGTGCTGTGTAACAAACTACCCCAAAACTTAGTAGTTTAAAATGGCAATAAACAGTTATTATCCTCATAGTTTCTGTGGGTCAGGAATTTGGAAGCAGTTTAGTTGTTTCTCGTTTGAGATCTCTTAGGAGGTTGCAGTGAAGGTGTTGGCTGGGAGTGCAGTCATCAGAAGGCTTCACTGGGGCTTGTGGATTTGCTTCCAGGATGGTTCAGTCACATGCTTAGCAGGATGGTTTGGCTGATGGTAGGACTCAGTTCCTTGCCTCTCAGTGGGCTTATGTGGGTTTCTTCACAACATGGTGATTAGCTTCCCCTCTTGTAAGCAGTCTAAGAGAGCAAGGTGGAAGCCACAGTGTGTATTATGCCCTAGTTTTGAAAGTCACACTCCATATTTCTACAATATCCTATTGGCTACAGAGATCAGCTTGGGAGGGGACTGTAGGGCATGAGTACCTTGAGGGGAGGATCATTGAGGGCCATCTTGGAGGCTGGTGACCATACAGATTGTCCTGTTTTTGCAGTTTCAGCCTCACAGACCTTGCCTGGGAGGAGCAAGTGCCCCCAGTAAGTGGTGTGGCCCTTGTCTCTTACTTGTCTATTCCTCCCCGTCATCAGACCATAGCAGTGCCACTGTGGGATGGTGTAGTTCTGAGGCCTGGAGGTCTTGCTTTGGAGTCATCATGCAGGAGGGTCTGTGACCTCTCTACTGGCTGGATTTCCCATCCCCACTCATGTCTGATGTCCTGGCCCAGCCATCCCTGTGGTGACCCCACTAGTGTGCAGACTTAGGCCTGTAGGAAAACTAATATAAAAACCATTGCTGCTACGTGCCTGGCTCTGGGCTAAGCACTCTGCATTGTCACACTCAACCCTGTGAGGCAGGGACTCTTTATCCCCATTCTAATGATGAAGGAACTGAGGCTCAGGTCACTCATCTAAAAAGTTGTGGAGCCTCAAACCACTGGTATTCAAAAACAAGGGCCTGTATGAAAACCATGGTGCAATAAGGTATTCCCAAAGGAGGAGGCTATTGAGCAAGCTGAGTCATCAAGGGAAACATAAGGAAAGTGTGTGTGTGTGTGTGTGTGTGTGTGTGTGTGTGTGTGTGTGTGTGTGAGAGAGAGAGAGAGAGAGAGAGAGAGAGAGAAAGAGAAAGACTAAAGGGAGGTGGGGAGAGAGGGAAAGGGAGAGAGAGGAAGAAAGGTGTCTTCCTGGGGTTCCCCAGGGGCCATGGTGACTTGGGTGCCTCAGAACAGGGCTGGTATGGTCTTGAGGCTGGTTTTCTCTTTCCAGATTCAGCCTTTCCCAGGGTAGTGAATGACTGTGAGTACCATCTCCCATCAGCCCTTCCCTGCTCATGGCCTGATTTGATGTCACCAAGGGCAGTCTCGCACCAATGTAGTCACTGGCATAGTAACCAGTTCTGTGGTCTCTTACATTTCTGTGGTTGATGACTTCCTAGGGGGGCGGGTTTAGAGTTTGGGTGTCACATCCTGCTCAGTGGGAGGGAATCCAGGCCATGAGGTCTCATCCTAAGGATTGCTAAAGGGAGCCACAGTGAAACCTGTGCCTTTAGGACTTTGCTGAGGAAAAGGAAACTGGCTAATAGGGTCTGGGGTCAGCTTTGGCCTCATTCAAGGTAGGGGTGACTGTTTCCATTCTATAGATGGGGTGACTGAAGCTCAGGTGCTAATGGACTCACCCAAGGGAATGCTGGTTAGGGACAAAAGCTGCTGTCTGGGCAATTTCATCTTCTCGAGGAGTGGCAGCCATCATGTCAGACCCCTGACCTCTCTCTGAGCTGAGGGAGCATGGGCTGTGCCTGCCTCTGAAGATCTGGGATCTAAGGGGAAGAATGTGGGCCTTGCTTGCAGAGAGGTGACCTGGCCAGTTAGGACCTCTGTGTGCAGACACACACAAAGATGGGAAACCAGGGCATGCATGGATCAGAGATGGAAGCTGAGCTGGTGGGGCTGGCCCAGAATTTGAAAGGTTCATAGGAGATGTTTAGATGACTAGTACCTGATCTGATCTATTGTCAGAGCGTGATCCATTCATTTTTGCTGAAGGTGGATGGGATCTCTAGGATGGAGTTTGGAATAAAGCTCTTTGGGTGTGAGTATGGGGGCAGGAATGCAGTCCTGGACTCTTCCCTGATCCATCTCCACCTCTGTTTCTCTCTCCACTGCTAGCTGAGCTTTATGCCCATCAGAAAGACCCAACCCTTTCTCTGACTTCTGTCCATGCTTTCTTCCCCTCCTCCACCCCCACTCAGGTAGTCTCCAGTTTCTGTCTCTGCAGGCAGCTATAAGCTGGGGTCCTGAAACAATTCACTCAGGTCTATCCCACCTTGCAGAGCATCAAGGGGAACAGAAGCCAGCCAGAGCACTCACCTCTCCAGGAATACCTTCCCCTCCTGGCCACCAGTGCCTTTGTGGGCCATGCCTTTGGCTCTGACCTCCCATCCCTCAAACACTGAGTTTAGGGCTGTCTTTTTCCATGCAATACAGGCTCCCCACTTCTCTTCTGAAAAAGGCTTACAAAGCCTTTTAAAATTGTGTTTTTAGGGACTTTACGCATCTGGTTGCAGGGAAGAGGTGTGGGTAATAAAGACATTGTGCTTGGAGAAAAGTCTAAGTGCCAGGAAGGAAGTTGGGGCCCCTAGAGTCCCTTCCTCATGTCGGCCTGTGAGGGCCAGAGAACACTGCTGGCTGGAGGGCTCTGCAGAATGAGGCCCCTGTGCCTTGTCTCTTTTATTAATTGAGCTTAGGGTTGGCTAACGGCCACTGTATCTGATGCCTACTCCCCACCCCTTCCCTGGCCAAGACTGGTGGGATGGTCAGGCTGAGTCAGGGTTGGGGGTCAGTCAAACACAGGCTGTGGGATAGTCTGATTGATGTCAATATCAAGGTCCACTCTGATATTAGGGTTGGGGCCAAGGTTGAGGCTGGAGTCTAAGCTCAGATGCAGACTTGGGTTCTTTTACACGTGAAATGGAGCTCTGGGTCCTAGGAGAGGTGGCTCCCTCCGCCGTACTAGTCTCTTTGGGGATTATCCTCCCTCTCCCTCCCACTCTGAGGTGGCCCTGGCAGGTGGCCACACCTGTTACCTGTGCTATCATTTAATTCTCCCAGCAGTCCCACCAGGTAGCTGTACCCCCATTTTACAGATGGGAAAGTTTAAAGACTGAAGGAGGCAGGCAGTTAAGCATCAGATGGGGCTTAGATAACTATGTCCAGGAGGCGGGGTACAGATGCTGTGTCCTTGGGGTGAGTTCAGAGGTATTGGCCAGGTAGGGCCCAGAGAAGGGAAGACACTGGTCTGGGGTCACCTGCCAGGAGAGACTGAGCTGGGCCCTGAATCCAGGTCTCTGGGCTCGAGGCCAATGTTCTCTCCCTTCCCCCTGTGTCTTCTGGGCTGACAGGCTGCTCCTGCCCTGTCCCCACGTTTATCCACCCCAACCTACCTTCCGTGGCTGGCCAGGCCTGGCCCAGAAATCCTACTTCTTTCACCTCCTGGCTGGCTGGGCTGGGTGAGGAGGACTGGGAGGGTCTGGCTGGAAGGAGTTCAGGCTCAGTCTCTCCTTGGGTTTTAGGGGTGGGAGGAGCCTCATGGGCAGACACAGAGCCCCTTTGTCTGGGCCACTGTGCAAAGCAGCTGGTCTGGGATTTCTGGGCGTTTTTTACATTTGAAGAATAATTGCATTGTCTGGGGGGTCCTCGAGAATCCAAATCCGCAGCCCCCCCTCACCCCCCCCGCCCCCGAACTGCCAGGCAGTCCAGAAATATTCCTTAGGACCAGTACCCCAGCTTCCCTCCCCCTCCCTTCCTCCTGTTAGAAGCCTGAGGCAGAGAGGGATTCCTTCAGGGAAACTGAGGTTGGGTTGCTGCCCTAGGGCACTAGGAGTATCTGATGGGAGGTGACACTTGTAAGTCCCTGATGGGGAAGGTGCAGGTGGCCCCCAAAGCCCTGGACAGAGCTCACATGAGCAAATGTGTGGCTTAGAGGAGAGAAGCCTGCTTATTGGAAAGGGTGGGCCCATTTTTTTTTAATTAATTAATTTTTTTTTGTCGCACCATGCGGCATGTGGGATTTTATTAGTTCACTGACCAGGGATCCAACTCGTGCCCCTTGCATTGGAGGCACAGAGTCTTAACCACTGGACTGCTAGGGAAGTCCTGGGGTGGGCCCATTTTGGAGTGCTTCAGCTGTTGGAGTCTGGACCCTAAGGTCCAAGTGTGTTAAATGCCTTGGCCATACTCTTCTCTGGGAAATGGTCATTCATCCTGGAGTGACCTTGAGGAAAGGACAGGGAGACAGACATATTTGGGAGTAGGCTGTGTTCATAAGGGAGCCAAGGATGGGCAGACTTCTTTTGTTTCTTCAGAGGGGCAACTCTGGAAGGGTATGGGGCACCTGGGAGGCTGGGCCCCTTGTGGCATTGTTTTTGTTGTAGTGGTCACTGTTAAGGAGGGAAGTGACCTGCTGATTGCCTGATGAGCTGAAGTGGACTCCAACACTGAGGAGGAAGAGGTGTCCTGCACCAAGCTGGGCCACTGACCCTCCTTGTGATTCACTCCCAGGGCCTCCTAGTCTTCATCCATCCTTCTTTGGTGACCCTGCCATGGGACAGGGCCTTTCTTCCCACTTCTTTCCCTGTTGCCTTCTTTCCAATTTGGCTTCTTGGGCAGGTTCTGTCAGGGCAGTGTTGGCTCTGGCCTGCAGGGGGAGGTGGTGGCCTGCAGGTCAGAGAAGTGGGGGTAGGGGTGGAGTGGGGTGGGGTAAGGGTGGGAGGCAGTGGGGCATTTGGGCATGTTGAATGGGGGTGGACCTGATTTCTTGAAGCTACTAGGAATGGCCTGCCTGGGGACACGGCGGCCCCAGCCTCCCACCCCTATTTTGCCTTGGAAACAGGAGCAAGTAGGCAAGTGTCTGTTGCCCTGTGCCTCCCTCCTCCCTACTCCCCCTCCCTGCCTGGCTGAGCCAACACTTTTTTCTTCTCTCCTTTATCTGCTCAAAAAAGTACAGGGTGTTCTGTTTCTCCTGTGCATACAGATCAAGGAGGGGGATGTTATTTATTTATTTTTTTTATTTACTGAAGGCAAGAGAAGGACAGGGAGGCACCAAGGAGCATTAAGTGATTCTTCTTAGGCATTTTCTCATAAGATTAAAAAAATTCCAAAGGAAGAGATGACACAAACCAACAGAAAACAAAAGTGCTCCCCCCCCATCCTGAGATAAGAGGGCCCAAAAGTCCAGTTCTGCATTTAGCTGAGGGCCCAGCACACAGTAGGTGTTGCTACATACAGTTTTCTCTCTTCCATTCAGTTTGGACCCCGGGGTACATTGGCTCCATGGGCCATTATGGGGGACCATGAGGCAGACGCCTCATTTTTGCCATCTGTGGACTGTGCATGTGGCTTCTCCGGCTTCTTGCGGGGGCCCCAGGGGTTGACAGGCTCATCTGGGACAAGGCCTGTGGAGAGACAGAACTATGGGTTTAGCAGTGAGGGCCAGGGGAATAGGTGACCTATCTGGTCCCTGTTTACTTGCTCCCACCATGGCACCATATGTGTGATGTCTGTTTGAGTTGAAGGTCTCTAATATGTTGGGAACTTGGGGTCCTTTCTGTGTTCATCTTAAAAGCAGACTGCCTGCCTGCATTTCCCACAATCCATTCCTGAAGCCTGTACCAAAGGCAGTGTATTCATAATTTAGCTACAGAACTTTACAAATGATTTTCCCGCACAAGGCTATTAAAAATGCTGACAGTCTCTTGACATCCATGTAGGGCCTTATTTAACTGTCACAATAATGCAGTTAGGACAAGCTGGGCCACTTCAGAGAGAAGGAAAAGGAGGCTGGGAAGCCAGGAAGTTCAGGTAGCCCCCTGGGAATGCACCACTGCCCCAAGCATTCCTTACCTCTACCCAAGGCTGCAGTTTATCCTAATCCCCGGGTTTTCATAGGTGGTGCTCCAGGGAGCCTGGGAGGTTCTGCCATGAGACCTTAGGGACCTCAGGAGGTAGCGGGAACTCCAGTTTCAACCCAGTTAACACCCTGGTCTCCACAGGAGATATTCGAGAAGGGGTTCCACCAGTAAGGTCTGAAAACCACTGTAGCGATCCCACCCCTTTACTGTGTAAAAGTGGTTGTTTTGGGGAGGGCGTCCTCAGGCTGGGGGTGGGGCTGGAGGCCCAGAGAGCAGTGCACAGGCAGAGCCCCCCAGTTCTGGGGAACTGGGGCGTGGGGGCGAGGTGGGCAGTCTCGACTTTGGCTTAGCATAGCAGGGTGCCCAGCTGTTGAGGCCGTTAGCAGCAGCTCTGAGCTCCCTGTGTGTTTACAAACCTGACGCAGAGCACGCTCCTTGCCCGCGCTGCGGGGCGGACTCTTCCTCCCTGCTGGCCTCTGGTGCAGGCAGCCACACCCTCACCTCTAATTTTAGTCCTCTAGTCCTCCGCCAGAACCTTGGGGAGGGAGGGGAAGGTGGCAGAGGGGGAGAGGAGGAAGGGTAAGGGGAAGGGGAGGAAAGGGCTTGCACCAGCTCTGACCTCCATGCTCCCAGGAGACCGAACAGAACATCACTGGGACGGGGGTGGGGGGTGGGGTGGACCGCAGAAGGACAGAAAGACATAGGAGGGAGGAATGGGAAAGCCGGACACAGGCTCTCCTAGAAGAAGGCAGGGATCCAGGCTGTGTGGGGAGCCCCTGCCTCTGAGGGTATCTGGGCCTCGGGCGCCACCTTCCGGCCCTCTAGGGAACCAGTCCCGCACCGAGGCGGCCGCCTGGGGGTGGGGGGTGGGGTATAGTTTGGAGGGAGTTTGGGGGCAGCAGTGAGGTGACATTCCTGTCCGTGCCCAGGTGTGGCATCGGCAGGTGAAGTGGGCGGGGGAGGTGCAAGGAGCAGCTTCTCAGACTGAGAATATTTAGAAAAAGACCACTTTTAAAATCTGTGATCAAAAGATGTTAGGGGTGGAGTGGAAACCTAAGTGGTCAGACCTTGAGGCGTGTGAAGGAGGAAGTTAGCACACAGCTTTTATTTTATTTTTTATAGTGAACCAGGAATGAATATCTGAATAGTTATTGAGATGTATATACATACATATATGTAGTGAGTGGCACAAATCCTAAGTATACAACTATGTACATTGTATAACCACCATTCATATAAAGATACATATTCCTTCCACCCCAGAAAGTTCCCTTCTGACCCTTTTCACTCATTCCCCTCCTCCCAATCTCTCTTCTGTCATCACAGATTCATTTTACCTCTTCATGAATTTCACATAAATGGAGTCATACCCTATGGTGCTCTTTTGTCTCTGGCTTCTTTTGTTCAATGTAATGTTGTTGAGAGTAGTTTAGTTCTGTTTATTGCTGAAGAATATTCCCTCGTATGAATATGCTACAAATAGCACAATATATTTATCTATTCTTCTGTTGATGGACCTTTGGGATATTTGTTTTTGGTTATCATGAATAAAGCTGCTATGAGCATTCTGTGTCTATTTGGTGGAGTATACCCTGTTTCTCTTGGGTGTATTCTTAGGAGTGGGATTGCTGTATCATAGGAAGGGTTTTACTTAGCTTTATTAGGTATGGGTGACAGCTTTTTATATGCCCCTTGTCCACTGCCCAGCAGCTACTTTCCACTCACATTCACTCCCCTGTTGTTAGGTCCTGGATACTATGGATAGTATGGATAACTAACTGGACAGTATGCAACTTCTGCCACTGAAACCTTAGGCAGCTTGGGTCAGGAAAGGAATGGGAACAGGATCAGATCTGAGTGGCCCTTTGGGATGGCCCACAGATACCTTCAAACCCTTGTAGTCACTCCAGGAATAGAAGGGTAGGCTCTCCCAGCCCTGGGGCCAGATTCAGGGACCCCCCTTGGCCTCCCGTCAGCTCCCTAGGCTGGCGTCTCTGAGCAAGCTGGCTTAGTGTAACTGTCAATTTGATGTCTGGCCTCTGGTGCCACGGGTCCTCACGGTCCACTGTTTCCTGGGCTCTTTGCTGCTTTGTGGTGACTGAGGGGCTGGGTGGCCTGGGAAAAAAAACTGGAGACCTACCCGGAATAGCAGAGGTTCATTCGATACCAGCCTCGTGGCACTTTCTGGGGGGAGGGTGGGACTGTGTCCTGCCTACCAAATTGCCACCTCATTGAGGCTGTGAAAGACTAGCTGAAAGCAAGAGGGGAAGAGAAGACAGGGCAAGGGACAGTGAGTGCCAGGGAAGGGCCAGGGAAGGGAGGGAGAGCAGAGGGTCTAGTGCAGTGTGTGCAAGTATCCTGGGGTTGGCCCCAGCAACCTGAGGTCTGTATAAGCATCCTGGGGTCCATGAGAGCATCCTGAGGTCAGTGTGAGCTGGACCACAGCAGTGGTACTGGGCTGTGCTGGGCTGTGCTAGGCTGTGTTGGTCCAGGATTAGCAGCACCAGCATCAGTTTCTCCTGATTTTGACCTTCTTGGTCATACAAGACCAAGACTCTTGTCTTGCTGACTCTTGTCTCATCCTTGGGGAAGAGGCAGTGCCTACTAGGTTTGAGATGGGATTGATGGATTTCAGGGGTTTGGGGCGGGCTGTCAGCTCTCCTTTTTGCTGATGGGGGCCCACGGTGCATCCTCCCTTCCTGTTTTCTTCCCTGTGGCTCCCTCCCTCCTTCCCCACATCCTTTGGAGTTGGCTCTTCTTGCCCAGGTCCTCGGAAGGGATTGAGAGGGCTCGGGGTCCCCCCTTGAAGGCAGAGCCTGTGAGCATCTCTTGGGGCAGGTGGGAAGTGAAGGCAGAGCTGTGACCCCCTGCCCCCTGCAGGTTCCTAGGAGGCGAGTGTGGACGGTATGCAAAGTTGTGAATCCAGTGGTGACAGTGCGGATGACCCTCTCAGTCGTGGCCTGCGGAGAAGGGGACAGCCTCGTGTGGTGGTGATCGGCGCCGGCTTGGCTGGCCTGGCTGCTGCCAAAGCACTTCTGGAGCAGGGCTTTACGGATGTCACTGTGCTTGAGGCTTCCAGCCGCATTGGAGGCCGTGTACAGAGCGTGAAACTTGGTAAGTGCCTCAGTTCACCTCAGTCCAGTCATCTCCTAAGGTCACTTCTTATCTCCCAGTGCCCTGGCCTAGCCTGAAATCTCGTTATTTTATCTTCTTCCCAGGGGTTAGTGTTCTATCACGCATGCTGCCTGGGCATTTTCCCTTCCTTTGTCCCTCTCAGCACCCTTCTGAGGTGGGCAGGATGGGGCTCTGGCCTCTATTTTTGGAACACGATGTAGAGTTCACAGTGTTTAGGAGGGAAAGGACACCCAGAACCAAACTTTGCAGTGGGTAGACTGGTTTCTATTTCACAAGAAGGGGAATTCTGCAAGTTTCTATTAGTTGTTAACTTTTGAGTATGAATTAGTGTATCACGACTGAGAGCTAGCCCTGGGACAATAGGAGCTAAGGGCAGTGGAGGTGGAAGAAGACTTTGGGCCTCCTTGTGAGTGATGGGCAGGTCTTAGGATTGTCTAGGAAGAGGGTCTGTCCAGGTTGCAGAGAAATAAGGCCTCTGCAGAAAGCAGCCAGATAAGAGACATACCCTAGGGGTGGGCAGGTTTTGCCAGGGGTCCTAGAGGGTGGGAAGTTGCCTGAAATGCAGGTAGAAGTCAGGGGACTTTCCCAACCCGGGGGTCTGACCATGAAAATGGCCCAGTGGGACCACTCATGGTGGCCTGGAGTGTGTGGGCTACACTGACCCTCCAGAGGATTTTGTGTCTATTGCTACATGGGCAGCAAGGCCAAGCAGATTCTGTGTGCTTACTTTTGATGAATGGGGCAATTGGCTCAGAGAAGTAGGTGGACAGACTTAGAATAAGCAGAGATTGAGGAGCAACCTTCTCTCTTCTTTCAAAAACTTTGATCACATTAAAAGTCTTCCCTTAGAGTATTTCCTGGAAGGTGTATGTGAAGTTATGTCTGTCTTCCCCTGGCATACACAGGAGTATGTGTTGGCAGTGAGGATGAAAGTGCAGTCCAAGGCATGTGCAAACCTGGGGACAGCCAGCTGGGAAGCCCTGAGACTCTTTGCTCAACACCTGATTGGCTGACTAGGAGCCTTAGGGATGGGATGGCTCCATTTGTGCTTCTTGAATCTTGATAAGACATTCAGGGTCTGACATAAAAGCAGAAGATGGGAGGACAAACAGCTCAGTTTCAGTGGTAGTTGACAGCTGAGACGTGCTGTGCAGGAAAGTGATGGTAGAAGGGAGGGAGGTGGAAGGGATGGGGCTGCAGGAGGCTGGGGGGATGTACATGGCAGGAAGCCTTCCTCAGAGGGGAGGGAGCTTGGGTGGGCCTCAGGTGATGAGGGGAGTTGGATAGGTAGTGAAAAGAAGGAAGGGGGTAATTGCACACATGGAATTGCACACATGATATATGTAAAGAATCAGATCAAGGCAGACCCTGCCAGGATACGGGAGAGCAAATCCAGGCAAGGGCGTATGTGTGTGTGTTGTGTGTGCAGACACCCAGGGCTGAAAGCCCAGGCTGCAGTTGGACCTGCAGCAGTGTGAGATGCTAGCTGTGAATCCCGGTGGTAAGGGCAGCGGCGATGACCAGAAGCCCCAAGGACACCGTGAGGTAGATGTGGAGATGGTGCCTGGTACCCTTTGGATGCAGGATGTAACAAGGATGACAAAGGTGAGAGGCCTGTGGGAGAGGGCAGGAAACATCCTCAGACTGAGGCGTACTCTGGGCCACCCCACCTCCTTGTAAAGCTTGGGGGATGGGGTGGAGCACTGACCTTGCTGCTGACCTTGAGCTGCTCACCTCGTTCCTGCTTATGCCTGGATACCCCATGCCTGGACATCACTGCCCAGTGACTATGACTTGGAGCTCCCTGGTGTACCCTGGGGAGGGTACAGGCCCCTTTTGCTCCTATTGGGAGCTCAAACCAGGCAAAACACCTTGGGGAGCCTGAGGCTCTAAAGGAGAATTAGTAATAAATGTCCCCAGTGCGCCCCCCGCTCCCAGGAACCCCGTGGAGGAAGAAGGGCACTGGGTTTCTAGCTTTTCGTGCCTTCTGGTCTGCCCACTTTCCCTGGACAAAGGGACCCACACATTCCTGCCTCTGATTCCAGAGTCACCAGGAAATTCTGTCTTGCTGGCTGTGGCTTGAGGTTGATTGTGTTTTCTCTTGCTCTGTGTTTGGCACATAGATACACACAGGGCTTTTTTTTTTTTTTTTTTTTTTTAAGTAACTGATGGTTTAATTAGAAGCAGCCCAGGAAAGAGAAGGCACAAAAAAGAGAAATGCCCAGTTCCTGGGGTGAGGGGTGAGTGTTGTCTGTTATAGTGTATTAGATAACTATTGCTGCATAACAGACCACCCTAAAATGTAGTGGCTTAAAACAACACCATTTTATTTGCTGATATTCTGTGGCTCCAGAAATTTGGGTTTCTCTTCATGGTGGTCACAGTCTAAGAGGGTGAGAGTGGAAGCCACAAGATGTCTTGAGGCCTAGGCTCTGAAACCACAAACATTGCTTTCATTGCATTCTATTAATCAAAGCAAGTTACAAGCCAAGCCCAGAGTCAAGGGGTGCGGAAAGACTCCATCTCTTGATGGCAGGACTGGCAAAGTCACATTGCAAAGGGCCAAGTGTGTAAGGATAGGAGGGATTATTGTGACCATCTTGGCAAAAAAGTTACCACACATGATGTCTTGAATCAGCCCTCCAAAAACAAAACGAAACACCAAAAAATGTTCCTTTCTGTTTTCCTTTAATTGTTTCAGCTTCCCTGGGAGCTAGGCAAGGGAGGAGACAAATGTATCACAGCATGCAGCATGAGAAAAGGAAACTGAGGCCCAGAAGAGGAAATAGGCACAGGCACAGTGACAACTTGCCTCAGAGCATCTGATATCTTGGCTATGGATGGGGTGGTAAAATGAGCCACCAGCCCTGTCCCAACTTGGGCCCAGGAGTTTCCCTCTGCCCCAGTCAGACTCTTAGGGTTCTACCACCTGTGCCATAGGATGAGAAAGCTTAGTTTTCTCCAGAAGTCTGTTTTAGACTGCCTTGGGGAGGAGTCTTCCAAACTGGAATGTTTGCCCTCTTTCTTCTGCCCCAGACTGAGTTGGGAGGTGACCATTTTCCATCTGGCAGAGTAGCTTAGACTCTTGGGCCACTGGATTTTGAGGAATTGGAATAAGGCCAAATGGGGACCTTAGGTCTGGAAGGCTGGGCCTCCTCACTGGGTATTTCAAGTACCCTTGCTCCCCTCACTGGGCCTATTGTACCCACTGGTACCCATAGAAGTTCTCCTGAGGGGGAGGAGAGGTTTGTTGTCTGGTGTTATCTTAGGAGAGTCTTCTAATTATTCCAGTGAGAGGACTTGGTGTCAAATCATAGTTATTCAAGGGTGGAAGTTAGCTATAAAGTGGAATCCATTTTGTGCCACATGTGGTTTCTACTGAGATATTTTCACTGAAGATTTTGGTTCGTTGCTAGAGCGGGACCTAATCCCCTTCCTTCCCTCTGTTGTTGGGGATGGAAGGATCCTCTTGGAGGAAGGAGGGTGAGGCAGTGTTCTGGCTCTCTTCCTTGCCCCTATAAGAGCCTATTGTCGCCATCAGGACACGCCACCTTTGAGCTGGGAGCCACGTGGATCCATGGCTCCCACGGGAATCCCATCTATCATCTAGCAGAAGCCAATGGCCTTCTGGAAGAGACAACTGATGGGGAGCGCAGTGTGGGCCGCATCAGCCTCTACTCCAAGAATGGCGTGGCCTGCTACCTCACCAACCATGGCTGCAGGATCCCCAAGGATGTGGTTGAGGAATTCAGTGATTTATACAACGAGGTGAGGTATTAGGGGGATAGTTGGGCACAAGGGTTTGTGGGGCAGGGAGTGCCCTGGCAGTGTGTGTGTGTGTGTGTGTGTGTGTGTGTGTGTGTGTGTGTATGTGTATGTATCAGGTGTGAGGGGGCTGGGTGACCTGCTGGGGTCTTCTACGATACTGGTCATGTCTGCACATTCTCTGGGCCCTGCATTTGGAAAATCAAGACAATTTGAGGGTAGAATGAAGACAATGAGTGGAGCAGTACTAGATAAGAGATTATCGATACTCATGATTAAATATTTCCCCAGAAAGTCCTTAAACATCTTTTATTAGATTTATTACTAGGGAAGTGGGTATGATTATTGTTGTTATTGCTCTTGGATACTCTTTTAAATGGTAATTTTTAAATACTTTATTTTCTAATTGTTCCCGGTGTATAGAATTATAACTGCATCTTTTTTTTAATTGAAGTGTAGTTGATTTACAGTATTATATTAGTTTCAGGTGTGCAGTATAGTGATTCAACATTGTTATGCATTATACTCCATTTAAAGTTATTACAAAATAATGGTTATATTTCCCTGCTGTGTGCAATATATCCTTGTTGCTTATTTATTTTATACATAGTAGTTTGTATCTCTTAATCCCATACCCCTGTCTTGCCCCTCCCCACTTCCTTCTCTCCACTGGTAACCACTAGTTTGTTCTCTATATCTGAGTCTATTTCTGTTTTGTTCTGTTCATTCGTTTTATTTTTTAGATTCCACATATAAGTGATAACATAGAGTATTTGTCTTTCTTTGTCACATTTATTTCACTAAACCTCTAGGTCCATGCATGTTGTTGCAAATGGCAGATTTTCATTTTTTTTTATGGCTGAGTAAAATTCCACTGTGTGTGTGTGTATATATATACATTTTATATATATATATATATATAACCATATATTTTATATCTATCTACGTATCTATCTAACATCTTCTTTATCCATTCGTCTGTTAATGAGCACTTAGGCTGCTCCCATAGCTTGGCTATTGTAAACAATGTTGCAGTGAACTTTGGGGTATAAGTATCTCTTCAAATTAGTGTTTTCTTTTTCTGTGGATATATACCCAGGAATGGAATTGCTGGGTTATATGGTAGTTATATTTTTAATTTTTTGAGGAACATCCATACTGATTTCCACAGTGGCTGCACCAATTTACATTCCCAGCAACAGTGCACAAGGGTTCCCTTTTCTCCACATCCTCACCAACATTTATTATTTGGGTTCTTTTTGATGATAGCTGTTCTGACAGGTGTGAGGTGATATCTCATTGTCATTTTAATATGCATTTCTGTGATGATTAGCTGCATTGAGCATCTTTTCATATGCCTGTTGGCCATCTGTATATCTTCTTTGGAAAAATGTGTATTCAGATCTTCTGCCCATTTTTTAATCGAGTTGATAGTTTTTTTGATATTGAGTTGTATGAGCTGTTTATATATTTTGGATATTTACCCCTTATTGGTCATATCATTTGCAAATACTTTCTTTCACTCAGTAGGCTGGCTTTTTGTTTTGTTAATGGTTTCCTTTGCTGTGCAAAAACTTTTAGGTTAAATTAAATTAAATTTGTTTTTGCTTATGTTTTTTTTGCCTTAGGAGACTGATTGAAAAAAAATATTGCTACAATTTACATCAAAGAGTGTTCTGCCTATGCTCTTCTAGGAGTTTCATTGTTTCCATTGTTACATTTAGGTCTTTAATCCATTTTGAGTTTATTTTTGTATATGGTGTGAGAAAGTGTTCTAATTTCACTCTTTCACATGTGGCTGTTCTGTTTTCCCAACATCACTTATTGAAGAGACTGTCTTTTTTCCATGTATATTCTGCCTCCTTTATCAAGGATTAATTGTATGTGGGTTTATTTCTGGGCTCTCTGTTCTGTTCCATTGATCTATGTGTCTCTTTTTGTGCCAGTACCATGCTGTTTTGATTACTGTAGCTTTGGAGTATAGTCTGAAGTCAGGGAGTGTGATACCTCCAACTTTGTTCTTTTTTCTCAAATTGCAATGACAATTTGGGATCTTTTGTGGTTCCATATAAAATTTTTTTTTTTAAAGAAGATGTTGGGGGTAGGAGTTTATTAATTTATTTATATTTATTTTTGCTGTGTTGGGTCTTCGTTTCTATTGCGAGGGCTTTCTCTAGTTGTGGCAAGCGGGGGCCACTCTTCATCGCGGTGCGCAGGCCTCTCACTATCGCGGCCTCTCTTGTTGCGGATCATAGGCTCCAGACGCGCAGGCTCAGTAGTTGTGGCTCACAGGCCTAGTTGCTCCGTGGCCTGTGGGATCCTCCCAGACCAGGGCTCGAACCCGTGTCCCCTGCATTAGCAGGCAGATTCTCAACCACTGCGCCACCAGGGAAGCCCCCATATAAATATTTTAAGACTATTTTTTCTAGTTATGTGCAAAATGTCATGGGTATTTATAACTGATTTTTATTTATTGATTTTAGCTACCTTGCTAAATTATTATTTTAACTCTAATACTATATCTATTAATATACCACATTAATTTATGTTCTAATGGTATTTTGGAATTTTATGTCTATAATCCTATACCAAAAAATGAGAATTTTGCTTTTCCTTTCTAATCCTCAGACCAGCATTGTCCAATAGAATTTTCCATGATAATGGAGATGTTTTAGACATCTATCCAGTATGGCAGTCACTAGCCACATGTAGCCTTTGAGCTCTTGAAATGTAGCTAGTAATACTGAGAAACTAAATGCTTAATTTAATTTTAAATTGCTGTAGAGATCTAGTGGCTATTGTATTGGACAGCATAACTTAAAACTATTAATTTTTTTTTCTTGCCTTACTGCACTGTCAATCTCCAGTACAGTGTTGGATAGAAGTGTCAATGGCACACATCCTTGTCTTATTCAGGTTTTAAAAAAGAATGTTAATATTTTTAGTAACTTTCAGTGGTGCTGTGAACTGCAAAGAATAAGCAAGGTAACATGTAGATCTTGCCTTCTGATAGCTTGTCATTTATAGTGTAATGACCCTTCACTTCAGGTCAGTAAATTGGTCAACAGCCACCTATTGTACATTTTCTATGTCTTTTGGGCATGGGAAAGGAGAAATGACTCTTGCTTTGGGGTCATCCCTGCTCAATGGAGGGCAGGCACACTCACTGTCTTACGTGTGTGTACCCACAAAGTATGTTATGTGCAATCCTATAGTGTTGTGTGTTCTCACTTCTAATATTATTATTAAGCAGGTAAGAATTAGTCCTGATTCCCATGTTATTGTGAGTGCTTCAAGCATGGATGCCTCTTGAGAATGACTTTCAGGGTCCATGACTTACTTGTTCTTTTAAATGTCCCTCAAAGTAGATCATCATCAACTTCTGCTTGTGGGTTTGATTTTTGAAAGCCAAGAGTGTGAGTCATGGAGAGTAGGATGGATAAAGGTGGGTTATCACTCTGGGTGGTGCTGCTTTGGGTCAGAAGGAAGAGGTGTTAACCATGAAGTCAAAAGAGAGATTTCCTTATGTAGCTGTTAGACAGTGCTGGAGGCCCTTCTGAAGAGATGTGCTCTAAGAATGTGAAGCCTTGCCTGAGGGTGGTTTCATAATAAATATGTAGCCTCCCTCCCAAGGTGATGACTTTGAAGGGCTACTCATTTGAATGTATTATATTTGTTAACAAATAAATGAGTTTGTTCAGTAGTTATCATATAGAGCTTAATCTCTGTAGCAAGATTACCTTGATTCAAGTATTGGGTTGGCCAAACAGTTCATTCGTTTTTTTCCGTAAGATGGCTCTAGTAGTACTTTGTTGTCTTTAAATTCATTCAGAACAATTTTGTTAGAGCGTATTGTGACAGCTGTCATATCAGCGTGCATTAAAAAAAAACTTATCAAAATTTGTGAATTTTTATGTAGCCATTTTAATATTGAAGATGGAAGAAAAATAGCAACATTTTCTGCATATTATGCTTTATTATTTCAAGAAAGGTGAAAATGCAACTGAAACGCAAAAAAAGATTTGTGCGGTGTATGGAAAAGGTGCTGTGACTGATTGAATGTGTCAAAAGTGGTTTGTGAAGTTTCCTGCTGGA
Organism: Physeter macrocephalus; assembly: GCF_002837175.3. Taxonomy (NCBI): domain Eukaryota; kingdom Metazoa; phylum Chordata; class Mammalia; order Artiodactyla; family Physeteridae; genus Physeter; species Physeter macrocephalus. Next base: position 28,683,690 of record NC_041227.1, read on the forward strand.
GATTTCTTGCTGGACAATGCTCCATGGTTGGGTAGACCAGTTGAAGCTGATAGTGATCAAATTGGGACATTAATTGAGTATGATCAATGTTATACCATGCAGGAGATAGCTGACATACTCAAAATATCCAAATCAAGCGGTGAAAATTGTTTGCACCAGCTTGGTTATGTGAATTGCTTTGATGTTTGGGTTCCACAGAAGTTAAGCGAAAAAACCTTCTTGACTGTATTTCTGCATGTGATTCTGTACTTAAACGTAATGAAAATGGTCCGTTTTTAAAACAAATTGTGACAGGCGGTGAAGAGTGGATACTGTACAATAATGTGGAACGGAAGAGATTGTGGGGCAAGCGAAATGAACCACCACCAACCACACCAAAGGCCGATCTTCATCCAAAGAAGATGATGTTGTGTATATGGTGGGATTGGGAGGGAGCCCTCTAGTATGAGCTCCTTCTGGAAAACCAAATGATTAATTCCAACAAGTACTGCTCCCAATTAGAAAGCAGCAATCGAGGAAAAGTGTCTGGAATTAGTCAACAGAAAATGCATAATCTTCCATCAGGATAACGCAGGACCTCATGTTTCTTCAATGACCAGGCAAAAACTGTTACAGCTTGGCTGAGAGGTTATGATTCATCCGCCGTATTCATCAGACATTGCACCTTTGGATTTCCATTTATTTTGGTCTTTACAAAGTTCTCTTAATGGAAAAAATTTCAATTCCCTGGAAGACTATAAAAGGCACCTGGAACAGTTGTTTGCTCAAAAAGATAAAAAGTTTGGGAAGATGAAATTATGAAGGTGCCTGAAAAATGGCAGAAGGTAGTGGGACAAGATGGTGAATACGTTGCTCAATAAAGTTCTTGGTGAAATTGAAAAATGTGTCTTTTATTTTTACTTAAAAACCAAAGGTACTGGGACTTTCCTGGTGGTGCAGTGGTTGGGAGTCCGCCTGCCAGTGCAGGGGACATGGGTTTGAGCCCTGGTCCGGGAAGATCCCACATGCCTTGGAGCAGCTGGGCCCGTGCGCCCCAACTACTGAGCCTGCGCTCTGGAGCCTGCGAGCCACAACTACTGAAGCCCGTGTGCCACAACTACTGAATCCCGTGTGCCTAGAGCCTGTGCTCTGCAACAAGAGAGGCCCCCGCAATGCGAAGCCCACGCACCGCAATGAAGACCCAGCGCAGCTAAAGATAAATAAATAAAATGAATAAATTTATAAAAAAACAAAAAACAAAAACACCGAAGGTACTTTTTGGCCAACCCAATACCAGTTCTACCATTTATTAGCTGTATAATCGTGAGCAAGTTATTGAGCCTCTCTGAGCCTTACTTTCCTAACCTGTAAAATGGACACAGTTATACCTACTTCATAGTGTCACGATGGTTAAATGAGATCCCAATGAAAAGTGCTTAATGAGAATTGGGGTGAGTATTATTAGCTGTTACAGACCTGTCCCATTTCCCTTGCATCACATTGGGAAGATGTCATTTAACCCAGGACAGGAGACTGAACATGACAAATGCATGTTCAGTTAAGGCTGTCCTAGTCAGTGGTTGACACAAAGAATCACATAGATGGACTAAATTTGTTTGTCCTCAGTTGGGCATAAGCTGACTAGCTGCTGTGTTGCTTATCACTGAAGGGAATAACCCAGGGTGGGGAGGAGGCAAGTTGAAAGCCTGACTCCTTGGCAGTGGAACCGGGTGAGGAATTTGCTGAGGACTCCAGTTAAGGCCAAACGCCCAGCATCTTGTGACTGTAGGGAGAAGAAAAAGGAATAATTTAAGTCATTTTCTTCTTTATATTTTATATATTCAGAGACATGTTTAATTCATGTTTCTATCTTATGTGGAGGCTTTTCCCTTGAGTGGAGTGGTGGGGGGTGGGCTATGCCACCTTCCTTTCTCTACTCAGCAGCCCCAGGGCCGGGTTGCAGGGCAGACATATTCCTATGAATGTGTGTTGACCAAATTCAGGCTCACTTTAGGAGGGGAAACATGCCATTAATCAGCATCAGCCACAGATGTTTGGTCAAGGAGCCCAAACTTGCCAGTGTCCTGGAAGGGAGAGTGGGCATGTGATCATGCTCACAACGCTTCAGTGATGCCAGGGTCTTTTTTTTTTTTTTTAAATACATTTATTTATTTTTGGCTGCATTGGGTCTTTGTTGCTGCTCACGGGCTTTTCTCTAGTTGCGGTGAGCGGGGGCTATTCTTCCTTGCGGTGTATGGCTTTCTCATTGTGGTGGCTTCTCTTGTTGCAGAGCATGGGCTCCAGGCGCATGGGCTTCAGTAGCTGCGGCACGTGGGCTTCAGTAGTTGCAGCGTGCGGGTTCAGTAGTTGTGGCTCGTGGGCTTAATTGCTTCGCTGCATGTGGGATCTTCCTGGACCAGGGCTTGAATTCATGTCCCCTGCATTGGCAGGTGAATTCTTAACCACTGCGCCACCAGGGAAGTCTGCCAGGGTCTTAGATAAAGTCCAGGGTCCTTGATATGACTGTTAGTCCTTCGTGCCATGGCCCCTGCCTGCCTTTCCAAAGTCCTCTCTTGCAACTGTCTTTCTCCTCACTGCCCACTTTAGCAAGACAGAGCCACTTTGCATCTTACACTCTCCCTCTCCCTTGTCTTTGAATATGCTGTTCCTTCTGCCTGATATACTTTCCCTCTCCTTTCCACTGCCTACTTGGCTATCTCCTGACTGTCCAAGGTTGTCTGAGCTGAACTCACAACCCCTGGGTTCTTTCTTGTCACAGCACATCATATAGAAACAGCCCAGTTACGATATCTCTCCAGCTTGAGTGAGGACAGGAGCTTGGTTCCATGTCCGTCTTCCTCAACATTACAACTTGTGTTGGGCACATAGCCCAGTAAATGTTTGTTGAGTGAGTGTTGGGGCTCAGACCTTGCCCTTTGGGGATCCCAGCCTGACTCAGGACTGGCTTACTTTCCTCAGGGAGACCTGCCCAGTGTTTGGTGGGAGTTATGTATCAGGCAGGCAGGGGAGGCAATAGGCCCCCACTCCAAGGGACTGTTCATTGCTTTTTGTTGATGAAGTGTGGTTTGGAGTTCTTGCCAAAATATGCCCGTGAAATGTACTTCCATTCCTTGGTGCACTGGGGCCTCCTTCCTCTCCACATGCCCTACCCCAACATGGCCATCTTCCTTAAATGTGTCTGGGTCCTGCAGTAAAAGGGGCACTTTGTGTGCCCCTGAGTATGATTGGGAGGGTCTCCCGAAAGATCAGATTTCAGGGCCCCTTCTGCTCCCTCTTCCCTAAAACACTGGCCAGGCCACAGCTCCAGACTGCCCTCCTGGGATAGGGTGAAGCAGATACACTTGAGCAGGAATGTCAGGGGAAGAATTTGTGCATTTGGTTCTTGGAAAAGGGAAATGTGTGTAGACCTGTGTTCTTCAGTGGGCAGTATGCTCAGCTATGTAGAGCGCATGAAGGGGCAGTTCCTTCCCCACAAACTGTATAGGCACCAGACATTTCACTTTGTTCTAAGCAGGGGCTCAGCAAGAGAGCCTCTGGGACCCATCCCACCTCCTGTGTGTGGAGGCAAGGAAGCTGACTGCCCAGGTTCAGCCCCAAACCTCGATTTTGTTGGTTCAGCCTCAGTGCAGCACTGAGCACGACATTGATTTACCAAAGGAGAGGCCCCGTGGGCTTAGCACATCCGGGAACACCTTGGAGGTGGTGACTACTGAATTGGAGCTCTTAGGTCTGAGATGGAGGTGGGATTAGTGAATGTGTTTTCAGTCTCCTGGGGTCTCTTTGTAGGTCTATAACTTGACCCAAGAGTTCTTCCGGCATGGTAAACCAGTCAATGCTGAGAGTCAGAACAGCGTGGGGGTGTTCACCCGAGAGGAGGTGCGCAACCGCATTAGGGACGACCCTGATGATCCAGAGGCCACCAAGCGCCTGAAGCTCGCCATGATCCAGCAGTACCTGAAGGTATCTTTGCCATCTTGGAGCTCTGTTGAGTACAAATGCCAGAGTGAGGAAGACTGACCCTGGGGAATCTGGGTCCGAGGAGGGCGGCACTGCCCTAAAGTCCTGCTCCTACCCCTGCCCAGCCTTGGCGGTCACCTGGCTCCCCTCTGGCTCTTCCCACAGGTGGAGAGCTGTGAGAGTAGCTCGCACAGCATGGACGAGGTGTCCCTGAGCGCCTTTGGGGAGTGGACTGAGATTCCTGGTGCCCACCACATCATCCCCTCGGGCTTCATGCGGGTTGTGGAGCTGCTGGCTGAGGGCATCCCGGCCCACATCATCCAGCTGGGGAAACCCGTCCGTTGTGTTCACTGGGACCAGGCCTCGTCCCGCCCTCGGGGCCCTGAGATTGAGCCCCGGGGTGAGGGTAACCATAATCATGACACTGGGGAGGGCAGCCAGGGGGGAGAGGAGCCCCAGGGGGAGAGGCAGGATGAGGATGAGCAGTGGCCGGTGGTGGTGGAGTGCGAGGACTGTGAGGTGATCCCAGCGGACCACGTGATCGTGACCGTGTCGCTGGGCGTGCTCAAGATGCAGCATGCCAGCTTCTTCCGGCCAGGCCTGCCCGCTGAGAAGGTGGCTGCCATCCACCGACTGGGCATCGGCACCACCGACAAGATCTTTCTAGAATTCGAGGAGCCCTTCTGGGGCCCCGAGTGCAACAGCCTACAGTTTGTGTGGGAGGACGAGGCGGAGAGCCACACGCTCACTTACCCACCCGAGCTCTGGTACCGCAAGATCTGTGGCTTCGATGTCCTCTACCCGCCTGAGCGCTACGGTCACGTGCTGAGTGGCTGGATCTGTGGGGAGGAGGCCCTTGTCATGGAGAAATGTGATGACGAGGCTGTGGCCGAGATCTGCACAGAGATGCTGCGGCAGTTCACAGGTGCGTCCCTGTCCCTGCCCTGCTGCCTGCTCCACGGGCCTCGCTGCATCTGCCCTCCTTCACTAGACCCTTTGAGTCTCCTGAACTGTGTGCTAGCATCCTCGTCCCTAGGCTGTGACACTGAGGTGGTGTGCCCACTGGGAGAGATGCGGTAGGGCACTGCGTCTTGGCCTTGGCCTCCTAAATTGCAGGCTCTCCCCCTGTTTGGAACTTGAGACACTCAAAACCACAGGCTCTGTATTTCTTCTCTGTTTCTAAGGGCTGTTGGTGAAAAACTCAGATTTCACCACAAAACCTCAGATTGCCGATTTCCTACTCATGTTGTCTTGCTAAGAGATGGATTTGTGGGGTTTTTTTGTCTGATTTTTAGTTGCACATCTTTCCTCCACTATCCCAGAAGAACCTCACAAGAACCCCTGAAGTTGGAAGGGGGAACATTATTATCTGGAATATTTTTCAGATAGGAAAATTAAGGCCCACAGAGAGGAGGTATTTTGCTGGGGGTCACAATGAGGCGTTGAGGGGTACACAGCTTGAACCCCAGCCTCCATCCCTCCATCCTCCATGTTTATCCGTAGCAGCCTGGCATTCCTGGAGCCCTAGAGGTAGAGTGAGAGTTGTCTTCTCAGGGGTGTCTTCTGTGTGCAGCCATTTCATATTCTCCCTCCCCTTGGCTCTTCTCACTCCCCAACAGGGAACCCCAACATTCCAAAGCCTCGGCGAATTCTGCGCTCGGCCTGGGGCAGCAACCCCTACTTCCAGGGATCCTATTCATATACACAGGTGGGCTCGAGTGGGGCAGATGTGGAGAAGCTGGCCAAGCCCCTGCCATACACGGAGAGCTCCAAGGCAGCGGTGAGTGCGGGTGTGCTGGGTATGTGAGGGGTGCAGAGTGAGGGGATCTGTGAGGGGTGTGGTGGGCATTTTGTATGTGTGTTTGGTCCAGGGGAGGAGTGGGAGGGTAGTGTTCACTGAGGAATGCCAAGGTAAGATAGATGGAGTAGCTCCCATAATGAAGGAGAAAACAAGGAAATGTGCACTTAACATCTGGAAGAACAGAGTCAAATTGAGATGTGTTAAGCTCTTTCTTGGCGTTATAAAAACTGAGCCATTTAATGCTGTGCTGTCCAATATGGTAGCCATTAGCTTTAAAGTAATAAATCCAACATTTTGTTCGTCAGTTGCACTAGCCATCTTTCAAGTTTGAGAGCCACCTGTCACTCATGGTTACCATGTTAGAGTGTCACTCTAGAGCATTTCTGTCATCATGGAAAGTTCTTTTGGACAGCACTGACTGAGTATGTTTTGTTTATTTTCCCCAATATGTTTTAGAAAATAAAATTGAGAATATTGACCTTCTCCCAAATTACATCAACTATGTAATAATATACACAGAAAAATAATAAATTGAAAAGCAATTATCTCTATATATTTCTGTTCCCATGAAGTAAATTTTGAGTTTCCCCCACTAAGCATACACATACAATAAATGTTAAAACCCCAACAGAATTATATTTAAAATAATTCTTTGGTGTAATCGGTGAAGAAGATTGTAGTCAACCAATATGTGTTGTGCCTGCCCTGGCTGTGCTCAGGGGGAGAGAGGAAAAGGCCTTCACTGCTGCTATAGCCATCCTCCTGAAAAGCATACCTTTTCTTGTCACCTGGAGCAGTTAGGACTAGTGCATATAACAAAAAGCAAAACAAAACAATCTGTGGTTTAAACAAGATGGAACTTTACTTAGGTCACGTAAAAGGAAATCCGGAGGTAGGTGTCAGGGCCCAGTATCAGTAGCACCTGGCTCCATCTTCCAGGCCACCTCGTGGTCCAAGAGGGCTGTGGAGGCTGCTGCTCTCGCTCTCATATCTGTGACAGGCTGATGGGTAAAAGAAGGGAACCCCTGGGCTGAGTCACTGTTTCTAAGCAACAGTGCACTTGAAGTTGATTGGCTAGAACTTAGTCACATGACTCCACCAGCTGCTAGTGGGATACTAGGTTGGGATACATCTATTTTTTTTTTTTTTTCTGGATGGCAATGGACCCAGTTAAAAGACAGGATTTTTGTTACTGCGGAGAAAGAGAATGGATGTGGGAGTAGGGAGCTTTCCCTCTGCCACAATATGTGCCCCCTTTTCAGCCTAACCACCTCTGTGGGCTCTTTGTTGGTGGGTTAGAACCTCACTACTCAAGGTGGGTGGTCCATGGACAAGCAGCACTGGCATCATGTGGGAGCATGTTAGATGTGCAGACTCTCAGCCCACCTCAGACCTGATGAATTAAAAACTGCATCCTACCAGGGTCCCCAGCTGGTACCTTTGCACATTCAGTTTGAGATGTACTGGAATAAAATCCAAACTCAAGCTTGGAATGCAAGCATTAGTTCTGTACTTGGAACCCACCTAAACAGCCTCCTTTCTTAAGGTTAAGCCCTGGCTATACCAAAATTCTCACTGTCTCCTAGACCAGGCCTGTTTTGGTGCATTTTTGCCCCCATTTTTCCTTCTTCCTGAAACGTCCTTTGCCTGTTTATTTATCCAGCATCTTCCGAGAAGAAGCCCAAAGGTCCTGTCCTCTGGGAAGCTTTGTGTGATCTCCCTGACAGTGGGCCTCTTTCCTGGGCTCTCAGCACCTCGCCCAAACACCCATCACGTCACGTATGACGCCATTTAGTAATTGGGTTTCGTGTCTGGCTTCCCCACCAGCAAGGAAGCTCCTCAAAGCAGCTGCCTGGTCACCTTTTATCTTCCAAGTGCCCAGAACAGTCCCTGGAACCTAATAGAGGCTCCATAAAGGTTTGTTAAATTACTGCCTAACTTTATTGAGTGCTTACATTCTTTCAGGTTCTGAGTCCTTTAGATACATTATTTCACTTAATTCTTACACCCACCCTCAGAAGTAGAGGGTATAAACCCATTTTGGATATGAGAAAATCAAAGCTTAGGGAGGTTAAATCATTCCCTGAGTTCACTAGTAAGAGGCACAGTGAGTCTCTGAAATTGTAGAGACAGGACTCATGAAAGCCTCAGAGCAGAAAGGACTGAAGCCTGGATGTTTGGTGAAGAAGCAGGGGAAGATGGGCAGGGGGATGGGCAACTCCTCATCCTGTGGAAATAGCAGTACCTGCATCTCAGATGCCTGCTTATTCCTCTCTGACTTGTAGTATGGATGGGTGGTTCTGGGACAGACAGGTAGCCTTTCTTGCTCCTCCACCTTCACTTCCCTGTCCCCCTGCCCAGCCCATGCAGGTGCTGTTCTCAGGTGAGGCCACCCACCGCAAGTACTATTCCACCACCCATGGTGCTCTGCTCTCTGGCCAGCGCGAGGCTGCCCGTCTCATTGAGATGTACCGAGACCTCTTCCAGCAGGGGACCTGAGGGCCTCCTTGCTGCCGAGCGTGTTCCTTAAAGAACCACTAACTTGTGACTGTCAGCCCTGCCCCTTGCTGTTGTGTACTCCTCATTTCCTAATCCTCTGGAGAATGGATTTGTATCTTTTGTAGAGCTAGACATCTAAATGGCTTCAGACCTGGCCCTGTAGCTTTTCCTTTTCTCCTTGCTGGGTGGTGACCAGGGTGGGGTCTGTTGATTTGCCTCTGTGCTCTGACCTCTGACCTCCCCATGCCTCCCCTCATCTCCGAACTTGTTATTGTAAGTGCCTTCAATACTCTGCATTTTGGGATAATAAAAGAGGCTTGCCCTTCCTGTGCTCCTCAGCTTCTCTCTTCCGTTTTCTTAGCCTTGTGTGTATATGTGTGTGTGTGTGTGTGTGTGTGTGTGTGTGTGTGTGTGTGTGTGTACGTGTGTCTGTGTTTATCTGTCATATCCTCTTTGAGTGAAGGGATGGTGGGGGGCGCTGTGGTCTGGCTAAACCCCCAGGAAGGAAGGTGCCTGCCTTTAGTGGAAGGGGCATCCCCTCACCCCAATCTGTTTGTGGTTGTTTCCTTTCCTGCCTGTGAGACCCCTCTGGAGTAAGGGCCCCTCACTGCCCAGCCTCAGCTCCTTCAGGACAGGCCTGGGTCTGCCTGTTGGCCATTTGCCAGACTTCTCAGAGCCTGATCAGGTAACATGGCCACATGGAGTGAAGGTGAGTTTTATGGGAGGGGACACCTGTTGTGGCTCCATGTCAAGCTCAGATGTGTTAATTATTAATCAGTGTCACCTGGCCACAGGGCCCTGGGTCTGGCCCTTGGCTTAGCTGCTGTTGACTTCTAGGAAGGTGGATAGTCTAGCCATTTTTCTGCTGAGTGAAAACACACACACTCACATATACACCCCTTATATACCCACACACACATACATCACTCCCACACAGATACACTACCCTACACCCTTACACCTATACGCAACTACCCCTACACACATGCATAAAACCTTAAAGAACATTTAGTCATTTTCTTACTCCAGATTTCTAGTGACAGAGTTTGAATTCTATAGGGTTGAGGGGTTGTGTGGTGGAGGAAGTGATGAAAAGTCAGGTGCACCCACTGGTCTAACTCTGTATGAACTTAGGTTGGGTCCACTCTTCAGAAGTTTAGGGCAGTGCCCTTGATATGACTCTACATCCTTTCCGCCTTCATCTCAGGCTGTGATGGACATGTCTAACACATAGATATACCTCTACACGCCTCCCTGCACCTGCCTGCACATCCCTACATGCACACCTTCCTACGTGCATATACACCCCTACACACACACCTACATGGACATATCTAATAGGCATCCTTGCTTTGCCAGGGTTGACCCACCAGACATCCCTCTTGGAGTTTATGTCAGGGATTCATGTTCACCTGATGCATAACTTGAAAAACTGTAAGTATATATTTAAACATTTTTTTTGAATAGAGGATTATCAATGTAGTTCAAGCTCTAAAGTCATAAAAGGATACACTGAACAACCTCCTCCCACGCCTGTCCCCAATACCATTGCCACTTCCAATGGCCCCATGTTATTAGTACTTGTGTATCCGTTTTTAGATATGTCACTGTAAATGTATACTGTTCTCTCTCCTTTTTATGCTAAAGTGACAAAGTATTCATCCTGTTCTGCATTTTGCTTGTTGTGGTTAACATAATGTATCTTGGAGATATTTCCATAACAATACTTAAATGGACAATGTAAATTTGCATCTTACTTTGGTCAGAGAGTGTCTGTCTCCTTCCTGGCCAGAGTTACTTTGCAGGAAGCACCTTCTATTAACTTCACCTTTGGAGGCACTGATCCAGTCTTGGACCCTCCCCATGTCCTGTATTTTCCCCACCATCTGTGCTGGGGAAAGTGGTGACAGAAGTGGCTCATCCCATAAGTATGGGGGATGAAAGTAATACATAGAGTCTCTGGATCACAGGTGTAGGAATTTTGAAGAACTCTATGAGGGTGAAGGGCTGGAAATGTTTATTTGGTGATTGCATGTTGGGGAGCTTCAGGTGTGCGCAAGTCAGGAGGGTAGTTGTAAGTGCTGGAGGTAGAGTCTCTTAATTTGACATGGATGCCAGCTTAGGCTGGGGAGGGTGATTCATCCTATGGGGAAGCAAAACCTCCAGAGAGTTAAGTAATGCAAGTAATGCGCTTAAGATCACTCAGGTAGGTGGTGATGCTGAGACTTGATCCAAGGTCTGTTTGGTGCTACAGTGCAGGCTTATTCTAGTTATTATGTGATAAAAAGAAGAGGCTGGTGCCATCAAAAAAAATCTTAGGCCATTACCAGACAGAGTGGAACTGGGTACAGCCACACTGGGAGACTGTGGTGGCAGATTCTACTAAAGCAGGCCATGTGCCTGCCAGCATTTCCACTCCTGGGTATATACTGAAGAGAAATGAGTGCATATGCCCACCAGAAATATGTACCAGAGACTAGATGTACCAGGGACACAGGATGAGTTCCTTGCTGTGATTGGGTTCCTGAAACAGCCATGGCATTGATTGAAACTCAAATGACTCTTAGTGGTGTCTAATATGGCATGCTCAGGCCAACACCTGTGCCTATGCCTGCTATACAATTTCTGTCACCTGTGGGAGGTCACTTGAGAGGAAAGTTCTTTCCTGGCATTGGATTCTATGTAGAATTTGTTGCATGGTTTCTTGTGCTGTGGGCATTAGTGAATCCATGGGCAAGGTGTTCAGTTGTGGCTTTGTGGAAGCCTCAGAAATGTTCCTTCAGGGGGCCTGGGTTACTTGGCAAATACTGTCTCTTTCCACTGTTGCTGCTCTGGAACAGGTGAGCAGTATTAGCTCCCCCTTCATGGGAGCCACTTGGAATGTCTGCCTTACCTACAAACAAAGGTAGGAGTGAAGTGCCTTTGGTTTGAGTCACTATGCGTTTGCTTGGGGCTGTCAGGATGAGCCCACAGGTGATCCCAAGGTGCAGAGTGAGGTGGGCTGCTGGTTCAGTTCTAGAGAACTGCCTGTCTAATTAATGGTCTGCCAAACATAATGGTATATTCACATGAAAGCCGTGTTTTCTCATAATGACCAGCTGGTGTCCCTTCTTCCATGCTTGGCCCTTTTAGCCTGTTCTCCACACAGCAGCCAGTGTGACCCTTTAAACTATATGAATGCAGTTACGTGCTTCCCTGGTTTCCAGTGATTCCCATCATACTGAGCATAAAAGGTGATTTCCAATGTCCTGTGTGATCTGTTCTGATGGCCCCCACTTCCTTCCGTGGCCCCCTTCTGTTGGCCCTAGCTGTCCCCTTTATCTGGAATGCTTGCCCCCAGGTAGTGCAAGTCTCTTTCCCTCACTGCATTCAGTTCTCTAATCAGCTGTCACTTCTCTAGGAAAACTTCCCTAAGCACCCCATTTCACAGCACTCCCAGCACTCTTTGTCCCTCCCCTTGCCTGTTTCTTCATAGCCCTTCTCTTTCCATGATGTCATATATTTTTTTGTTTATTTATTTGTCCATCTGTCCCCCCCACCCCTTCCCCAGGATGTAGGTTACATTGTCCAAAATAGTACCTGGTATAGTGGGTTATCAATGAATATTTGCAGAACGAATGAACAAGTGAGTGAAGAAGCTGAGCTGAATGGCATCATCCCCCAGACCCACCCTTGGTGCTGGCCAGCAGTCCTCTTGGGCTTCCCTTGTCAGCTTCCCTTCAACTCTGACACCTCCCTTCCCCCACCAACTGTCAACAGGCACCATAGTCTCCTGCTTCACGGACAAAATAGAAGCCACCTGGAGGCAACTTCCTCGACAAATCTACAAACTGCTAGCCTTCACACCTGTCCTTTTAGACCAGGGGTCCCCAACCCCTGGGCCAAGGACCGGTACTGGTCCGTGGCCTGTTAGGAACCGGGCTGCACAGCAGGAGGTGAGTGGCAGGTGAGTGAGCGAAGCTTCTTCTGCGGCTCCCCATCGCTCCCCATTGTTTGCATTTCCGCCTGAACCATCCCCCAGCTCCGCTGGTCTGTGGAAAAATTGTCTTCCACGAAACCGGTCCGTGGTGCCAAAAATGTCGGGGACTGCTGTTTTAGACCTTTCCCAGGCATGATGGAAGTGTGTGACCCATCACTTGTGCATCCCATGCCCCAAACTCAGGGACTTTGCTTGTCCTTTCCTATCCCCATTCTCTCCACTCCATGCTTGCCACCCACATTTCAGTGTCCTCACATCTTTCCCATCACCAACCCTCATCTTACTCCCACTTTTCCTTGCCTCTCTTTCGGCCAAGCATCACGTTAGCATTTCCTACACTTGCATCCTTACTATCCTCACCCTAGCAGTGGTTGGTGGGGGTCCTCAGGCTGCAGAGGGAGACACAGGAAGGACTGGGCTGGCTCTCCTTTCCATGGCTGGGAGGACCTCTAGGTCTGTGGAAGGACAACCTCATGGGCTGAACCACATCCTTTGGCGCCATCTGCTGGCCATTTTGGAATGCAACCCTCTTGCTGCACAGGGAACATTTGTGTCCTGGATTCTGTGAGCTTTTCTGAATAAAAAAAAAAAAAATTCAGTGAATCATAGAAAGTACCTTTAATTAATGCTGAATAAGTTAATAAAGTAAGATTGCAACTTATTCTAGAGCACCGTTTGTTTTTCATTCTTAACCTTTTGTAAAAATGCGGTATGCGGGCCTCTCACTGTTGTGGCCTCTCCCGTTGCGGAGCACAGGCTCCGGATGCGCAGGCTCAGCGGCCATGGCTCACGGGCCCAGCCGCTCCGCGGCATGTGGGATCTTCCCGGACCGGGGCACGAACCCGTATCCCCTGCATTGGCAGGCGGACTCTCAACCACTGCACCACCAGGGAAGCTGATATTTTCTTTTTTATTCATTCATTCATTCGTTCATTCACTATTTTGTTCATCCAGCAGACTTCTGTGTGCCAGCTTCTGTGCTAGAAAGGTTTAATTATGCTTCAGTAAATAAGTTTATTAAGTAAATAAGAAGTATGAACTTATTTTATTCCCTAAGTGAATCTGGACTGTATGATTTCAATTCTTTTAAGTTTGTTGAGGTTTGTTTTATGGCCCAGGATATGGTCTATCTTGGTATATGATCTGTGGTGCTTGCAAAGGATGTGTAGTGTGCTGTTGTTGGGTGGATTGTTCTGTAGATGTTGATCAGATCCTGCTGGTTGACAGTGTTGTTGATTTCCTCTATATCCTTGCTGATTTTCTGTCTAGTTCTATTGATTGTTGAGAGAGTAGTTGAAGTGTCCAATTATAATTGTGTATTTCTTTATCTTTTCAACTCTATCAGTTTTTTGTATTAATAGACTTTTTTAAGAACAGTTTTAGATGTACAGAAAAAGTGAGTATATAGACCCCATCTCCATTTTCCCTATTATTAACATTTTACAGGACTTCCCTGGTTGTCCAGTGGCTAAGACTCTGTGCTCCCAATGCAGGGGTCCCGGGTTCGATCCCTGGTCAGGGAACTAGATCCCACATACTGCAACTAAGAGTTTGCATGCTGCAACTAAAGACCCCGCATGCCACACTAAAGACCCTGCATGCCACAACTAAAGACCCCACATACTGCAACTAAAGATTCTGCATGCCGCAACTAAAAGATCCCGCATGCCGCAACTAAAACAGATCTCACGTGCTGTAACTAAAAGATCCTGCATGCCGCAACTAAAGATCCCACGTGCTGCACCTAAAAGATCCCGCATGCCGCAACTAAAAGACCCCACATGCCGCAACTAAAAAAAATCTTGCATGCTGCAACTAAAAGATCCCCATGCCGCAACTGAAAAAGATCTTGCATGCTGCAGCTAAAAGATCCTGCATGCTGCGATGAAGATCCCATGTTCTGCAACTAGGACCTGGCGCAGCCAAATAAATAAATAAATAAATAAAAAATAGATAGATAGATAAAATATTTAAAAAAGTCCAACTACAGAAAAAAATCTTATATTAATATGGTGCATTTGTTATAATCAATGAACCAATATTGGTATATTATTACTAAATAAAGTCCATAGGCTAAATGAATAAACTAATGTCTTATTCTGTTCCAGAATTCTATCCAGGATGCCACATTACATTTAGCCATCATGTTTTGTTAAGTTCCTCTTGGTTGTGATGTTTTCTCAGACTCTCCTTGTCTTTGATGATCTTAACAGTTTTGAGGAGTATAGTCAGGTATATTGTAGGATGGACCTCTATTAGAATTTGTCTGATGTTTTTCTCATGACTAGACTGGGGTTATAGGTTTATGGAGGAAAACCACAGAGTTAAAGTGCCATTTTCATCTCATCATATGACCTTGATCACTTTGCTGAGATAGACTTTGTCAGGTTTCTGTACTGTAAAGTTATCTCCACTGCCCCCCCCCGCCACCGCCCACCTCCCACCCCGCACCATCGTACTGTCCTCTTTGGAAGGAAGTCGCTTTGTAGCCCACACTTAAGGAGTTATGCTCCCCTCCCTTAGAGTAGAGTATCTACATAATTTATTTGGAATTTTTCTACGTATGAAAATTGTCCCTTCTCTTCCCTTACCTCTCTCTATTTATTAACTTATTCGATCATTTATTTATATCAGAATGGACTCATGGATATTTATTTTATACTTTGGATTGTAATCTAATACTACTTTATACTGTTGTTAAATTGTTCCCACTTTGGTCGCTGGGAGCTCTTTCATTTGGCTCCTATGTCCCTTTGACATGCCCCCATCAATGTGTGGGATTTTGTTCTTTTTTGGGCACTTCCTTACTTTCTGGCACTATAAGATGCTCCAGGCTTATCTTGTATATTTCCTGCTTCTGTCATTGAAACAGGCATTTCTCCAGGGAACGCTGATTCCTTTTAATAGAGCTTGTTCTAGTTCGGGGCAAAAGCTAGATTGGTTGCCACTTGTGGTTGTTAATGGCAAAAGTGACCTCAGTTCTTCATTTCTCCCTGCTTTGCTGTGTGATCTTCCATCTCCTCCCACTAAAGAGGTTGTTATTGGCTGAATTATGTCCCCTCAAATTCATGTGTTGAAGTCCTAACCCAGCTCCCTATAATGGGTTAAAGATTATTCAGCAAATATTCAATCGCTTTCCTCTTCCTCTGGGAGCAGAATATATTTTCCTGCCCCATGGACTTTGGGCTTGGCCATCTGACTTGTTTTGGCCAACAGAAAATGAACAGACATGATATGGTATGAGCAGAAGCTTCCAGCATGCTTGCACAGTTGGGTTTGGCCTCTCGTTTGCTTGCCATTTGTCATAAGAAGAACAGGTCCCTGATAGCTGATGTTTCAAGGAGAATATGGAGAAAGGGGAATAGATGTGAGCCTATAGAAGCCTGGAACCAAACCTACCGCCTGCAGACAGACACATAAACAAGAAAAACAAATGCTTGCTCTTATAACAAGAGTGGCTTGTTTTGCAGCATTATCATGGCAATAGTTGACTGTTACACCTCTCTATGGGGGAGTCATCTAGCACAAGAGGGATATTTCTAGGCACTAGTGATAGAGTGAGCAATGGCCCATAGACTGGAAAGCCACCCATGGTACAGGGTGGTACAGTTCCAGCAAAGGGGCCTGGCAGGAATGGGCCAAGGGATTCAGATTCCTGGCGGATTCATTTCATGGCTTGACTCTGGCTTAAGGAGCTGGAAGAGATAGAAGCCAGTGGCATTATTTTAGTTCCATTCTACCAGACTGAGGAAAGATCTTCTAACTGCCACTGCCCAGTTCTCAGCTCACGAGGAAGAACTTTGTTCTAAAAATTCAGACTTGCTGCTACTCCTCTTCCACCAAATGGAGCACCTGAGAAACTACAATGTTTCCCTCTGCTCTCAAGGTCCCTTCTGACCCAGACCCACAAGCTTGGACAGTATTAAAGTCTTTGCTGAAGGTAGAAAGTTCCTGCAGGGAATCAGGAGGATGGGTGATCATTACTGTGTTCTCAGCTGCTCAGAAAACAATTCTTGGCTGTAGGACAGTCCTCGCTAATCTGATCATACCAGGTCTCCTCCTAAGTTAGGACTTTGCACCTGCTGTTCCCTCTGCCTGGAATGCTTTCCCCCAGCAATCTGCATGGTTTACATCATTACCATCTTCAGGCCTTTTCTCACACATCACCTTCTACCTGAGACCTTCCCTGGGTACTCAAACTGAAAGTACAACATCCTGTAGCCTCAGCACTTCCTGTTCCCTTTCCCTGTTATATTTATTTTGCTTATCACCATTTACTATATGTTTTGTTGTTATTACCTATCACTCCTGTCTCTCCTGAAATGAGAACTCCATGGAGACTGACATTTTTTTTTTAAATGAATGTATCCCCATTGACTGGGCACATAGTAGTTGGTCAGTAAATATTATAAAATGCATGCATTTTTATTGACCATCACCTGGCCATTTGTTACTGGTTGAGAGGCATCAGAGGGCACCTGGGCCCATCTGAGCAGGTGTATTTCCCACCTGGGGTTGGAGGAATACCAAATGCCTAATCTGTAAGAGGCCCAGGCATTTGGCACTTGTAGTCTTGTCTACTAGGGTGACTATTCCCTAAGAGCTTGGACATAAAAGCTTTCAAGACTGGCTTCTGAGGGTTCCACTCTGAAATTGGACCCATGATAAATGAGATTAGAGACAAGTAAAGCAAACTTAAAGGTACAGAGTAAGACAAAAAGGCTGGGATTGAAGCATGAGATGGGAGGATGGAGAGGGATATATGATGGAAACAGAGGCACAATGCACTGGGAGATGGTCCCCCCACTGGCCTGGGGACCCATCTCCATGCCTGGTGCACTAAATAAGTGACTCTTCTCTTTAACTTCCTGGCTTGGCCTCTGAACTCACTAGTGGCTTTCAGACCACAGTTTGGCTTCCCATCAGATTCATTTATCATCATGAGGACATTGGCTTGTGTGATAGTTAAATTATAGTTCCCATTAAAAATGAGCACATTGGCTTTGGGCTTATGATCTTCATGTCCTAGTGAGTTAGGCCATCTGTGTCAGCTTATATGAGACTGTGGAACACTGACCAGACCCATTTTCTAGACCTGTAATACTGAGGACCTGCCCCTTGGCTGGGGGCAAGTTCATTGAGCAAATAATACCTCATTGAGCCTTTTGGGGCACAGCCAGCCAGATGTTTTGTTGTGTCCCCTTTTACTTTTTACTAGTCTCTTTTCAAAATCCCACACATTTGGTCAGTTAGGGAAAATGTCCTTGAGGTAGAGAGCTTCCAAAAAAAACCCCCTTGTGTCATGTTTGTGGTGAGGGGGGAACTCTTAGCTTATGCTGTTTCAGATTAGATAACGGACACAGGCTTGCAGTGTGGTGACTCGCCTATGTGACAGACACTGAAAGCTGCCTGCCTGATATCCATTGCTTCCTCCTGCTGCCAGAATCGTGATTTTGTTCAGAACAGCAGTGTTTCCAATGGGAGGCAATGATCCACGTTGCCCTAAAGCAGGGTCGGCAAACTTTTCGACAAATTTTTTTTTTTTTTAATTTAGGCTTTGTGGGCCAAGAGATAACTTTCATACAATACACCTGTCATGAAATATTCTCTTGACTTTTTTTTCTGCAACCATTTAAAAATGTAAAACCCATTCTTAGTTCATAGGCTGGGCAGAGTCAGGTGGTGGGCTAAATTTGGCCCACTTTGCAGACCTGTGTTCTAAACCAATCACTCCGTCTTGTTTTTTATTTTACCAGTCTCCCTTGCAGGGTGGGCATGGAACCCATTTCTGGCCCTTAAGACCTAAGTGGAGGTGTGCTGGGGAAGGGTGGTTTGGAGCAAACTTTATTATCTTGATAAAAGGAGGCAGATTCCATAGCCCAGACCCTTCTCCTTTTTTCTCCTCATTGAATATGAATGTGAGTTATGGTGCCATTGGTCATGGTGAAGCAACAAGAAGGATAAAAACCAACACACTGAAGACTATGAAGCAAAGACAGAAAGAGCTTGTGTGTGTGACTTACACTGCCAGAAACTACCTACTTCATAAATTGTCAGATGAGAAAAATAATGACCAATGTTTAAGCAGCTTCCTTATTACTTGCAGCTGCATTTTTAACTGATCCAGTGTGCTAGAGATGTCCTTCATTATGTGCTCCACCCCTCCCCCATCTAGGAGAATTACTTTACCCACAGACACCGGTACCCAGACAGCTGTGTTTTGTATCACATGCTCCATCTCAGTCCCATCTGCCTGCTCAGCTGTTCAGACCTGACCTCAAATTAGTCAATCCATAGGCTGGCTAGTGAACCATGATCTTTGTGGCTGGTCTCAGGAATGAGAGCTGAGACTCCTATGGTTTCTGGCAGGACAGAAAAAGGTGGATGCAAACAGCATGATGGAGTCACATGAATGGCGAACTCCTGGAAGGAACGTCCACAAATGTCATGGGTGAGGTACTCCTCCAACGCGTCCTTCCCTCCTGCTCCTGGCTCTAAAAGCTCAGCCTGTTGTGGCCCCAGTTCCCGGATTTCTTCTTGGTTGCAAATTCACCCTGGAATTCCTGCTTCATTCTTCTCCAGACAAGAGCAATTTGAGAATGTAGGCCAGGGGCTTGTTCAGCACTCCCTTTGTTTCCCTGCTTCCACCAAGGGGTGGATGGGGGAAGGGAAGAAATGCCAGCCCAGACCTGCAGGAGAGCTGAGTGAAGCCCCACTTCCCAAAGGTACCACCCCCAGCACCACCTGGGTCCACTGGGCTCCCCAGAGAGCTATTCTGAGCTGAGAGGCTACGGGACGGATTTAGCCTTTACAAGCATCTGGTTTTGTGCTTCGCTGAACCACAAGAAGAAGAAAAAAAAGGAAATTCTTTTCCAAGTGGACAGTGAACATGTAACCTCCTGGGGGGAAGACAGGATGGGAATAGAAACAGGGTCAGGAGGGCACTGAGGAGTCAGGGATCTGACAGGTCACCAAGGTCCCAGACCTTTCCCCAGGACCTGTCAGTGCCTAGAACAGGAGGGACTAAGGGACTAGCTTGTAGTTGTGGTAGTGGTGGTAGTGGTGGTAGTGGTGGTGAGGGGCCTGCAGGGGAGAGTGGGGCTCCAGGTGGGAGGGGTGGGTGGGCTGCAGGGCACCTGCAGCAGGAGGACTTCTTTCTGCAGAAGTCCAGGGTGTAGCTGGCTCTCTGGCTGGGGAAGAATACAGGCTCTAGCCCCTTGAGGACTGGAGGAACCAGCTGGGGGGAGGGTCTTGCAAAGATGGTGATGTCAGCCAGCTATCAGATTGGCACTGGGGCAGTGTCCCAGGCAAGGGTAATGGGGCAACTCCATCAATCTAGGATTTAATGAACACTTATACCTAGTCTTGAGAAGGCCTGGGTCAGACAGTCCACTTCCTCATAGTGGATGAAGACATGGATTCTATCATTGGACTCTAAGCCAGGATGAGCTTGGTGTGAGCTACTGGAGAGGCTGAGGGCTACTCAGGGCTTAATTCTGAACGGGGGGTCTGGGAAGAAGGTCTTGGGAAGATAATGGCGAGTGGAGAGGGCGGGGAGGCTCGGGGCCTCTGGGAGCCTGAAGCCTCAGCATCAGTGGCCTTGTCATGCCTGCATGGAGTAGAGGACATGGCTTTGCAGGAGGCCGGTGGGCTTGTATTTTGAGGTGTCTGGGGTCATCCAGGGGAGGGTGAACTCACATTTAGAGCTAGAGTAGCCCCTTGGGATCCATTTATGTACAATGGTCATTTAGATGATTTGGAGTGGATGAGATTGGGTAGCAAGTTGAGATAAGAAAAAAGAAAACCCTGGGGGACACTTAAGGGCATAGAGAGGCACCTGCACAGGAAGGGGAGAGAGAGAGGGAGAGGGAGAGGGAGAGGGAGGGAGGGAGAGAGAGAGAGAGAGAGAGAGAGAAGGGGAGAGAGAGAGACA
>NC_041227.1:28704046-28736445 GCF_002837175.3 Physeter macrocephalus
GAGAAAGGGAGAGAGAGAAAGAGAGAGGGAGGGAGGGAGAGAGAGAGGGAGAGAGAGAAAGAGGGGGAGAGAGAGAGAGAGAGATTGAGAGAGAGAGAATATGTGGTCAGGGGACCAGAAGATCCCAGGGGTGTGGTTCAGGCTGGGAGAGGAATATTTCAGGAAGCAGGGAGCAGCCACCAGTGTGGACTATGGCAGAGACGGGGGTGGGAGGACATTGGGGAAGTGAAGGGTCCCAGGTGACTTGCAAAAGCAGCCCTGGGGGATGCTGGGACAGAGGTCCTGGAAGGAGTGTGGGAAGCAAGCAAGATGGGTGGCAAGAGCCCAGCTGGAGAGGGAGGGTAGACTGGAGCTGGGGCCTTGGGAGGGAAGTGGGAATGCAGCTTTCTAAGGAATTATGTGTGTGTGTGTGGGGGGGGATTGGGCAAATACCAGTGCCCTTGGAGGCTTGCTTCTGTTTCTGTCACATTTCACAAGACCATCCTCCTTCCCACTCACAGAATCCTTCAGGCTTCACTCCATCCCTTGAGGATTGTGTAAAGGAACTCCTAGTCCCATTTTGATGGGTACTGAGAGTCTTTCCCGCTCCCCCAGTCACCTTGACATTTCACAGGGGCCTCCTGCAGTCTAGGGCCCCATTTTTTATATGCACCTCAAGGACAGTCTCTTTAATCAGTTGTATGGGCTGGGCTGGGGTACCTGAGGACCTTCTCCCAGATGTCCCAGAATCACTTGCAAGAGGCTACCTCCTCTAGAAGGGCTGTTGCTATTCCCTCCATTCCTCTTGGCCACTCCAGGACTCCTTGCCATGTCTTGAGAACAAGGTCAGCAGCTCAGTGCTTTACTGATGATTAGAACTGGGATGCTGGATGCCTCTGCTGTGGCACAGCCTCTCTGGGGCTCTGTAGCCCCACCCCCCTCTCCTGAAGGCTCCTTCCCTGGTGTGGAGGGCACAGAAGGAGGCAGCTGTGTGCAGAGAGTCCCGTGTGCAGGAGACACGAGCTGAGGCTTAAAGGTCAGATATGTTTTGCTGATTGATCATTAAGCCTAGAGAAAGTACTGGGCAAGCTGCTGACCCCACCTGCCTCTACACCCACTGTTATCCAGGACAGGGAGGCCCCCTAAAATCCTTCTGATGAAGGCTCCCTCCCTACATTTCTCCCTTGTTCTCACTGTTGACCTCCTGTGGGCTCAGCTGCCCTGGCATGTGGGAACCCTCTCAGAGACCCTCCCCTGCTGTTGAACCCCTGCTGGGGAGCCCAGAGTTCAATCCTCTGACACTAGGGTCTGCCTCCTTGCTGACCTTTGCTTTGACGATGGCCCCCACCTCTGTGAGAAGACTGTGGGGGCTGTGCCCAGTGTCCCCAGCTTTAGGGCAGCCAGTGTGCTGCAAGATGGGGCCCTCTTTGGGGTGTGCAACATGCTCCCTGCTTTTAACTGCCCCTCCTGTGCCTTGTGGGGGTTACCAGGCCTGAAAGTCCAGTACCTGCTGTAGACCCACAGTGTGAAATTTCTGCTCCCAAGTCCAGATATTGGCTGTCTTTTTACCTTGTAATACTGGGATGAAGGGTCTGAAATTGTGGTGACCTTTTAAACAGACTACCTCCCTACTACAGGATGAAGCTTTTGGCTCAAAATACTGGTTCATGTTGGCCCCAGCAGTTGGTTCTTCCAGTTTCAGAATACCTCCACTCCAGACAGCCCAGGGTATTATCTAACCAGCTCTCTTTCCAAGGGTCCATTGGGCTACAGTCATCATTCCCATGCTGGTTGGATGTATGTGGTTGATATTATCTAGCTGAAGACTGAACTACCTGTAGTCTCTTGGCAACATGACAAGTGTTGGACATTTTACTCAAAGTCAATAAGCATGGTTCCTAGGTAGATGTTCTCTCACCATGTATACCTGTCTACTTGGGCTTGTACATTTTTTCATGTAAAGTAATGTTTCACCCATTTAACTGATGGCCACCTTCCAGACTGAGGCCCTCAGAGCATCACAGATATATCTGGTGAGACTGAAAAAGTGAAACTTTGTGCTTATAATTACTGTTTGTTCCCAAGACTAATCATGTGAGTTTTAAAAGCCAACAAAATGCCCGAATCTTTTGGTTATGTTGAAAGTCCCAAAGGACAGCAGCCATCAGTTAAAGAGACAGGTTGAAACTAGAAAGGTGAACACAGACCCAATTTATCCTCTTGTGGGCCTTTAGTACTTGAAGGATTTTAGAAAAACAGAAAGTAGTTCTTTATGGGTTGTAAGCTGAAGATGAACAGTTTGCACAGTTTGGACAAAATAGAAGTACTCTGACCAATAAATATGTCTAAAAATGACAAAGTTATCCCCATTTGATGGTTCCAGAGCCCAGCAAGAAGTGATGGGCACAGGCACAAGGAGCTATATACAGTGTAAACAGTAAGGCCCTGGGGGAGACAAAGTGAGGGGCAGGGCGGAGCCTCAGTAGGGCAAAGTGGGCCCCCAGGTTAATACAACAGGCTTGTAGGACAGTCATCCAATCTGCCACCAAAGCTTGTGGGTGGCAATGGCAGGCCACTGGATTCCTCCAGTCTGCAGTAAGGATAAATTGTGTCCATTGAGAAGCTTTGGCCCCACTGACTTTTTCCGGAGAGCGAGTATTGGGGGCAGCCAGGCAGGGCCTCTGTGCCCTTTCCTCCCCAAGAGGAGGGACAGGGCTGCCTGGCCATACTTGGGGCCATCTACCCAGGGTTCAAGGCATGGATGGGGCAGTGTTTCTCAAACAGGGATTGGAAGCAAGGAGCCCTCAGTCTCTCCCTTGAAGGGAGGAGCTGGGGGCATCTGTGTCCAGGAGGGTGAGCCATAACTTTCCGCCCTTCAAGGGCTTCACCCACACCTCAGTTCCTCAGGGATTCTGGAGAGCAGTCGCCCTGATCAATTTTTGGGTCCTTGATTCTCACCGGCCTCTTGAACAAAGCCAGCCTCCATCTCCACACACTTCTCCCACCCCCAGCACACTCCTCGGCCTAACTCAGGGGTCCTTAAATATCAGTCTCCTGGAGATGGCTAGAGTTTGCCAATTCATAGGCCTGGCAGGTGGTGCCCTCAGCTGCATCACTGGGGACGCCTAAGGACACAGCTTCCACCTCCAAGTGCAGGGCGCACGCAGCCTCTCTGGCGTGCTTCTTTTGCGACAGGCTGGAGACCTTGGCATGCAACTGGGTGGTGGGTCTCCGGAATGGCCCGAGAAGCCTCCACTTGCGAAAGGCGCAGGGAGGCTTTCGACGGCCGACGACCGGAGCGTGTGCCTTGGGTGTGCCTGGGGAGCTGGGAGCTGAGGGCGCGGTAAGGGCCAGCAGGGCCCCGGAGGGTGCGGCGCCTGGGCCAGGAGCGTAGTCAGGGCGCGGGCCGCCATTCGAGGCTTGCCAGTGGTGACCGTAGATGCTCCAGAGGGGGCGGTGGTGCTGGCGACTACGATGGCATTGGCAGCGCAGGAGGCGGAGGAAGGCCCGCTTGAACTCCCGGCTGGAGCAAGGGTAGATGAGCGGGTTCACGCAACTGTTGAAGTAGCCCAGCCAGAAGATAACCTTGAAGACGCCCTCTGAGGGCTTCAGCTGTGGGAACAGGGAGCCTGTGGGAAGCAGAGACCCAGGCTGGTTAGATGCTCGGGGAGAGGGAGTCCCAGGCAGCGCCTGGTGCAAAGGAGCCACCCTCTCTGCACTACTCCCCCTCCCCCCACCCCTTTCAGGGGCCCTGGCCATTCATCAACCAGTGGCTCTCAAGATATCTCTCCTCAGTGAGGTCCTGATATAATTTGAGGGTGTCCATGAACTTGAATGAGAAAAAATAGTCATCTTCAGTTTTACTCATGTTTACCTGAAATTGAGCATTTCCAGCGAGTGTAAGCAACAAACCTGAGTAGAATTAGACAAAACGATATGAAAACACTGTTTTGTAGCTCAAAACTGGTGCAGTATTGGCAGTTTATCCCCTAATATTAGCAGTTGCTACAGATATTTTGGAATATTGTCTATGCTCCTCACTATTTGGAAGTGTCAGTCACTAGAACACACCACTAGATCTTGGTATTTAAAGCCTTCACATGGAAACACATTGGAGACTAAATCACAGATTTCAATTAAATGAAGTCGATTTCATCTGCAATCCTTTGTATTTTATTTTTTGCATTTGAAAGAGTAACTCTGAGAAAGACTCCATATACTTTGCCAGATGCCCAAGTAGTCCCTAGCATAAAAAGGGTAAGAACTCCTGAATTAAATGTTGACCAAGGCTTGCCCTGAGCCAGGTACTGTGCTGGGCTCTCATCAAACACCTGAGGCCTTGCTCTCCCGGTAGCAATGGATCACATATCATGGGAATGCAGGTGGGATGATGGTGGTGCTTAGTATATTGGGGTGGGGGGCTTCCAGGGTCTCAGGATGGACAGGAGCCAGGCAGGATGAGGAAGGGCAGAGGGTATCAGGAGTGGAAGGGACAGGTGGGCAAGAGGATAACAAGTTTGGGGCATGGGAATGTCCTGTAGGATATGCTCAGAAAACTTCATTTGAGACAAATAGTGAAGGGCCTTAATTGCTGGGAAGTTTGGCCTTTATTTTGTGGGTAGTTAGAAGCCATGGATATTTTTGAACAGGCAAGAGATAGAACCTAGAATTAAGTCTCAATAAACACAATTCCCATGAGCTGTCAGAATGCAGGATAGTGGGGCTGTCCCAGTGGAAGTGGGAAGTGGTCAGGAAGGCTTCTGGGATGGCTTTGAAAGGGAGCAGAGTGCCAGGCAGGAGGAGGTGGGGGCACTGGGGTCTGAGCTGTGCCAGGAAGACCCTCCTCCCTGCATACCTTTCCCCTGTCTTCCCCACCATACACCTCAAGGAGTCATGTCTCCAAAGGCACCTAACAAAATGCAAAGACATCATCCAGGAAGCAGAGGCCACTTTGTCACCCTCAGTATCCTCAACATCAGCAGGGGTTGGGGGTAGGCGGCAGGAGCGTCCCATCCCAGGCAAAAGCTTCAGGTGTCTGCCAGGCTGAGCAGACCAGGGGTAGTGGTCCTTGACAAATCATGGGACCTGCTTTCTTTTCTCCTTGCCCTAAAAGAAATAAGAGCAGTGTCCCCTACTGAGGGAGCAGAGGCACCATGCCCCCCCACTTTTTTTTTTTTTTTTTGTGGTACACGGGCCTCTCACTGTTGTGGCCTCTCCCGCTGCGGAGCACAGGCTCCGGATGCACAGGCTCAAAGGCCATGGCTCACGGGCCCAGCCGCTCCGCTGCATGCGGGATCTTCCCGGACCGGGGCACGAACCCGCATCCCCTGCATCGGCAGGCGGACTCTCAACCACTGTGCCACCAGGGAAGCCCATGCCCCCCTCTTTGACCTGGGGACCCTTGCATATCACCCACCCCCCACCCAGTGGGATTCCTGATGCTAAGAGACACTGTGGAGGAAGAGGAGTGTCAGGCAGTATTGCGTGGCACAGCATTTTCAAACCCTGGTCACGCAGCCTTGAGCAAGTTATTTGGCCATGTAAGTCTCACTCTTCTGAGATACACACAACAATTTCTCTGGAAGGGATTTTGTGACGATTCATAAATTTCAGGGCACAAGACTTCGCAGGTTTGTAGTAAATACTGGAGTCTGTTCACTCCCCCTTTCCCTACTTCTGTGGCTTTTGAGAGAGGAGACCTCAGCCCTGGGAAGGGACCCCGTTCCCAGCTCTGGAGAGTGGCCAGAAACAGTAGCCAAGACCTGGTGGGTTTGGGGGAGGCTGGGGCATCAATCAGAATGTGTTAAGGAGATAATTTCCCTTGGGAGAAGAATTGGGCAGTTGTCCCTGGAATGTGGGGGCCACCAGCGTTGACCTTAGCCTCCAGGAAGGCAGCCTTCTGAACAGCATCCCTTAACGGCTGCAAAATAAGACAGAGTGCTGAAAATAACTTTCTGACTCAGGCTAGAATTCTTTTATATTTAGCCCAGGATGACAAATCAGGGGACTATGCTTTAAGCAGTAAGCCAAAAGCCAGCCAAAGGGCTTTGTTATTGGTGTGGTTTTTATTTGGATTGGTGGGCAACATGGCATATAGTAGTGTGGCCTGGGCCTTGTTTTAAGCATTAAAATTCTAATTCATGCTCAACCAACCTATGCAGAAGCCTGCTGCCAGCTGGGAATTCCTTACACACAAAGGAGCTGGGATACAAACTCAGCCTTTCAGCCCCAAGTTTTTCCTACTGTGTCCTGCTGAGGGTTCTGTCTTACTTTGGGCTCTCCCAGAAGCAGACCTGAGACAAGGATTCAAATGCAAGTTGTTAATTTGGAAGGTAAATGAAACACCAGTAGTGAAGTGTGATTAAAAAGAGGGGAGAGAAGGAAGCCAATAAAAGGAGAGTTAACAAGTTAGTCACTGCTGTGGGCAGCTGGGGTGCAATCTCACTGGGAGCTCTGGGGGACTGGAGAACAGGATCAGTAAGGTGAGGGAGGTGGGGTATCTATACTCCCATTACCATAAGCCAGTGTTTGGGTTGCTCCCTCAGGGTGTTAATTTTCCATACTTCCTGCTTGCTGTGTGGGTAGACAGTGAGGATTTTGCTGGTCAGAGAAAGCTGCAGGCAAAGATATGGAGGCAGCTGCTGGGGCGGAAAGTGACCCATGTTCGGGGGGATGGGTGGGGCACTGACAGCAGCTGCCACAATTTTGTTTCGTTGCTGTCTGCCCTCTGTGCACAGACATCTTGCCTGGAAAATACAGACGTCTGTGCCTTGGGCTCCAGCTTTCACAGGCAGGAGCTCCTAAGAGACTTTTACTCTGTTCCTTTCACATATGGCAGTCCTGAGCCTCACACCTACTTCTGCCCAGAGTGCTGCAGTCTACCCCCTACGCCTTCTTGCACCCTGCCTCACTCTTTGCTGCCTGCCTGCCCCAATGTTCTCTCTTCTGCCCACAGCCTCTTTCAAGGATCTCTTGGTGGGGGGAGGGGCGCTTGTGGGCACTTCCCTCCCCTTTGCCATGGACGAGGTGGGTAACTGTCCTGAGACTCCCGAGGGTGCTCACTGGCATTATCCCTGCAGCCCTGCCCTGCTGTCAAGGCATCAGTGGACAAGCACCTTCTCAGCCACTCCCAACTTTCTCCTCCTCCAGCCACTCTGAGTTATGGCCTCTTAGGTCGATCACTTGGTTTCACCTCTTGCCTTCTCAGTCCTCTCCAGCTGCCCAGCACAAGCCTCTGCCAGCCCCGGAAAGCCTCAGCTACAGTAAAGCCTCAGTGGGTACATGGGGGCTCTGAGGCAAGGCCTCTGTCTCTCAGTACCTGGCACTCCCCTTCTCTGTCCTGAGCTGGTTCCCTCTCCTACTCCCCACATTGTCCACAGCTGTTCTTGCAGGCATAAAGCACAGCTGTGCTAACTCATCTTGGCAGTTGTCACTGGAAACAGGTGCTCATGGGACCCTCCTCTCTCGGCCTCCCGCCATCCAGGCGCCCAGCACCACCCCCTTGTTCTCCTTTCTCTTGCAATTCCCGCTTCTCTTCCGTCTTCATGTGCATCAGCTAAGTTGCCACACTGACTGCTCACTGCCCTCTGGCCACAGCGGGCTCCCCAGTCTTGTCTCTGTGCTTTTGCACAGGATCATCCTGGACTGCCCTTCCTCCTTCCTCTACTTGGTAGTGCTGGCTCCAGTGGCACCTCCTCCTGGGAGCCTTCGTCACACCACCCCCTCCCGACCCAGCAGAGTTAGTTGTATTCCCCCCTCCCCTCGCACATCTATTCACTTCTCAATGCCAAGAACACTGTGGGTAACTACCGGTTTCCCATCTATCTGATCCTTAAATGGAGAGCTCCCCACACCATACTTGGCACATCGTAGGTGCTCCACACGTTCTGACCCCTCTCTTTCTGTCACACTCTGCATCCTGTCCATCACCAACTTCTGTTAGTCCTGAATCCCCCACTTTGCACCATCCCCTGTCACCACCCTGGTCCCAGCTACTGTCATCATCTCATCTACCTACAGTGCCCTTCCAAGTGAGCTCTGCCCCTGTGCCCCCCACAGTACCCTGTTCTCCACATAGTAGCTGGGGGGGTGTCCTTTTAAAACATAAGGCTGAGCAGTTCATTTCTTCACTTAAATCTATATTCCACTGCTAACTGCAGCTTTCTGTCCTCTCTCTTTTTCTCATCTGAACTTTGACCTGCCAGCCCCTTGGATTTCTCCTATCATCTCTGCTTAGCTGAGACTTCTCCTCACTTGCACCCCAACCATTCTTTGCTCAGTCCTTCCATGCGCATGTCCTTCTGGATTTGGGTTGTATTTATCCAGCCAGAGCCTAACTCTGGAGAGATTCACCCACACTCTGAACACGCTTAGGGTCTCCAACCTCAGTTCTGTGTCCTGGCTTCAAGCAATCTTGCCACCCATCCTCAGCCCACTCCCCACCTACCTATTCCTGCACCAGCTCCTTTGAGCCTTTACCCCTCTCCACAGGCTCTGTAGTCTGCCCCTTTACCTTCTCCAAAGCAGTTGATCTCACTTCCTGTTTCACAGAGAAAACAAGACAAATAAGTTGGGTACTCACTCAAACCTTCTTCACCTGTCTTCCTCCTTGGTAAGAAAGGAGTCTCTCCTCCCACCCAAGGTTCATGTCCCTACTTGTGTTGTAGAGCTCTCGACCCGTCAGTCACTTGTGAGCTTGCCTCTGTCACAGCTGCACCCTCTTTGCTGGTTCTCTGGCTATCACTTCATTCTCTCCACCCTTTCTATCCACACATGCCGTCTCCTCTTCCCCACCTGCTTTTCACTCCACTGTTTTGCCCCACTGCCCCACTCCACCCCAGCCCTCCCACATGCAGATACAGCTCTCATCCATCCTGGACACTTCTCATCTCACCCGGGGCTTCTGGGGTGCCATTCTCTTGGATTTTCTACTCCTTGTCAATTGCCTTTGCTCCTTCTTCCTCATGTCCGCACTGCTACGTGTAGGAGTGCCCTTATAAGAAGAGTCTTGTAATCTCTTCTCTTTGCATTCTCCTGGCAATTTCATCCAGGCTCACTGACTTTTGACTGGTAATGCCCACAGTTCTATCTCCAGCTCAGTTTGCTCTCCCAAATTCTAGACTCATAGATCCAAGACTCACTGCCTCCCAGACATTTCCACTTGGATGTCTACTGGCATCTCACACTTATCCTGCCCTCATAAAGCTTACATTTCATAGGGCAAGACCAGCAATACATATGATAAACAAGGAAAATGCAAACGTATCAGATAATAAAACATGCTAATAAAAAACAAAGCAGGGAAGGAAGATACCTAGTGTGTATTTATGTATGTGTGTGCGTGTGGCTGGGGGTGGTGCTATAAATTTTGGGTAAAGTGGCCAGAGAAGGCCTGCTGAGAATGTGACGTTTGAGTAAAGAGCTGAATGAGGCATGTGGACATTTTGGGGAAAAGCATTCCAGGTAGAGGAAACAGCAAGTGCAAAGGGCCTGAGGTGGCCCTGGTATGTTTGCAGAACAATGGCAAGGCTAGTGTGGATAGAATGGAGTGATTGAGTGCACAGCAGAAGGGGATGAGGTTGAAACTCAACCACTACCCTCCTCCCTGCGCCCTCCTACCCTGTCTGAGACAGAATCACCTCTCCCCTTGAGTAATTCAGCAGTCTCCCGACTGTCTTTTGCGTGTACCCTTGCAGCCTGAAATCTACCCTCAACTTGGCAGCTAGAACGATCCTTTAAAAATATTGGGTTGGCCAAAAGTTTTGTTCAGTTTTTTCCGTAAGATGGCTCTAATAGCGCTTAGTTGTCTTTAACTTCATTCAAAACGATTTTGTTAGATTGTATTGTGACAGCTGTCATATCAGCGTGCATTTAAAAAAAAACTTATCAAAATTGGTGAGTTTTTATGTAGCTATTTTAATATTGAAGATGGAAGAAAAAAGCATCATTTACAGTGTATTATGCTTTATTATTTCAAGAAAGGTAAAAATGCAACTGAAACAAAAAAAGATTTGTTCAGTGTATGGAAAAGGTGCTGTGACTGATCGAACATGTCAAAAGTGGTTTGTGAAGTTTCCTGCTGGAGATTTCTTGCTGGACGATTCTCCATGGTCGGGTAGACCAGTTGAAGCTGACAGGGATCAAATTGAGACATTAATTGAGAACCATCAGCATTATACCATGCGGGTAGACAGCTGACAAACTCAAAATATCCAAATCAAGTGTTGAAAACCATTTTCACAAGCTTGGTTA
Organism: Physeter macrocephalus; assembly: GCF_002837175.3. Lineage (NCBI taxonomy): Eukaryota > Metazoa > Chordata > Mammalia > Artiodactyla > Physeteridae > Physeter > Physeter macrocephalus. Next base: position 28,714,277 of record NC_041227.1, read on the forward strand.
TGTGAATCGCTTTGATGTTTGGGTTCCACAGAAGTTAAGCGAAAAAACCTTCTTGACTGTTTTTCGCATGTTTTCCACATGCTATTCTCTACTTAAACATAACGAAAAGTTTCCGTTTTTAAAACAAATTGTGATGGGCGATGAAAAGTGGATACTGTACAATAATGCGGAACGGAAGAGATTGTGGGGCAAGCGAAATGAACCACCACCAACCACACCAAAGGCTGGTCTTCATCCAAAGAAGATGATGTTGTGTATATGATGGGATTGGAAGGGAGTCCTCTATTATGAGCTCCTTCTGAAAAACCAAATAATTAATTCCAACAAGTACTGCTCCCAATTAGACCAACTGAAAGCAGCACTCAACAAAAATCATCTGGAATTAGTCAACAGAAAATGCATAATCTTCCATCAGGATAACGCAAGGCCGCATGTTTCTTTGATGACCAGGCAAAAACTGTTACAGCTTGGCTGGGAAGTTCTGATCCATTGACCGTATTCACCAGACACTGCACCTTCGGATTTCCATTTTTTTCAGTCTTTACAAAATTCTCTTAATGGAAAAACTTTCAATTCCCTGGAAGACTGTAAAAGGAACAGTTCTTTGCTTAAAAAGATAAAAAGTTTTGGGAAGATGGAATTATGAAGTTGTCTGAAAAATTTCAGAAGGTAGTGGAACAAAACAGTGAATATGTTGTTCAATAAAGTTCTGGGTGAAAATAAAGATGTGTCTTTTATTTTTACTTAAAAACCAAAGGAACTTTTTGGCCAACCCAATAGAAATAGATCATGTCACTCCTCAAGCTCAAAACCCTCTAAGGGCTGCCATTCCCCCTCACAGCTCGACATGTGGTCCCCTGACCCCCTGACATCCTCTCCTACTCCCCTCGACTCTGTTCCAGCCGCACTACCCTCCTTTTGCTTCTTGGACATGCCAGACACACTCCCACCTTGGGCCTTTGCATTTGCTTTTCCCCAGAATCTTCTTCCCTCAGAAATCCACATGGCTCCCTGACCGCCCATCTAAAATTGCAGTGTGCCTGGAAACAACCCAAGGGCCCACCAACAGATGACTGGTTTACGATGATGTGGTATATATAAACAATGGAATATTACTCAGCCATAAAAAGAATGAAATATTGCCACTTGCAGCAACATGGATGGACCTAGAGGTTGTCATACTAAGTGAAGTAAGTCAGAGAAAGACACATATTATATGATATGACTTACATGTGGAATCTAAAAAATAATACAAATGAATCTATATACAAAATAGAAACAGACTCACAGACATAGAAAACAAACTTATAGTTACCAAAGGGGAGAGGGAGGGAGGGAGGGACAAATTAGGAGTGTGAGATTAACAGACAAACTACTATACATAAAATAGATAAGCAACAATAATTTACTGTATAGCACATAGGACTGTATTCAGTATCTCATAATAATCTATAAAGGAAAATAATCTGAAAAAAAAACCTGAATCACTTTGCTGTACAACTGAAAACAACACGATATTATAAATCAACTACAATAAAAAAATTGCAGTGTCCCCCACCCCATACTCCCCATCTCCCTCAACTGGCTCTATCTTTGGCCCTTATCACCTTCTCTTGTACTATTTGAGTTATTCTTCATTTTGTCTATCACCTTTCTCCCTGCGGTAAGAGTCCATGGGGCAGGACTAGTGTCTGTTTTGCTTGGTGCTGCACTCCCATTGCCCAGAAGACCTCATGAACACACTGAACACAGTAGGTGCTCAACACTTGCTGAGTTTGCTGAATGAGTCCCTCTTTTCTATCCTATAATGTCACCATGTCTGGTACATTCAATTTTCTCTCTAGTGGGGTCCCTCCCTTCACCTCATTCCTGAAGCCTTTGCTGACTCTGGCATCTCACTTTGTTTACATGGCTGTGACAGCCCCCAGTGGTCCCTTGTCTCCTCTACTCTGCACACAGCTTCTGGAGACTTATTGTAAAAAAAAAATGTTTTCCTCTCCTTTCCCCTCTGAAAACCGTTGGTGGCTTCTGATGGCTCTGAGGAATAAACCCAAATTTTCTTGTGTTGCATTCAAGTCTTTTTAGAATCCTAAGCTGTCTTCAGCTTACCTCCCTCCCCAGTTGGCCATACGAAGCCATAGGCATGTCTTCCCACAGAGGCTGGGCTCCTTCTGCCTTCCTGCGTGGCTCTAACTGCTCCCACGGTGCTTTCTGCTTCCTCCCACCCATCCCTCCAGCCCAGGTCAGGTGTCCTCCCCCACCAAGCCTGGGTTAGGTGCCCTTTTATGCACGCCTGCATCTTAACAAATAAAATTTGTTACTGCTCTATCTACTCTCCTAGACTCTAGGTTTCTTGAGGGCAGGGATGGGATTAATTATTCTTTTTATCCCAGCCTCTAACACACGTGCCTGATCCAGAGCAGGGGTCCTAAAGTACCTGTTGGGTGAGTGAATAAGTGCTGTTTGGGTAGATGTAGGTAGCCTCTAAGGTGACGAGAAAGGAAATGGGAGCTCACGCTTGCTTTCTGAGTGTTCAGCACCTACCAGGCTCCATGCTGGGCCCTGTATGTAGCACTTCTCATTTAATTCTCATGGCATTAGCATCCCACTTTGCAGAGATTCTAGTTATCTCCGGAGGGCAAGTGGCAGCATCAGGATTTGAACCTGAGTCAGTCTAGCCCTAAAGCACTTGGTCTTTCCATGACATCATGCAAAGATAGAAAAAAAACTTCCCCTGGTCTTCCAGGGGTCCTGGGGTCAGGATCCACAAAGACTCACTTAATACCTTCCAACAGCTGCTCCACAAGCAGCATGCCCATCCCTACCTCCGGACTTTCGTACATTTGGCCTGGTCTGGAGGATGGCCCTCTTCCTTTCTCCATAGCAGGTCTCTCCAGTTCTTCAGACTTGGGCGTAGAACCACCTCTCCAGGAGCAGTTCTGTGATTAATTCCACTCTCGGGGTCTGCGGAGGTGAGAGTGGTTTCTGGAGTGTGTGTGCCTTGAGCACTTCTTGATTCTGCCTCCACCAAGTGGCATTCATTGGCCTTCTCTATGGCCTTTAGGGTGGCCTGTGGGGGCTGCCACATTGAATTTGGCTCCTGTGCATGCATGCCCATCCAGAACACTCAGAAAGGCTGGGCTGTTGCCTGCTCGCTGCATCTCAGGAAACAGACCCCAGCCTCCTGGGAGGAGCCCCAGAAAGCCACTTGGCCATCTCCTTCCCCTTCTTCAAGTCTTTGCTCAAAAGTCACCTTTAAGGTTTGAAGTTGATGCTATTAGTGCCCCACCCAGGTGCCCCTGGTCCCCAGCTACTGTGAGTGTTGGCTGCTAATGGCTTATAGTTGGCTGCTAATGGAGAATTGCCCTTGACCAATGGGAGCTGCTTCAACTGGGAGATGACACCTTCCCACCAAGGTGGCAGCCCACAGCCAGTGATAGACTGAGCGGGGATGGAAAAGGCCAGACTCCTTGTCTCGAGGTGGCACAATTCTCTGCTGTCGTTCTTGTTCCAGGGATCAGGCTGAGGCCAGACTTTGAGACCACATCCTGGGTTTAGCTCTTTTCTGACTTACCCTGCTTCCCTCTCTTCCAGGTACCTCCTGAGAGCTTCCCTCAGTCCATCACTTGCATAAGAACTCCTGTCTCAGGCTCTACGTACAGGGACGTGACCCAGGACACTCTTTGCATGGATGTGTCTTCAAGCTCTCTTGATTGGTCCTAAACCTATAATCCAGGGATTAGCTCTTGGTCACTGTTTCAACTCTTCCACCCACTGCTGAGAAAGGCAGGGCATGAATTTGCATGTTCATGTCCATTTCTCTCCACTCAACAGGCAGGCTGGAGCACAGGAGTGAACACATTGACCTACCTATGAGGAGAGGTGGTCAGGATGTAGGTAGCAGATGACTGCAAACACAACTCTTGCCTGCTTCTCTCTAGTCCTCGGCCTTTTCTTGCATGTATCCATCAAGCTTGCTCCCACATGCCTTCCCCTATTCCCTGTTTTGGGGTTCCTCTGTCAGGAGTCTAACCTAATGTCCAGGGATGCTGAACATCCACTAGTCAGAAGAGGCAGGGCCTCTCCTGTGTCAGCAGGTTACCCCACTCTTTGGCATGTTGGCTGGGCTAGCCTGGCCTGCACACTGTTGGGGAAACTAAGGCAGGCTGAGATTGGTGGCAGAGGTCTGCAGCCTTATCACAGGCCAGTCCCCTCTCCTAAGTAAGAGCAATGTCCAGGCCCAGGAGATGCTGCTTAGATGCTGGTTAAGGCTGGAACTGGCCAATCTGGCCAAGCCTCGCTGAGGAGTGACAGTGCTGAAGCCAAGGGGGGACTGTGTGATTAACAGCACTCTTTTGGCATCACCAGAAGGGAACTTGTTCTTGGCAGAATGTCAGAATTCACAGCCAGTCTTGTTCATAGCTTGCAGGCAACCATGAACTATTAGGCTGCACCCCAGCCTTTCCCCTTTCCCACCTCCTCCCTCACCAGTGACTTTTCTATCCACAAGCAGCCATTTTCTCTAGCCAGAAAGAAATAGAGGGGTTAAAAATACCATGTACCATATTCAGGTCTTTCCCTGCCAACAGGGCTAGCAGAGATGGAATTCCCAGTCCTAGACTCCCTTTCTCTCTCCTAGTTCTTTCAGCTGCTCACTTAGTGCTTCTGACTCTAGAACTCAATTGCACCTTCCCCAAGAGAGGCTGGGAAGCAGCGGACCTCTTTGCAATATTTTAAAGGGTTGGCCTCTCTCATAAGGCACACTTGAGCTAAGACCTGAAGACCCTCTGAGGGAGTGAGTCATGCATCTACCTGAAGAAAGAGAATTCCAGACAGAGGAGAGGGCATGTGAAGAGGCCCTGAGGCAGCAGGGTACCGCACAAGTTCAAGGACAACCAAGAAGTTAGGACTGCTGGAACAGAGAAGGGGAGGGAGAGATGGTAAGAGATAAGGCCATTCTGAAGCAGAGACAATCATGGAAGGCTGTCAGGAAGAGGTGACCTGAATAGGGTCCAGGTCTCAGATGGATTATAAAGACACGGAGTTGAGGATATTGTGGGGCTAGCTGTGCCAAGCCAAATCTCTTGAATTCCTTGCATTGCCAATCTTCCATGGTGAGAGGTAACTGGGGTCCTCTGGCTTGAGATAGACAAGGAATAGATCAGAAGTCCTTCTGTGTTCTGTGTTTGCCTCAGGATCCTTGAGCTCTGTGAGGCTGGCCTAGAGCTACTGGTCTGGCCCTGGACTTCCTTCTGCAGCTGTGCGGATTGGCAGGGAGGGGTAGTTCCTAGAGCCGCAGAGGCTGCCTGGTGGGGCCCAAGGCAGGGAGATGAGTCATAGACCTGTTCAGTGTCCTACACTGGACCCCACCCATTCCCCTTCAGCTCTTCTCCCTCCCCTTCTCTCCCCTCTCTCTCTCTCCGTCTTCCCTCTCTCCCCCTCTTTTCCACTCTTGTTGTCACTTCTTAACTCATTCCCTGATCTGTGGCCTTGGAGTGGTCACACCCCAAGCTTTGCGTGCCCAAGGCTGAAGTCCCTGCCAAATGGCCCTTGTTCTCGGCTGAACATGACCCTGATCTGAACATGAACCTTTCAGTTCTCAGGCCACACTGACAAATGGCTCATGAGTTGGAGCAGATCAGTGCTTTTGCCAGAGGAGAGAATTTCCCAGACAGTGGTCACTCTGTCCAGGAGTCTCAGCACTGAGTTGCTGGGGCATTGCCCACTATGTCCCAATGCTGGCTCTCAGGGGCCCAGGCCAATGTTCTGCTGGGTCATCATCTGCAAAGGAGGGCAGGCAAATCCTCTAGCATTCAAGGAGACCTTTTTGGTGGGCATATAGCTCATGAAGCAGGATGGGGCAGGGTTCAGGTGGGGTCAGAGGTGGGCTCAGGAACTCAGAGACTTTCCCACGAGGAGTGGGCTCAAGGGCTCTGGTGGTCTGGGAGGATCAAGCCACACAGGAAGTGGTCATGTCCTATGGGAATGCTCAGGGCCTTCATGGCCAGGATCTGGGGCAGAAGCAAGCCTGGAACTGAGCCTGGGGGGGAGGTAAGCAGGTGCTGAGGCATTTGGTGAGATTTAAAGCTTAAAGCATGGCTGTCAACTGACCCTTAACCCTGGCTTCAGTTTGACCTCTGACCTCTGACCTAGGCAGGAAGTAACAAGGACTCTAGGGACAAGGGCACCCATTGGCCAACCCCAAAACAGTGATGTCTATAGTGTGTGACAGATTTAAAAATCACTTTTAACATGGTACTAAAAAACCTATTGGTCCCCTTTGGAAAGATTGCTAGGAAATTGACTCTTCTTTTGATAAAGGAGAGCATCGAGCAGCTCTCCTGATTTTCCCGTATGGACTCTATTTCAAGTGACCAAACAGCTAGTGGTGAATTCTTTTTAGAATTTTCGTCTACAAATGCAGAAGGAATGACAGAATTTGGATATCACCACTTTCAGTCCCAGTGATATAATGTGTCCAGGCCATGGTCAATGGCTGCTAAAACTAGCAGGTGAAAGGCTGATGGAACATTTTATAATGAATGAATCAGGCTGACTGCATCTGAGCCCCTGATCAATCTTAACATCACAAAAGAAAAGAAATCTTGTCCCAAACACTGAACTTGAATCTGATCAAGCCAGTTTATAAGAAGTACCGGGAACAAGGGGACACATTAAATGGCACTAATAGGGATGCAAACTCCAAAATGTGGGCAACTCCTTTGGGACAAACAATCTGGTTTCTTCACCAAATAAGCTGAAAGGGAAAAGGCGGGGGTAGGGGAATCTTATTAATCAAAGAAATGAGGAGACAAATCAAATGCATGCAATGTATGTACTTTTTTGGGGACCCTGATTCAAACAAATAAACTAAAATTTTATGAGGCAGTCAGCAACATTTGAACACTAAGATATTTGGTACTATTAAACAACTATTTTTATGTGTTATAATGGATTGTGGTTATTTTTAAAAAGTTCTTCTAGAAATATACATTGAAGAATTTACAGATGAACTGATATGGTGTCTGGGATTTTCTTCAAAATAATAAGCAGTGGTGGAAAGTGGGCAGGGGTTGAAATGAACGAAGATCAGCCTTGGGTTGATACTTGTTGAAGCTGGGGCCATCACACCGTTCTGTCTACTAATGTGTTTGAAACTAGCCATAATTTTTAAAAATGGAAAATAAAACCCCTAGCTCATTGCTTGTTCATAATAATCACTCAATAAATGTTAGCTGTTATGTTTAAAAACTTTTTTAGGTCACATAAATGGGGGGGTCACCCCCAATGCATTGCGAGTAAGGGAGGTCTCTGCTTACACAGAGGCTGTTATACTAAATGAAATAAGCCAGTCACAGAAGGACTGCATGACTCCACTTCCATGAGGTATCTAAAATAGTCAAATTCAAAGAAAGAGTGGAATGGTGGGTGCCAGGGGCTGAGGGGAGGGGGAAATGGGGAGTTGCTAAACAATAGGCATAAAGTTTTAGTAAAGCAAGATGAATACATTCTACAGATCTGCTGTACAACCTTGTGCCTAGAGTTAACAATACTGCATGCTTAAAAATTTGTTAAAAGGGTAGATCTCATGTTGTGCTTTTACCACAGCAATAATAATAATAATAATAGTAAAGATAGAGGGCTGTGCTTTGTCAACCAGATCCTCGGCATGGAAGGGTGTGAAAAGGCCATGGCTTCTGCCACTTATTCCTTCTATACACACACTGACCAAGCATCTACTATGTGCCAGGTGCCACGAAGGCACAGATAGGAGATGTAATGCCAGCCTCTTCTTCAGGCTTTTGGGCCAGGGAACAGTAATGCCATTCCTGAGAACTTGCTGCAGTGCACCCCCTGCCTCTCTCCCTGAGTCTGTGGACCCTGCGTCACCTCAGGGAGCCTGTGGAGATGGGTCCTTCAGCATTTGGCCAGCACTCTGAGACGCAAACGCTGAATCTACCCTCCACACCTGGCTGCCAAAGTGTGCTTTCCAGCCTGGACACCAATTCCTCAGATGGCTCACAGCCTCCTCCTGCCTCCTCCCGCCTTCTCTCCCTCTCTCTCTCTCATTAAGGCATAAGATACTGACAGTCAAGTTTATAAAGTGTGTACATTTTAAGAGTACAGACTGATGACTTTACATATATATTCACCAATGTAGTCACTGCCTAGATCGAGTCACAGACAGGAAGACGGAGGTGTGGGGGATGACCCCTAGTCCCTCTCTGAGCCCCTCAGGATTTTAGGTGCCCTGTGCTTGTGTCCCATTCTTTCCTGCCCAGCAACTTGGGCCCCAATGGCCCCACAGGTAAGCATACCTTGTCTGTATCTCTCTCTGCTGCAGCTCTGGCTTGACTAAAACATTTCAGGTGATAGATGGCTGTTCACGGCCCCCTGTGCCAGTGTACCCCTGGGACCCTGGGCCCACTTCCTAAAGCTTTCGATATACTCTGGGCTATTGGGGCTGCTGACTGGCCATGTCACTGCTGTGGCTGGGGCTCCTGCTTCCACTTGGCTTTGTGTGTGGCGATGTGGGTGAAGGGCACCCTGGGTCTGCTCAACAACCCCAGGTTGTGGCCCTACTGGGCACCTTCATTTCCATGGCCTGTGGCCCTTGCTGGCACACAGTGCTTTTTCTCAATCCTCCCACGTTTGCTGTTCCTCACACCTGGTGTGGGAACCAGGGCCTGCAAGGAGGGAGGTACCACCTTCTCCTGGCTGCCCCCTTCTCTGCCTCCTTCTGGGTTCTTTCAAAGTGGGTACTCCCCAAGGCTCCTTCCCCAGCCCATCTCTTCTCTTTGTCCATCCATCCCCTTTCTGGGAGACTGTACCCCACACTCCTGCTTCTGCAACCATATCCATCCTTGGTCCCCTTATCTAAGTTCCCAACATCCTCTTCCCCCAAGCACATACTGACACCTCCTACCAAAATATGCCAGCCCCTTGGATTCCACATTCAACCCCAAAAGTTGCTGCTCAGAATGTTCCCTGTTCCTCCAAAGATGCCTCCCTCCTCCCAGGCCTGGCCCCAGAGCTCCGGGTGGGGGGTTGCTCCTGGCCCCGCTTCTTCCTGCATAACCCTCAGGCCACTCCTGCTTGTACCACAGGCTCTGTCCTCCTGTTCTCTCTGCTGTCCTGCCCTCCAAGCCACATCATGGCAGATCAGAATATTCTGTTTCCCTGCTTGGCCTCTGTCCTGCTTGCTCATTATTGCCAGATTCCACTAAATTCAGCTCCATTGTGGCCCTGGGCTTTGTTCTAGAACTTGGTGAGGTGCCATGGGAGGCTGGGCACAGTGCAGACCGGCAGGAAGGGAGAGGCAAGATAGCCCCAGGGTTCCCACACGAGGTGTGAAGAGCAGCAGAGATGAGGGGTTGAGGAAGAGCAGTGTCTGCCAGCAAGGGCAGAGGCCATGGAGATTTAGGGATGACTTTTTGGAAGAGGGAGATGTGATCTCGACCTCAAAAAACAGTAGCTTTTTGCAGTGTTGATTGTAACAGCGAAAAATTAGAAAAACTGAACACTCAGCAGGAGACTGCGTCAACACACCATGGCATACTCTCAAACAGAATACTATACTGTTGCTAAAATAACCAGAATGGATAAATCTCAACGACAAAACATTGGGTGAAAAGGGCAAACTGAAGATGGATGTGCACAGCTGGTGCAATTTATATAAGTCCAAAGGACACACAAAACAATACTATTTATTATTATGGATTCAGGTGTTTGTAGTAAGAGTATAAACGTGTGTGGGAGTGATAAACACCAGATTTACCTCTGCGGAGAGAGGAGGAAAATGAGGAAGGGACAGGAGGAGGGAACTTAGTTGTGGCTGTTCTGTTTATCTGAAAAGAGAGAGAGGAAGTGATCTGAGGCAAATATGGCGAAATGTTGTCATCTGTTCAATGTGGGTGATTACAGGTACATGGGAGGTCCTGGCTTGGGCTGGCTGGTTGCACCTGTGGGTGAAGTGACTCAGGGCAAATGCAACCCTATAGATGCTGTTCCCTTTCTTCTCCCTGTGCTGACCGAGCCCCAGGGCTTCCAGGAGGGGCCTCAAGGCGTGGGAGGAAGATCCTGAGAACAGCTGCCCACCTCCCAGGACTACAGGAAAGCCTGTGAAAGAAATAGGAAAGTTCTCCAGAAGCGCTAGGACTCCGTAAATTTAAGAAACTACTATGAACAATATTAACTTTCCATTTGATAAGATGCCCTTTCCCTTTCTTTCTCACCCCCACACAGACCCCGCCCCCCACCAGGAGGAGATTTCAGAAATGAGAGCCCACAGCATTCACAAATACCAGCTGGGGAGGGCCTCCCAGGGGGGTCCCAGCTTCCAAACTGAGAGAAAGCAGGTGGCTTCCGGTGTCTGCTGATGTTCACGTAGACTGGCCAGGGATTGCTGCTCATGAATGAATGTAGGCCCTGGTGGTGGAGGGAGGGAGATATGTAGACAAGCACATACACTGCTCGCCACATACTACAGGAGCAGATGCCCGCACAGATTTCCACTGACCTTTTGTATTTAGAGGAGTTGGGAGTGTAAAACAAGCCCAGGGCTTGTAATGGCAGGAAGAAGGGGGAAGGCCAGAAAAGTTAGAAGCTCATAAAACAAATCCTGCAAGCATGAAGAGCCTATTTTTCTCCCACAAAGCAGCACGTGCACGTGTCTAAGAGACCAGGCAGGTTACTAAGTAAACCTTTCATGTTCAGGTGGAGAGTCACCCTCCACTGGGAAGGGCCATCCAAGTCTGGGTGCCAGGAAGGGATGGTTACAGGCTCAGGGAGGAAGAGAAGGGGCTGGTGGGAGAGGGGTCACTCACCCAGTGGCAGGACGAAGAAAAAGGGGAACCAGCAGAGCACGAAGACACCCACGACGATGGCCAGCGTCTTGGCCGCCTTCTTCTCACGGGAGAACTTGAGCAGACGCACCGACAGTGAGCTGCGGAAGGTGTGGCCCTTGGCGCTGCGCATTCCACCGTGGGCTCCGTCTGAGCCAGTGCTTGCGCCCCGACAGTGGATGCGCAGCACCACCTCTGAGGCCTTGCCCCGCTCGCGCTTGACTCCCGCCTCCAGGCTTCGCGTGGTGCTCCGCGCTACCACATACACGCGGCAGTACATGACCACAATGACGGCCATAGGCAGGTAGAAAGAGCACAGGGAGGAGAAAACAGCGTATCCCACCTCCTCCGTGATGCCGCAGAAGCGCTCGTCAGGGGGCACCGGCTCCTTCCAGCCCAGCAGTGGCCCCACAGACACCACGAGGGCTACGGCCCAGAGCAGCGCCAGGATGGCGGCCGCCTTGCGCTCGGTCATGATGGCTGGGTACTTGAGCGAGTGGCGCACGCCCACGTACCGGTCCACCGAGATTGTGCAGAGGCTGAGGATGGAGGCCGTGCAGCACAGCACATCCACGGCGGCCCACACGTCGCAGAAGGCCCGGCCGAAGGCCCAGAAGCCCAGAACCTCCATGGTGGCTGAGAAGGGGAGCACCGTGGTGCTCAGTAGCAGGTCGGCCACGGCCAGGTTCACAATGAAATAGTTTGTGACCGTCTGCAGGTGGCGGTTGCAGGCCACGGAGAGGATGACCATCAGGTTGCCCGCCACGGCCGTGAGGATGAAGGCGGCCAGGAAGACGCCCACGCCCACGCCCTGCGCACTCACCACCAGCCCCCCGACTGCCGCCGTGCCGTTCACCTCGCCGCCGGCGCCCGTGCCTCCCGGCTCCCCAGCGGAGCTCCGGTTGTCCTCGCCGTTGCCCGCGCCCACCACGCCGCCGCCGCTGCCACCGCCTGCGGTCACCCGCACGCCGTCCACCGCCCGGCCCTCCGAGGCGGCCGCGCCACCCGCGCCACCCCCGCCACCGCCCGCGCTGGAACTCCCGGCGCTGCTGTCGGAGCAGGGTCCCTCGAAACTGACGTTCAGGAGATAGCGGAAAGTCATCTCAACGCGCGGCCGTCGGGGGCCGGGCCTGGGCGCAGGACGAGCGACTGGTAGGGCTGGGGGCTCCGGCTCCAGCCCAGCGCGCTGGTCCTGTCGGGGTCCTGCCTCAGTTCCTGTGACGTGGAGCACTGCTGCCCGCGAGCGGAGCGGGCGGCCGCGGAGTGGGACCGAAGAGCCGGGGCTGGCGACGCGCGCCTCTCTCGCAGCGTGCCCAGGCGAGCGGGCAAAGCGGCGGCTCGGGGCCGGGCGGTGCGGGCGGCGACCACTGAGGCGCTAGCTACTGGGCGCGGGGCCGGGACGGAGGAAGGGCAGCACCGGGGATGAGGAGGGGGCGCCGGCACCGAGGGACCCGGCGCCACACTTGCCGGAAGAACGGGATCTGCGGTCTGGGCGAGCTGGCGTTCCGGGGTCCCAAGGGGCGGTGGCGCTGGCTCGCGATCCGACCCCGCGGAAGCCACCCCCGCCGCGCCTCGGGTGCTCACGACCGCCCTCTCCCCTCGCGGTCCGCTCCCTTCCACCTCCCGCGCCCCTCCCCGGCCTCCTCCCTCTTACCACTCAGCTAAGTCTCCCTCCCGCCCTTTCCCCAGCGTCTCGGTCACTGCTGGTGCCCTTGGGCGCGCCGAGTGTAGAAGGTGCGATTGCCGGGTCCCCGGACTCCCGGCTCCGGCCGCCAGAGAGCAGCAAGCGCCTGGGATCTGCAGCCTGCTGACTGGACCGCGCCATGCCGCGGCGGGTCTCCTCCAGGGAGAGCCCGGATGGATCTGCTGCACCTCCTTCTTTCTCTCAGGGGACTGGACAAAGGAGGGTCTCAAACACCTCTGTCCAGTGCCGTGGCGTGCAGAGCTCCAGAGGGTGTTGGAAGCTTTGCGGGCCTGTGATGGGCGAAGGAACAAGAGACTACTTATATGGTTACAGCCTTCAGACCCTGCCCAGGACACACTGGTCTGCATACACCAACTTCTGCACTGTTACTTTACTTCATATCGGATGTCTAAATAAAACTTCCCATTGCTACACTAAATAAGTGGCCTCGTTCTAGAGAGGGAGGGTTTAAGTGCTGGAGGGTGGGAAAGGCCACTTGGCGGGATGGTTAAAGGAGGTGGGGCAGACAGTCTGGCTCCAAATCTAGGCTCCGCCCTATGTTAGCTGTTTGACCTCTTTGTGTCTTAGTTTCTCATCTGTAAAATGAAGATAAGAGTAGTGTCTACCTACGGGCGTGAAGACTTAATGAATTAATATCTGTTAGGGCGCCAGAGCAGTGCCTGTATTTGTTAGCTGAGTGGGACTACGCAGGGCAGGATTTGAACAGGTAGGACAGAGGACAGAGGGAATGTGGAGCTGGTATGAACCCAGGCCACAGGTGGAGGGGTGGGTTTGAGGAGCCTCTTGTTGACTAACAAGACTGGGTAGGGAGAAACAAAAAGAAACCATTCCTTTGTCCAACATATAAATACTAACCAGGCTGCTGTCATGTGTCAAGCTATGTTGGACACTCTGGGTGGCAGGGGAGGGGGGAATTTCAGGGAGATTAATGCCACCAAGTAAGTGCAGGATGAGGAAGTCTTGAGCAATGCCAGGGAGATGAGGACCTGTTTAGAGAGGTATCTGGGAGGGGGCAGAGAACTCATGGCCTCAGTGCCCACTAGCTGTGAATGACATCTCAGGATGTATGAGAGTCCTAGATGAGAAGGTGCTTTGGAGAAGAGCAGAAAAATGGAAGAAATGGGAGAGATGGGTAACCCCCCTCCCCATCCCCTCCCCAGCCTAGGAAGCCAAAGATGTTACAGTCATAGCTTAGAAACAGCTCTTCCAAGGCCCTCAGCTTCCCATTACATCTTCCATGTTTTACTTGGGTCTTTGAGAACTTACTGTGGAGAGTTGAAATGAAAGCAAGGTGCCTTATGAGGATTATTTGGCAGCTGATCAAAAGCAGAACTGTGGGTTTGGGCTTCCTCTCTGAAGGGGAGGGGCAGAGGGCTCTGGAAGGAGAGGCCAGGAGCTTCTCACATGGGAGTGTCAGGTGGCAGGCTCTGTGTCTGTGACTGGCTGCCATCTCATAGTGTAAGACAGGGATAACCCTCGTAGAGTGCATCTGATTCTGGGCTTGGTCAGTTTTCAAGGATGACTGGGAATAGGAGACAAAGTTAAATCTAAGCTGGGCCTGGGGTGGTAGGGGGCTACCTGACAGGTGTCACATAGAGACCTGTGCCTGATTCTGGTCTAGAGAACCAGCATAAGGCTGGCTGGAGGTATACTTGCCAGCAGGGTGAGGAGAAATTGTGGGATAGTGTGCCTGGAAGGAGATGGGGCAGCTTTACCACATTTCAGATCTTGGTCTACAAGAGGGCTTTGGAGGTTCTAGAGCTCTAGGGGAAGAAACAGGGAAAGGCAGAAGGTGTGAAATTGTGAGCTTTCTCTACCAGTTTATTATGCTCAAATCTGGGAAGGGATCAAATTGCTGGACCTGTGAGCCCTGGAGACCTGGCTGGCCCTTGGGTTCTTTGTGATCCAGCATCATGGCTTCTAGTTTAAGACGGAAAACTAAGCACCTGTGTTTATATCCTCTCCTTTATGAGATCCCTTTAGAGTGAGAGTAAAGAAAAAAGAAAGGTTTATCCCACAACTGAGAAGTTAACTCCTAGGCTAAACCGGGACTTTAGCCCTTAAAGAGGAGGTTTAAAGGAACCCTACAAGAGGTCATGAGAGGTTTGAGGAGATTTGGACTCTCATGGAAATGGTGCAGGGTGGTTGTTTCTTTCAGTCAGGGTGTTGAATGGGAGAGAATGCAGGCATTCCTGACAGATATCCTGTTTGTGGGGGCCAGCCAGTCAACCCACAGTTCTTTCCTACCCCACCAAGCCTGGACAACTTTTATTCATTCATTCAACACAACTTAACTAAGCACTAGCTATAAGCTAAGAACTTTTCCTGGCACTGGGGATATGATGTTGTATAAAGTAAAATCCCTGCCATCCCGGGGCTTACATACAAATTGTAGAAAGTGCTACCCAGAAGAGTTAAGAGGAGATCTTTCCCATGGACAAAACGTTTTCTTTGGGTTTAGTATCTGGGTCCTGGAGTCTCTTTTCAATTAAATTCTCAAAGAAAATCCAAATGCAAAGGAACTGTTTTCCAATTCTTCCCTGCCTCAGAATAGCAGTGGAGGCTGAAAGGGTGTAAATTCATGTATGTCACCGGAAAACTTGGCTAATGCTGCCACTTCCTGGGATCAGTTCCTATGAAGAACATGGACATCCTTTCTATTCTTCAGCTGCAAATGGATTGCTACCTCTGGCCTGACCTTTAAGCTTACAATGGCCTGACCCTACCTCTGGCTACAAGCTGACCCACAACCCTGACTGACCCCAAACTTAAGCCTTCCAATCCCCCTAATAGTGCCATTCACCCTAGATGCCTACTATGGTCAACAGGGGTACTGGGTAAAGGGGTGAGGGCTCAGTGCTACCCTCTTCCACCATGAGAACAGTAGAGTTTGGTGCTGGCTACCTCTCAGTGGTTGTGCGTTACGGAGTATGTGGGGAAAAATATTGTTGAGTATGTGGGGAAAAGATATTATTGAAAAGATAAGCAGAAAAGAGATATGTACTTGGTAATTCATCTTTGCAGCTTCATTCCTGTGTCAACAGAAACTATAGGGAACGAGAGGACGTTATTTGATTATTTATGCTAATACTTGCCTAAAATTAATGGAGTTGGAAGTTAGTGACTATATTTCTCATTATAGTAGAAATGGTAGAGGCTGGGGATGGGCACCAGTGGAATGATATTCCTCGTTGAAGCCTGGCAAGCAGCCTACTGCTCTGGGGACCCTTGGTGTGGCTGTTTGCTTTGCAGCTGTGTTTGCTTCTTCCCAGAAGAGATATTGTTTTGTTTCTTTTTATTTTCTTCGGGAGAATAAATAAGCTGGGAAGCAGGATATTGGACAAAGCCACAATGTGTGGCTCCTCTATTTCCTAGAGCCCTGGAATTCTCCAGGGCCCTGGAGACCTCTTCTAGATTGTCTACACCCACCTGCCCAAAGAAAAAAGGGATTCCTTTTGTGGAGGATTATGTAGACATTTTAGGAGTCAAGCACAGCGCTCGTGTCTAAGCTCATGCCCCCACTTAGATGCAAGGGAGAAATGTGGGTCAGCCAAGTGCTCAAGAATAGGGAATGGACTTGATGACCATTCAGGCTGCAGGACATTATGCTGCAGGAAAGCAAGAGTCCCAGGAAGACTCCATCTGAGCATTAATGAGGCAATTTCTGATGGGTAGATTGTGAAAAGAGCAGGTAGATTGGCTGATCTGAACCACTGGCTAATATTCTACCCAGGCCCAGCAGACACTCTTTATGTGGCTATTCCTTCTAGACCAGGCCCAATGTACATATTTCCAGTATGGCTTACTAAAAAAGCATTAGAGTTGAGAATGCCATTTGGGAATGCGCTGGTGACCATGATAATTCCAATTCACTCCGCTCTGGGAATGCAAAGGGAGAATTAAGGTGGGCAGTGGGAACTCAGCTAGCATTGCTTTAACCTCCCTGGGGAATAAGCAACCCCTCTCTAATAGAGTCCACCCAGTGCCAAGGGGAATCTCTTCCCTTCCTTTATTAGTGCCCCAAATCCCACCCTTACAATCTAGGTCTTCTAACTCCAAGAACCAGTGTTTCTCATTACTTCACAAATTCTTTGTACCTCCTAGTAGAGGTGACATATAAGGTTACCATCTCCTCCAGCCCCTGAGATCTGATTACCCATTGTGGGATGTGGAACTGGGAGGAGTGGGGAACAAGTTCCATAGGGATAGTCTGTGGTAATGAAAAGAAATATGAGAAAATTCTAGGTGTAAACTTGGCTAACCTGACCCCCAAATGGAGCAGCAAATGCTAATGAGGGAGATTTCCTAAAACAGAATCAAAATAGGCCAGTCAGCTCTGAGGAAGTGACATGTAATCAACTTGAGAGGCCTGGCAGGGTTGCATGACTCCAATCCCAATTAGGGAGGCTGAGGCAACTCCTTCTAGGATATCAAGCTTCCAGCTCACAAATAAGATGGCACAGAGCCATTTTCTATTTCCTTTCTCCTGGGGCAAGATTCAGTCTCTGGAGAAGACTGTGAAGAAAGGAGGATTTCCCTTGACAATGATTCCTTGGAGGAAAGGAAGGATGGAGGAAGCAAAAAATCCCAAGTGTCCCAGGAAAAAAATTAGGAAGTGAGGCTGGCTCTCCCCACTTTAGTGTTCTCCATGCCTTATCTCTTGGGCTTCTACCAGTTCTCCCTTCCTCTGTCCTCTGTGGATTAGTCACTTAATCTCTCTGATCCTTCTTTTCCCCATAAGTGTAAAATAGTGATAATAACTCTGACCCACATGAGGATTGTTTGCAAAAATCCCATTTACCTCCTCCTCTGGGGCCCCAGTATCTTTGATTTATTCCTCTGTTGATTAGTGTTTTGTAATTTCACTGTTTACCTGTGGTAGCTGGAGATAGTGAAAGTATGAATCAACAAATGAAGAAATGAATAAATGCATGAAAGCATGAAGGACTGTGCACCTTCGAGTGTCACTGATGGTTAGAGTATATGTCTCGGTCCCAGAGTTCCAGCCTTTTGCAATAGATGACTGGGGAGGGTTTTCACACATTCTAGGGAGCCTGGTCTGTTAGGGCAGGCATGAGAACCTTTCTCCTAGGAGGAATGCTTCTGAGAGGCATCAACAGGGATGAGGGTGACCATCTATATTTATAGTTACTATACCTTGGATGTTTAGGGGTAAGACAATATATTGAGTGCATTTTCCTTTCTTGTAACACCTTCATTGACCTAAATTGACGGACTTTTATTTGTCTTGGGGTTTTTTTGTTTGTTTGTTTGTAAAATGGGATGATGTTTTACCAGTGTGCATTCTGTTTACAATATTGACACATGTCCTTATTAACAAAGGTGATCAGTTGGGAAGTGGGCCATCTAGCTCTTTGATCTGCAGGGCTGTAACAGTCAGGTTTTCCAGAGAAACAGAACCAATAGGAGAGAGGTATACATATCTGTAAATAAATAAATAAATAAATATAGAAGTCTTTATTTAAGCTTTATTTTTATTTCAAGGAATTGGCTCACTCAATTGTGGTGTGTTGGCAAGTCCAAAATCTGTATTTAGGGCAGGCTGGAAATTAAGGGTTTAAGTTGCAGTCTTGAGTCTGAAATCTGTAGGGCAGGCCAGCAGGCTGGAGACTCAGGTAGATTTTTTTTTTGAGGGGAAGGTGCTTTTTATTTTTTTATTTGTTCTGAGGGGAAGGTGTTTTATTTATTTGTTTGTTTATTTATTTATTTTTAATTAAAAAAATTTATACCTATCTTACATCCTTAAACATATCTTACAACCAGTAATTTGTGCCTCCCACTCCCCACCCCTATAATGCCCCTCCCTGTCCCTCCCAATGGTAACTACTAGTTTGTTCTCCATATCTGTGAGTCTGCTTCTTTTTTTGGGTTATATTCTCTAGTTTGCTGTACTTTTTAGATTCCAGATACAAGTGATATCATACAGTATTTGTCTTTCTCTGTCTGACTTATTTCCCTTAGCCTAATGCCCTCCAAGTCCATCCATGTTGCTGCAAATGGCAAAATTTCATTCTTTCTTATGGCTGAATGGTATTCCATTGTATATATATATATGTGTGTGTGTGTGTATATGTGAGATTATATATATATATATATATACATATAGTCTCACATCTTTTTTAGGCATTCATCTGTTGATGGACTTAGATTGTTTCCATATCTTGGCAATTGTAAATAATGCTACTGTGAACATTGGGATCCATGTATCATTTTGAACTAGCATTTTTGGTTTCTTTTTGGATATGTACCCAGGAGTGGAATTGCTGGGGCATATAGTATTTCTATTTTTAGCTTTTTAAGAAACCTCCATCCTGTTTTCCACAGTGACTGCACCAATTTACGTTCCCACCAACAGTGTATGAGGGTTCCCTTTTCTCCAACATCCTCACCAGCATTTGTTATTTGTGTTCTTTTTGATGAAAGCCATTCTGACAGGTGTGAGATGATATCTCATTGTGGTTTTGATTTTCACTGATGATTAGTGATGTTGAGCATCTTTTCATGTGCCTGTTGGTCATCTGCATTTCCTCTTTGGAGAAATGTCTATTCAGTTCTTCTGCCCATTTTTTTTTTTTTTTTTTTTTTTTTTTTGTGATATGCGGGCCTCCCTCTGTTGTGGCCTCTCCCGTTGCGGAGCACAGGCTCCGGACGCGCAAGCTCAGCGGCCATGGCTCACGGGCCCAGCCGCTCCGCGGCATGTGGGATCCTCCCAGACCGGGGCGCGAACCCGGTTCCCCTGCATCGGCAGGCGGACACGCAACCACTGCGCCAGCAGGGAAGCCCTTCTGCTCATTTTTTAATGGAGTTGTTTTTTCTGTTCAGTTGTATGAGCTGTTTATATATGTTGAATATTAATTCCTTATCAGTCATATCATTTGCAAATACTTTCTCCCATTCAGTAGGTTGTCTTTTCGTTTTGTTGATGGTTTCCTTTGTGGTGCAAAAGATTTTAAGTTTAATTAGGTCCCATTTGTGTACCTTTGCTTTTATTTCCTTTACTTTGGGAGATGGATCCATAAAAATATTGCTGCAATTTATGTCAAAGAGTGTTCTGCCTATGTTATCCTCTAGAAGTTTTATGCTATCCGGTCTTACATTTAGGACTTTAATACATTTTGAGTTTATTTTTGTATATGGTGTGGGAGAATGTTCTAATTTCATTCTTTTACATGTAGCTGTCCAGTTTTCCCAGCACCACTTATTGAAGAGACTGTCTTTTCTCCAGTGTGTATTCTTGCCTCCTTTGTCATAGATTAATTGGCCCTAGGTGTGTGGGTTTATTTCTGGGCTCTCTATTCTTTTCCATTGATCTATGTGTCTGTTTTTGTGCCAGTACCATACTGTTTTTTGTTTGTTTGTTTGTTTTTTGCGGTACGCGGACCTCTCACTGTTGTGGCCTGTCCCATTGCAGAGTGCAGGCTCTGTACACGCAGGCTCAACAGCCATGGCTCACGGGCCCAGCCGCTCCACGGCATGTGGGATCTTCCCGGACCGGGGCACGAACCTGTGTCCCTTGCATCGGCAGGTGGACTCTCAACCACTGCGCCACCAGGGAAGCCCACCATACCGTTTTGATTACTGTAGCTTTGTAGTATAGTCTAAAGTCAGGGCTCATGATTCCTCCAGCTCCGTTCTTCTTTCTGAAGATTGTTTAGCTATTGGGGGCGGTCTTTTATGTTGCTGTACAAATTTTAAAATTATTTGTTCTAGTTCTGTGAAAAATGCCATTGGCATTTTGATAGGGATTGCAATGAATCTGTAGGTTACCTTAGGTACTATGGTCATTTTAACAATATTCATTCTTCCAATCCAAGAAAATGGTATATCTTTCCATCTGTTTTGTCATCTTCAATTTCTTTTGTCAGCATCTTATAGTTTTTGGAGTACAGGTCTTTTGCCTCCTTAGGTAGATTTATTCCTAGGTATTTTATTCTTTTTGATGTGATGGTAAATGGGCTTGTTTCCTTAATTTCTCTTCATGATACTATGTTGTTAGTGTATAGAAATACAACAGATTTCTGTGTATTAATTTTATATCCTGTAACTTTACTGAATTTATTGATGAGCTCCAGTAGTTTTCTGGTGGGGTCTTTAGGATGTCATCTGTGAACAGTGATAGTTTTACTTCTTCCTTTCCAATTTGGATTACTTTTATTTCTTTTACTTTTCTGATTGCTGTGGCTAGGACTTCCAAAACTATGTTGAATAAATGTGACAAGAGTGGGCATCCTTGCCTTGTTCCTGATTTTAGAGGAAATGCTTTCAGCTTTTCATCATTGCATATGATGTTACCTGTGGGTTTGTCATATATATGGCCTTTGTTATGTTGAGGTATGTTTCCTCTTTACCTGCTTTCTGGAGAGTTTTTATCATAAATGGATGTTGAATTTTATCAAAAGCTTTTCCTGCATCTAATGAGATGATCATGTATATGGTTTTTACTCTTCAGTTTGTTAATGTGGTGTATCACATTGATTGGTTTGTAGATATTGAAAATTCTTGCATCCCTGGATTAAATCCCACTTGATCATGGTGTATAATCTTTTACTCTATTGTTGGATTTGGTTTGCTGGTATTTTTTTTTTAACATCTTTATTGGAGTATAACTGTTTTACAATAGTGTGTTAGTTTCTCCTTTACAACAAAGTGAATCAGTTATACATATACATATGTTCCCATATCTCTTCCCTCTTGTGTCTCCTCCCTCCCACCCTCCCTATCCCACCCCTCTCGGTGGTCACAAAGCACAAAGGTGATCTCCCTGTGCTATGCGGCAGCTTCCCACTAGCTATCTAATTTACATTTGGTAGTGCATATATGTCCCTGCCACTCTCTCACTTCGTCACAGCTTACCCTTCCCCCTCCCCATGTCCTCAAGTCCATGCTCTAGTAGGTCTGTGTTTTATTCCCGTCCTACCACTAATCTCTTCATAACATTTTTTTTCTTAGATTCCATATATATGTGTTAGCATACAGTATTTGTTTTTCTCCTTCTGACTTACTTCACTCTGTATGACAGACTCCAGGTCTATCCACCTCATTACAAATAACTCAGTTTCATTTCTTTTTATGGCTGAGTAATATTCCATTGTATATATGTGCCACATCTTCTTTATCCATTCATCTGTTGATGGACACTTAGGTTGCTTCCATGTCCTGCCTATTGTAAATAGAGCTGCAATGAACAGTTTGGTACATGACTCTTTTTGAATTATGGTTTTCTCAGGGTATATGCCCAAGTCATTTTTACAATGTTGATTCTTCCAATCCAGGAACATGGTATATCTCTCCATCTGTTTGTATCATCTTTAATTTCTTTCATCAGTGTCTTATACGCATCCCTGTGATAATCTTTTCTCTCCTTAGGTAGGTTTATTCCTAGATATTTTATTCTTTTTGGTTTGCTAGTATTTTGCTGAGGGTTTTTGCATCTATGTTCATCAGTGATATTAGCCTCTAATTTTCTTTTTTTTTTTTTTTTTTTGTGGTACGCGGGCCTCTCACTGTTGTGGCCTCTCCCATTGCGGGGCACAGGCCCCGGATGCGCAGGCTCAGCGGCCATGGCTCACGGGCCCAGCTGCTCCGCGGCATGTGGGGTC
>NC_041227.1:28737274-28739128 GCF_002837175.3 Physeter macrocephalus
GAACCCGTGTCCCCTGAATCAGCAGGCGGATTCTCAACCACTGCGCCACCAGGGAAGCCCTAATTTTCTTTTTTTGTCTGCTTTTGGTATCAAGGTGATGCTGGTCTTATAGAGTGAGCTCAGAAGTATTCCTTTCTCTGCAATTTTTTGGAATGGTTTCAGAAGGATAGGTGTTAACTCTTCTCTAAATATTTGGTAGACTTCACCTGTGAAGCCATTTGTTAGGAGTTTTAAAATTACTGATTCAATTTCATTCCTGGTAATCAGTCTGATCATATTTTCTATTTTTCTCTGGTTCAGTCTTGAGAGATTGTACCTTTGTAAGAATTTGTCCATTTCTTCTAGGTTGTCTATTTTATTGGCATATAGTTGTTTGTAGTAGTCTCTTATGATCCTTTGTATTTCTGTAGTGTCATTTGTAACTTATCCTTTTTCATTTCTAATTTTATTGATTTGATCCCTCTCCCTTTTTTTTCTTGATGAGTCTGGCTAAAGGTTTATCGATTTTGTTTATCTTTGCAAAAACCAGCTTTTCGTTTCATTGATCTTTTCTATTGTTTTTTAAAGTCTCTATTTCATTTATTTCTGCTCTGATCTTTATTATTCCTTTCCTTCCACTAACTTTGGGTTTTGTTTGTTCTTTGTTCTCAAGTTGCTTTAGGTGTAAGGTTAGGGTGTTTATTTGAGATTTTTCTTGTTTCTCGAGGTAAGATTGTATTGCTATTAACTTCCCTCTTGGAACTGCTTTTGCTGCATCCCATAGGTGTTTTTGTTTTCATTTTTCTCTTGGTACTTTTTGATTTCCTCTTTAATTTCTTCAGTGATCCATTGGTTGTTTTGGCCATCCATATGGTTTGGCCTCCATGTGTTTGTGTTTTTCACAGTTTTTTCCTTGTAATTGATTTCTAGTCTCATAGTGTTGTGGTTGGAAAAGATGCTTGATATGATTTTAATTTCCTAAATATACTGAGGATTGTTTTGTGGCCTTGCATGTGATCTATCCTGGAGACTTTTCCATGTGCACTTGAAAAGAATGTGTATTCTCTGCATTTGTATGGAATGCTCTGTATAGATATCAATTAAGTCCATTTGGTCTAATGTATTAAGGCCTGTGTTTTCTTATTGATTTTCTGTCTGGATGATCTGTCCATTGGTGTAAGTGTGGTGTTAAAGTCCCCTACTATTATTGTGTTACTGTCAGTCTCTCCTTTTATGTCTGTTAATACTTGCCTTATATATTTATGTGGTCCTATGTCAGGTGTATATATATTTACAATGTTATAACTTCTTCATTTGATCCCTTGATCAGTATGTAGTGTCCTTCTTTGTCTCTCTTTTTTTTTTAAACATCTTTATTGGAGTATAATTGCTTTACAATGGTGTGTTAGTTTCTGCTTTATAACAAAGTGAATCAGTTATACATATATGTATGTCCCCATATTTCTTCCCTCTTGCATCTCCCTCCCTCACACCCTCCCTATCCCACCCCTCTATGTGGTCATAAAGCATGGAGCTGATCTCCCTGTGCTATGTGGCTGCTTCCCACTAGCTATCTATTTTATGTTTGGTAGTGTATATATGTCCATGCCACTCTCTCACTTTGTCACAGCTTACCCTTCCCCATCTCCATATACTCAAGTCCATGCTCTAGTAGGTCTGTCTTTATTCCCGTCTTACCCCTAGGTTCTTCATGACCTTTTTTTTTCTTCTTAGATTCCATATATATGTGTTAGCATATGGTATTTGTTTTTCTCTTCCTGACTTACTTCACTGTATGACAGACTCTAGGTCCATCCACCTCACTACAAATAACTCAATTTCGTTTCTTTTTATGGCTGAGTAATATTCCATTGT
>NC_041227.1:28739510-28742281 GCF_002837175.3 Physeter macrocephalus
TTGTAAATTTTGGAGATTAATCCTTTGTCAGTTGCTTCATTTGCAAATATTTTCTCCCATTCTGACGGTTGTCTTTTGGTCTTGTTTATGGTTTCCTTTGCTGTGAAAAAGCTTTTAAGTTTCATTAGGTCCCATTTGTTTATTTTTGTTTTTATTTCTATTTCTCTAGGAGATGGGTCAAAAAGGATCTTGCTGTGTTTTATGTCAAAGAGTGTTCTGCCTATGTTTTCCTCTAAGAGTTTGATGGTGTATGGCCGTACCTTTAGGTCTTTAATCCATTTTGAGTTTATTTTTGTGTATGGTGTTAGAGAGTGTTCTAATTTCACTCTTTTACATGTAGCTCTCCAGTTTTCCCAGGACAACTTATTGAAGAGGCTGTCTATTCTCCATTGTATATTCTTGCCTCCTTTATCAAAGATAAGGTGACCATATGTGCATGGGTTTATCTCTGGGCTTTCTATCCTATTCCATTGATCTATATTTCTGCTTTTGTGCCAGTACCATACTGTCTTGATTACTGTAACTTTGTAGTATAGACTGAAGTCAGGGAGTCTGGTTGTTCCAGCTCTGTTTTTCTTTCTCAAGATTGATTTAGCTATTCGGGGTCTTTTGTGTTTCCATACAAATTGTGAAATTTTTTGTTCTAGTTCTGTGAAAAATGCCAGTGGTAGTTTGATAGGGATTGCATTGAATCTGTAGATTGCTTTGGGTATTATTTCTTTTCCTTCTCTGATTGCTTTAGCTAGAACTTCCAAAACTTGTTGAATAAGAGTGGTGAGAGTGGGCAACCTTGTCTTGTTCCTGATCTTAGTGGAAATAGTTTCAGTTTTTCACCATTGAGGAGGATGTTGGCTGTGGGTTTGTCATATATGGCCTTTATTATGTTGAGGAAAGTTCCCTCTATGCCTACTTTCTACAGGTTTCTTTTTTTATCATACATCGGTGTTGAATTTTGTCAAAAGCTTTCTCTGAATCTTTTGAGATGATCATATGGTTTTTCTCCTTCAGTTTGTTGATATGGTGTATCACGTTGATTGATTTGCGTATATTGAAGAATCCTTGCATTCCTGGAATAAACCCCACTTGATCATGGTGTATGATCCTTTCAAGGTGCTGTTGGATTCTGTTTGCTAGTATTTTTTTGAGAATTTTTGCATCTATGTTCGTCAGTGATATTGGCCTGTAGTTTTCTTTCTTTGTGACGTCTTTGTCCGGTTTTGGTATCAGGGTGATGGTGACCTCATAGAATGAGTTTGGGAGTGTTCCTCCCTCTGCTATCTTTTGGAAGAGTTTGAGAAGGATAGGTGTTAGCTCTTCTCTAAATGTTTGATAGAATTCGCCTGTGAAGCCATCTGGTCCTGGGCTTTTGTTTGTTGGAAGATTTTTAATCACAGTTTCAATTTCAGTGCTTGTGATTGGTCTGTTCATATTTTCTATTTCTTCCTGGTTCAGTCTCGGCAGCTTGTGCATTTCTAAGAATTTGTCCATTTCTGCCAGGATGTCCATTTTATTGGCATACAGCTGCTTGTAGTAATCTCTAATAATCTTTTGTATTTCTGCAGTGTCAGTTGTTACATCTCCTTTTTCATTTCTAATTCTATTGATTTGAGTCTTCTCCCTTTTATTCTTGATGAGTCTGGCTAATGGTTTATCAATTTTATTTATCTTCTCAAAGAACCAGCTTTTAGTTTTATTGATCTTTGCTACTGTTTTCTTCATTTCTTTTTCATTTATTTCTGATCTGATCTTTATGATTTCTTTCCTTCTGCTAAATTTGGGGTTCTTTTGTTCTTCTTTCTCTAATTGCTTTAGGTGCAAAGGTAGGTTGTTTATTCGAGATGTTTCCTGTTTCTTAAGGTAGGATTGTATTGCTATAAACTTCCCTCTTAGAACTGCTTTTGCTGCATCCCATAGGTTTTGGGTCGTCGTGTCTCCATTGTCATTTGTTTCTAAGTATTTTTTGATTTCCTCTTTGATTTCTTCAGTGATCACTTCGTTATTAAGTAGTGTATTGTTTAGCCTCCATGTGTTTGTATTTTTTACAGATCTTTTCCTGTAATTGATATCTAGTCTCATAGCGTTGTGGTCAGAAAAGATACTTGATATGATTTCAATTTTCTTAAATTTGCCAAGGCTAGATTTGTGACCCAATATATGATCTATCCTGGAGAATGTTCCATGAGCACTTGAGAAAAATGTGTATTCTGTTGTTTTTGGATGGAATGTCCTATAAATATCAATTAAGTCCATCTTGTGTAATGTATCATTTAAAGCTTGTGTTTCCTTATTTATTTTCATTTTGGATGATCTGTCCATTGGTGAAAGTGGGGTGTTAAAGTCCCCTACTATGATTGTGTTACTGTCGATTTCCCCTTTTATGGCTGTTAGTATTTGCCTTATGTATTGAGGTGCTCCTATGTTGGGTGCATAAATATTTACAATTGTTATATCTTCTTCATGGATCGAACCCTTGATCATTATATAGTGTCCTTCTTTGTCTCTTGTAATAGTTTTTACTTTAAAGTCTATTTTGTCTGATATGAGAATTGCTACTCCAGCTTTCTTCTGATTTCCATTTGCATGGAATATCTTTTTCCATCCCCTCACTTTCAGTCTGTATGTGTCCCTAGGTCTGAAGTGGGTCTCTTGTAGACAGCATATATATGGGTCTCGTTTTTGTATCCATTCAGCCAGTCTGTGTCTTTTGGTGGGAGCATTTAATCCATTTACATTTAAGGTAATTATCAATATGTATGTTCCTATTACCATTT
>NC_041227.1:28744879-28745644 GCF_002837175.3 Physeter macrocephalus
TCCGCTGCTTCTGAGGCTGCTGGGACAGACCTCCCCCTCTCCTCTTTGTTCACACAGCTCCTGGGGTTCAGCTTTGGACTTGGCCCCGCCTCTGCGTGTAGGTCGTCCGAGGGCGTCTGCCCTTCTCTCAGAGAGGACGGGGTTAAAGGAGCAGCTGATTCGGGGGTTCTGGCACAGGCCAGGGGGAGGGAGGGAAGGGAATGGATGCGGGGCAAGCCTGCGGCGGCAGAGGCTGGCGTGACGCTGCACCGGCCCGACACGCACCGCGTGTTCTCCCGGGGAAGCTGTCCCTGGATCCCGGGACCCCGGCAGTGGCGGGCTGCACGAGCTCCCGGGAGGGGCGGTGTGGAGAGTGACTTGTGCTCGCACACAGGCCTCTTGGTGGTGGCAGCAGCAACCCTAGTGTCCAACACCCGTCTCTGCTGTCCGCGCCGACAGCCGCGGCTTGCGCCCATTTCTGGAGCACCTTTACGCGGTGCCCTTAATCCCCTCTCCTCGCGCCCCAGGAAGCAAAGAGGGAAGAAAAAGTCTCTTGCCTCTTCGGCAGCTCCAGACTTCAACCGGACTCCCTCCCGGCTAGCCGTGGTGCACTAACCCCTTCAGGCTGTTTTCACTCTGCCAACTTCAGACCTTTCCCTGGGATCTGACTGAAGCCCGAGGCTCAGCTCCTAGCCCCCGCCCGCCCTGGCGGGTGAGCAGACAAGCCTCTCGGGCTGGTGAGTGCCGGTCGGCACCGATCCTCTGTGCGGGAATCTCTCCACTTTG
>NC_041227.1:28747423-28799008 GCF_002837175.3 Physeter macrocephalus
CCTCCGCCACCCGCAGTCTCCGCCCGCGAAGGGGCTTCTAGTGTGTGGGAACCTTTCCTCCTTCACGGCTCCCTCCCACTGGTGCAGGTCCCGTCCCTATTCTTTGTCTCTGTTTATTCTTTGTCTCTGTTTATTCTTATTTCTTTTGCCCTACCCAGGTACGTGGGGAGTTTCTTGCCTTTTGGGAGGTCTGAGGTCTTCTGCCAGCGTTCGGTGGGTGTTCTATAGGAGAAGTTCCACGTGTAGATGTATTTCTGATGTATCTGTGAAGAGGAAGGTGATCTCCGCGTCTTATTCTTCCGCCATCTTCTCTCCGCCCTCATTTGCTTTTTTTTTGTTTTTATTCCCATTGCTCTAGGAGTGGATCAAAAAGGATCTGCTGTGATGTATGTCATAGAGTGTTCTGTCTATGTTTTCCTCTAAGAGTTTGATAGTGTCTAGCCTTCATTTAGGTCTTTAATCCATTTTGAGTTTATTTTTGTGTATGGTGTTAGGGAGTGTTCTAATTTCCTTCTTTTATATGTAGCTGTCCAGTTTTCCCAGCACCACTTATTGAAGAGGCTGTCTTTTCTCCATCGTGTATTCTTGCCTCCTTTATCAAAAATAAGGTGAACATATGTGTGTGAGTTTACCTCTGGGCCTTCTATCCTGCTCCATTGATCTATATTTCTGTTTTTGTGCCAGTACCATACTATCTTGATTACTGTAGTTTTGTAGTATAGTCTGAAGTCAAGGAGTCTGGTTGCTCCAGCTCTGTTTTTCTTTCTCAAGATTGCTTTGGCTATTCGGGATCTTTTGTGTTTCCATACAAATTGTGAAATTTTTTGTTCTACTTATGTGAAATATGCCATTGGTAGATTGATAGGGATTGCATTGAATCTGTAGGTTGCTTTGGGTAATATAGCACAATGTTGATTCTTCCAATCCAAGATCATGGTACATCTCTGCATCTGTTTGTAACATCTTTAATTTCTTTCATCAGTGTCTTATAGTTTTCTGCATACAGCTGTTTTTTTTCCTTAGGTAGGTTTATTCCTTGGTATTTTATTCTTCTTGTGGCAGTGATAAATGGGAGTGTTTCCTTAATTTCTCTTTCAGATTTTTCATCATTAGTGTATAGGAATTCAAGAGATTTCTGTGCATTAACTTTGTATCCTGCTACTTTACCAAATTCATTGATTAGCTCTAATAGTTTTCCAGATTCTCTATGTATAGTATCATGTCATCTGCAAACAGTGACAGCTTTACTTCTTCTTTCTGATTTGGATTCCTTTTATTTCTTTTTCTTCTCTGATTGCTGTGGTTAAAACTTCTAAAACTATGTTGAATAATAGTGGTGAGAGTGTGCAACCTTGTCTTGTTCCTGATCTTAGTGGAAATGATTTCAGTCTTTCACCATTGAGAACGATGCTGGCTGTGGGTTTGTCATATATGGCCTTTATTATGTTGAGGTAAGTTCTCTCTATGCCTACTTTCTGGAGGGTTTTTATCATAAATCGGTGTTCAATTTTGTTGAAAGCTTTTTCTGCATCTATTGAGATGATCATATGATTTTTCTCCTTCAATTTGTTAATATGGTGTATCACATGGATTGATTTGCATGCATTGAACAATCCTTGCATTCCTGGGATAAATCCCACTGATCATGGCGTATGGTCCTTTTAATGTGCTCTTGGATTCTGTTTGCTAGTATTTTGTTGCAGATTTTTGCATCTATGTTCATCAGTGATACTGGCCTGTAGTTTTCTTTCTTTAGGACATCTTTGTCTGGTTTTGGTATCAGGGTGGTTGTGGCTTCATAGAATGACTTGGAAGTGTTCCTCCCTCTGCTATATTTTGGAAGAATTTGAGATGGATAGGTGTTAGCTCTTCTCTAAATATTTGATGGATTTCACCTGTGAAACCATCTGGTCCTGAGCTTTTGTTTGCTGGAAGATTTTTTTTTTTTTTTTTTTTTTTTTTTGTGGTACATGGGTCTCTCACTGTTGTGGCCTCTCCCATTGTGGAGCACCAGCTCCTGACGTGCAGGCTCAGTGACCATGGCTCACGGGAGTAGCTGCTCTGCGGCATGTGGGATCTTCCCGGACCGGGGCATGAACCCGCGTTTGCTACATCAGCAGGCGGACTCTCAACCACTGCGCCACCAGGGAAGCCCTGCTGGAAGATTTTTAATCACAGTCTCAATTTCAGTGCTTGTGATTGGTCTGTTTATATTTTCTATTTCTTTCTGGTTCAGTCTCAGAAGGTTGTGCTTTTCTAAGAATTTTTTCATTTCTTCCAGGTTGTCCATTTTATTGGCATATAGTTGCTTATAGTTATCACACATGATCCTTTGTTTTTCTGCAGTGTCAGTTGTTACTTCTCCTTTTCCATTTGTAGGAGTCCTCTACAAAAAGAAGTCCAACTACAAAAAAAGTCCTCTCCCTTTTTTTCTTGATGAGTCTGGTTAATGGTTTATCAATTTTGTTTATCTTTTCAAAGAACAAGCTTTTAGTTTTATTGTCTTTGCTATTGTTTCCTTCATTTCTTTTTCATTTATTTCTGATCGGATCTTTATGATTTCTTTCCTTCTGCTAACTTTGGGTTTTTGTTGTTGTTGTTGTTCTTCTTTCTCTAATTGCTTTAGGTGTACAGTTACATTTTTTATTTG
The DNA here is from genome assembly GCF_002837175.3 of Physeter macrocephalus. Lineage (NCBI taxonomy): Eukaryota > Metazoa > Chordata > Mammalia > Artiodactyla > Physeteridae > Physeter > Physeter macrocephalus. The sequence goes on from NC_041227.1 coordinate 28,750,074, forward strand.
AGATGTTTCTTGTTTCTTGAGGTAGGATTGTATTGCTATAAACTTCCCTCTTAAAACTGCTTTTGCTACCTCCCATAGGTTTTGGGTCGTCGTGTTTTCATTGTCATTTGTTGCTAGGTATTTTTTAATTTCCTCTTCAATTTCTTCAGTTATCTCTTCCTTATCAAGCAGTGTATTGCTTAGCCTCCATGTGTTTGTATTTTTTACAGATGTTTTCCTGTAATTGATATCTAATCTCAAAGCATTGTGGTTGGAAAGGATACTTGATACAATTTCAATTTTCTTAAATTTACCAAGACTTGATTTGTGACCCACAATATGATCTATGCTGGAGAATGTTCCATGAGCACTTGAGAAGAAAGTGTATTCTATTGTTTCTGGATGGAATGTGTTTATAAATATCAATTAAAATGTCATGAAGAGATTAGTGGTAGGACAGGAATAAAACACAGACCTACTAGAGCATGGACTTGAGGACATGGGGAGGGGGAAGGGTAAGCTGTGACGAAGTGAGAGACCTACTAGAGCATGGACTTGAGGACATGGGGAGGGGGAAGGGTAAGCTGTGACGAAGTGAGAGAGTGGCAGGGACATATATGCACTACCAAATGTAAATTAGATAGCTAGTGGGAAGCTGCCGCATAGCACAGGGAGATCACCTCTGTGCTTTGTGGCCATGAGAGGGGTGGGATAGGGAGGGTGGGAGGGAGGGAGACGCAAGAGGGAAGAGATATGGGAACATATGTATATGTATAACTGATTCACTTTGTTGTAAAGGAGAAACTAACACACTATTGTAAAACAGTTATACTCTAATAAAGGTGTTAAAAAAATATATCAATTAAGTCCATATTTGTTAATGTATCATTTAAAGCTTGTGTTTCCTTATTTATTTTCATTTTGGATGATCTGTGTATTGGTGAAAGTGAGGTTAAAGTTCCCCACTATGATTGTGTTACTGTCAACTTCCCCTTTTATGGCTTTTAGCATTTGCCTTATGTATTAAGGTGCTCCTATGTTGGGTGCATAAATATTTACAATTGTTATATCTTGGATTGATCTTGTTATATCTTGGATTGTTATATCTTTTTATATCTTGGATTGATCCCTTCATCATTATGTAGTGTCCTTTGTCTCTTGTAATAGTCTTTTTTTAAAGTCTATTTTGTCTGATATGAGAATTGCTACCCCAGCTTTCTTTTGATTTCCATTTGCATGGAATATCTTTTACCATCCCCTCACTTTCAGTCTGTATGTGACCCTAGGTCTGAAGTGGATTTCTTACAGACACAATATATATGGGTGTTGTTTTTGTGTCCATCAGCCAGTCTATGTCTTTGGGTTGGAGCATTTAATCCATTTACATTTAAGATAATTATCAATACGTATGTTTCTATTACCATTTTCTTAATTGTTTTGGGTTTGTTATTGTAGGTCTTTTCCTTCTCTTGTGTTTCCTGCCTAGAGAAGTTCCTTTAGGTGTTAAAAAAATATATCAATTAAGTCCATATTTGTTAATGTATCATTTAAAGCTTGTGTTTCCTTATTTATTTTCATTTTGGAATCGTGGTTGTACGTTTTTCCCTTTCATCACCTTAAATATATCCTGCCACTTCCTTCTGCCTTGCAGAGTTTCTGCTGAAAGATCAGCTGTTGTATTGGTGAAAGTGAGGTTAAAGTTCCCCACTATGATTGTGTTACTGTCAACTTCCCCTTTTATGGCTTTTAGCATTTGCCTTATGTATTAAGGTGCTCCTATGTTGGGTGCATAAATCTCTTGCTGCTTTTAGTATTTTTTCTTTGTATTTGGTTTTTGATAGTTTGATTAATATGTGTCTTGGCATGTTTCTCCTTGTATTTATCCTGTATGGGACTGTCTGTGCTTCCTGGACTTGATTAAATATTTCCTTTCCCATATTAGGGAAGTTTTCAACTATAATCTCTTCAAATATTTTCTCAGTCCCTTTCTTTTTCTCTTCTTCTTCTAGGACCCTAAAATTCGAATGTTGGTGCTTTTAATGTTGCCCCAGAGGCCTCTGAGACTGTCCTCAATTCTTTTCATTCTTTTTTCTTTATTCTGCTCTGCAGTAGTTATTTCCACATTTCATTCATTGTGTTATTCATCATTGTTTGTTTGCTCTTTAGTTCTTCTAGGTCCTTGTTAAATGTTTTGTGTATTTTCTCCATTCTATTTCCAAGATTTTGGATCATATTTACTATCAGTGCTCTAATTCTGTTTCAATTAGACCACCTATTTCCTTTTCATTTATTTGGTCTGGTGGGTTTTTATGTTGCTCCTTCATCTGCTGTGTGTTTCTCTGTCTTCTCATTTTGCTTAACTTACTGTGTTTGGGTGTCTGCTTTTTGCAGGCTGCAGGTTCATATTTCCCTTTTTTTTTGTTTTTGGTGTCTTCCCCCAGTGGCTAAGGTTGGTTCAGTGGGTTGTGTACGCTTCCTGGTGGAGGGGACTAGTTCCTGTGTTCTGGTGGATGAGGCTGGATCTTATCTTTCTGGTTGCAGGACCACATCCGGTGGTGTGTTTTGGGGTGTCTGTGAACTTATTATGATTTTAGGCAGCCTCTCTTCTAATGGGTGTGGTTGTGTTCCTTTCTTGCTAGTTGTGTGGCATAGTGTGTCCACAACTGTAGCTTGCTGGTCGTTGAGTGGAGCTGGGTCTTAGCATTGACAAGGAGATCTCTGGGAGAGCTTTCACTGCTTAATATTATGTGGAGCCAGGAGTTCTCTGGTGGAGCAATGTCCTGAACTCAGCTATCCCACCTCAGAGGCACAGGCCTGATACCCGGTTGGAGCACGAAGACCCTGTCTGCCTCACAGCTCAGAAGAAAAGGGAGAAAAAAAGAAATAAATAAAATAAAATAAAATAAATTGAAATAAATTTATTAAAATAAACAATAAAAAATAATTATTAAATGCTAAAAAAATTAAAAAGCAATAAAAAAAGAAAAAGAAAGAAAATAAGAAAGAGAACCACCAAACCAAAATCCAAAACCAAACCAAGACCAAATCCACCAATGATAACAAGTGATAAAAGCTATAGTAAAAAAAAAAAAAAATAACACAACATAGAGAACCGTTGGAGAAATGGTAAAAGCAAAGCTATACAGACAAAATCACACAAAGAAGCATACACATACACACTCAAAAAAGTGAAAAAGGAAAAAATATATATACAGTTGCTCCCCAATTCCACCGCCTCAATTTTGGGATGATTCGTTGTCTATTCAGGTATTCCAGAGATGCAGGGTACATCAAGTTGATTGTGGAGATTTAATCCACTGCTCCTGAGGCTTCTGGGAGAGATTTCCCTTTCTCTTCTTTGTTCGCACAGCTTCTGGTGTTCAGCTTTGTATCTGGCCCTGCCTCTGTGTGTAGGTCGCCTGAGGTCGTCTTTTCTTTGCTCAGACAGGACGGGATTAAAGTAGCAGCTGATTCGGGGGCTCTGACTCACTCAGGCTGGGGGGAGGGAGGGGTACGGAGTGCGGGGTGAGCCTTCAGTGGCAGAGGCTGGTGTGACGTTGCAAAAGCCTGAGGTGCGCCATGTGTTCTACCGGGGAAGTTGTCCCTGGATCAGGGGACGCTGGTAGTGGCGGGCTGCACAGGCTCCCAGCAGGGGAGGTGTGGATAGTGACCTGTGCTTGCACACAGGCTTCTTGGTGGCTGAAACAGCAGCCTTAGCATTTCATGCCCCTGTCTGGTGTCTGCGCTGATAGCTGCAGCTCGCATCCATCTCTGGAGCTCGTTTAGGCGGTGCTCTGAATCCCTTCTCCTCACGCACCCTGAAACAATGGCCTCTTGCCTCTTAGGCAGTTCCAGACTTTTCCCCGGACTCCCTCCTGGCTAGCTGTGGTGCACTAGCCTCCTTCAGGCTGTGTTCACTTAGCTAACCCCAGTCCTCTCCCTGGGGTCTGACCTCCGTAGCCCGAACCTCAGCTCCCAGCCCCCACCCACCCTGGCGGGTGAGCAGACAAGCCTCTCGGGCTGGTGAGTGCTGGTCAGCTCTGATCCTCTCTGCGGGAATCTTTCCGCTTTGCCCTCTGCACCCCGTTGCTGCACTCTCCTCCGAAATTCCCCCCCGTCACCCGCCGTCTCCACCAGTGAAGAGCTTCCTAGTGTGTGGAAACTTTTCCTCCTTCACAGGTCCCTCGCAGTGGTGCAGGTCCCATCCCTATTCTTTTGTTTCTGTTTTTTCTTTTTTCTTTTGCCCTACCCAGGTACGTGGGGAGTTTCTTGCCTTTTGGGAAGTCTGAGGTCTTCTGCCAGTGTTCAGTAGGTGTTCTGTAAGAGTTTTCCACATGTAGATGTATTTCTGATGTATTTGTGGGGAGGAAGGTGATCTCCACGTCTTACCCCTCCTCCATCTTGAAGGTCTGGACCACTGTATTTTAACAGTGGGGGGGGGGAGGGAAGACCTGCTTAGAGTCTGTGTTAATTCTCAAGGAAGAAAATTGGGTGAGGCCAATTCTCAATGAACACGATTTGATGAAGATATATGGCAGAAGGGTTGGTAGCTTTTGGATCTCCAAAGCCTGAGAATAAAATCTGCAGGTGATGAGAGGTAGGGAAAAGCCTTAAAGATGGCCCAGAACCTAGGGTTGAGCAAAGTTTGGAAATGAACAAAAGGGGTCACAGTTTGCTTGAAGGCATCGGATGGGGGACCCTGCAGGGGGAAACAGCAGACCCTTGCTTGAATCTACTGCTTCTCACCTGTGCCTTGCTGCCACCCCCACAGCTAACTCTTTGCCAGGATTCATGATTCATGGCAGCCATGGCCTCCCAGGGACAGCAAGCATGGCAGGTGAGCAAGGCCTCTCATCCCTGCTCATTGTAGGGACTCCAACCAGTCCTGGGTTTGCCCAGGTTCCTCCAGCCGCCCACCTTCCACCCTAGTTCTCCTCCCTGTACCTTGTCAGTGTGGAGACATCAGGATGCTTTGCATCCTATGGGATTGATGTTCCAAAAACCTCAGAGGAAACCCAGATATTTCTTTGGTTTTAACAATTTTTAGAAAAGCTTTTTCAAGGCCCAGTTTTCTACCACCATAAAGGAAGCCTAACTTGATTTTTCTTCAATAACCAGCCATGTTCCCTAGCATTATCTTTTCATGAAACATCTCATCCTGGTCCCCTTTCCAGTGGCAAGAAGCCAGACCTTGTGGACTTCAGAAAACTGAAATTTCCAGGGCACATACCACATGGCTGAGCCAGCTGTCCTCTTGCAGAGGGTGGCATCTATGTTTGGAACATCATAACCATATGCAACAGGTTCTAAATTTAGGAAATTCTGATAAATCATTGGGTAATCTTGAGTTATCTTTTAAAAACTTGAGATAGAAATTGGAAGCCACATCTCAAGCATTATGATTCTAAGACTGAGTATCCTAAGGCACCAGGCGTGCCTGTCATGGGTTTTCTCACAGACCCATTTCATGCCCTTTTCCTTGCTCTGCTTTAGGTCATAGAGAACCACATTTCCCAGGCTCCCTTGTGCTGGAACTGACTTTGTATACAGAGAGGAACTTGAGAATTTATACTCTGGGAGCAGCTCTTAACTAACAACTCACAGGTGTGGGGCTGTCAATACCTCAGCTCCCCTGTCTCTAATCAGGATGACTCTGGGATGTGACCTCCTTCAGTATTGATCCAAAATTACCCTCCTGGCATTTTGATTGTTATCACACCCTTGCCTGGCCTTCTTCCCTTCCTAGTCCTACCTCCCCAATCCCTATCAGTTCTTTCCTGGGTACATTGCTAATAAACAATGTTCACAAGAATTCTCATCTGAGAAGAATCTCATCATAAGACAATGGCTCTCCTTTTTCTGACTTCCTTCAGTCTGATTGATTCAGCCTGAATCAGTTGGGCACCTGGTCCATTTTGTTGTTTGGGCCATCTCTGTGAGCGTTGCCTTCCTGATTTTAGTATAAGTCCCTAGAGGAGACCCTCTACTCCCTTGTCTCCCCTGAGATGCCTGGCAGCCACTGGGACATCCCTAGAACCACCCTTTGTCAGAGATGGAAGGCTGTGGGGATCTTTGAGACCAGATGAGGAGATAGAGGCCCAGAAAAGCTAAAGGTCATGTTGGCTAAATGATACTTTCTCCTGACTGAGATGTACAGGGAGACATTTTGTCCCCATGATAATCTGTTCTTGGTTTATTGAGATGATGATGATGATGATGATGATGATGATGATGATGATGATAATGATGACCCTTTCTATGCAATTTCCTGAGAAGTCCTAGGCTTTTGGCATGTGTAATCAGAACCTTCCTGAAGCCTTTCTGAGGGAGAGACCCTATGTCCTGTGTTCAGGCAAGCTGTGCTCTCAGCTTAGGGATATAGAGTAGGGCGGGGAAGTAGTGGTGGGGTAGAAAAGTGAAAGAAGAATCACTGCAGGGTTTGGGACACATGTGTGGGGTTCAGTGGGGACGTGAGCATTTCAGTCCAGCCTTGAGTTGAGGAGGGGAGCAGAGAATGCTTCCATGATCAACTAAAGCCTGAGTTGAATGTTGAAGGCAAATAGAAGTTTCCAATGTAGGGAAGTAGGAAAATGTAATTCCCACCAAATTCAGTGTACAATCAACATCTGATATAAATATGATGCTTTTTTTTTTTTAATTTGGAAAGACAGTTTTGCATAGAGGTATGGGAACAGAGTTTGGGGTCAAATAAGATTTAAATCTTGGATCCATCACTTTCTTTGTGACTTTGGGCAAGTTCCTCATACTCTCTGAACCTCAATACCTTCATCTGTGAATTAGGATAATAAATCCCACCTCACTGGATGGTCATCCAGCTCAAATGAGATGAACAAATTCCTAACTTGTACTGAGCACACAAGAAATGATAGTTATGATGTTCTCATAGTGAGCTTTTAACTTTCATCATTGTCAAATTAATACTATTATTCTACTGTGTTCATGTGTTGAATGAACTTTATTTTGTCTCATGCACCCTCATTTGAGAGGACAGGAGATATTACATCCTGAACTAGACACTCTGAGAGGATAGGCGACCTGACCATTCTTAGGTTGGATTCCCCAAAAAGCAGGAACTCAGGTGAAGATGGGAGTGCAAGTACTTTACTTGGGAGGTGATCCCAGGAAACACTGGCTGGAGAATGGGAAATGAGGCAGGGAAGGGAAGTCAGCCCATACAGGATGTGTTTTTAGTCCATTTACCACTCTAGGCAGCTGTGGTTCACTCCCACTGGGAAACCGTGAGAGGCAGTGTAGAGCACACACCTCAGGGTTATCACCATCCAAGGGGCGAGGGAGCTGCATATTTAACCACCAACTCAATGTCTCCTTCAGTTGTCTCACAGTGGCAGGTCAGGCCTGGATGTCCTGGCTCCCAGACCTTTCACGAGACCATCACGTGTGGATCCCCAGGCAGGGAGTGGTAGATGTTGACCGACTATGGGGCAGAGGAGTGTGACTGCTGACAGAGCATGAGGGAACTGAGCAGACTGCAGAAACAGGGATACGTGCCTGGAGGCAGGATGGAAGTATGAAGGCAGACATAAACAGGGCAGGTGTTACATCTCTATCTGGCATTTTATGCTTTGCCTTGATGAACACTCTGTTTTGGTGCCCAGGACAAGTTCTATTTAAGACGTTCTTCCCTTAACAGCAGTGATTTATGGATAAGTTTGAGTTGTTTTAACCACTGTTGCTATGGTAGAGATGCGGAGGTGGGCTGGGGAGAACCAGCTGTGTATTCTCACTGGGGGAAGGAAGATCATCTAATGGGAATAAATAGGCACTGGAAGACACTTTATCTCCTCCTGGTAGGGACACTATCACAATTTAAATAACTCTTTCATCATGTCACTCTTGCTCAACAAGCTTCAATGGATCCCTGCTGAAGTCGAATTTGGGCCCTGTACCCCCGACACTGAATTAAATCTTGGTGACAGAGTTTTGGGTGAAGTAGTAAAGAATAGCTTTATTGTTTTGCCAGGCAAAGGGGGAGTCTGGTGAAGATGGGCAAAATGTGACCTTCTCTGGAATGAAGAGTGCTTCATCAAGGAGTTAACATCTTCCATTTGCTGGGGTTCTGCAGAAAAACTCAAAGATATTATGTGTATCCCTTGAGGGGGAACCAGGACCCTGCCCCCAAGGCTGCACCATTGTTTCTTGACTGCTCCTCCCTTATCTCTGCATTCTCTCCCTTCCCTGATTAGCAACTGTTTGAACCTGCCCTTTGGAACGCAAAGAAGGGGACACAGAAAGGCTTTTGTGCCCAGGAGTCCCACAGGGTCCTGCTCAGTTCCACTATCACTTACTTCATTCAATCCAACTTCCCAAATCCCTGCCATTCCAGCACTGACTGATAATTCTTTACCCTCTAATTAATAAATAATTATGCCATAACGGAATTCATACTTAATGAAACTGACATCCCTCCTTTCCACACCATGTGTGCAGTGGGAACTAATGCACATTTGGCTGATAGATTAAATTGTTTTACACTTGCCTTTCCAGCCTTACACACAACTAGCAGTCCCCTCACTCCCAGCCTCTTTGACCACCTCCTTGGCCTTGTTCACTCCCTCACCTCTTCTGTTCCTGCCATCCCACTCTTCTGTTGCCTGTCCAGATCCTGTGCATTCCTCAAGGCCCAGTTTTGGTTGTACCCGCCCTGGGTTTTCTTCCCATCCTTGGTCCTCTATAATGCATGTTCAGAATGGTCACTTGTCAGGCCAGGTGCCATTGGCTATCTGATAGTCTTGGCTCTTGCTGCCTGTGTGAACTTTGCCTGCCCAAGGCTGGCACTTGAATCTCCTCTCTGTCCTCATGGCACAGCCCTGCATAGGGCCAAGTCCTTGATCAGTCCTCAGTAGACACTGGGGTGATGGGTGCTGGCGATATTATGAAGAATGTAGCAAATGCTCTTGGTGTGTTGCCCACATTCCTGCAGCATTCTTCTCTGCACCCTAAAAGTGGCTTACAATGAATGTTTGTGATTCTCTGCCTGTGGGTTTCCTTTTCTGGCTAGGGAGTGTGTATGGCCTGTGTACAGAGCAACCACCAAGTGCCTGAGAGCTACTGAGAAGGAAGACTACTAACGATTGAGAGCTTCCTCATCCTTAGTTGAGATCACTCTGAAGGGTGTTCTACATACTCTCCCAGGATTCCTCACCAGGGTTAAGCTACAGTTGTTCATAGTGGTAACTTGCTTGATAATAAACCCTTTTGGGGGGCTACCTTCTCTTCCCTTTTCAACTCCCAAATGAGTGTTTCCTGCTATCGCTCCCCCCCCCCCAAATTAAACTTGTACTCAAATCCTTATCTTAGGGTTTGCATCTGGGGTAAACCAAACCACATGGGTGATCTTGACATAAGAAACAGTGGGTTTAGGGTCCCCAAAGGTTAGAACATCCTGAGATTGTTGGGCTTACTGTGCCTGTGACAAGGGCTGGGAGATCTTGAGTGAGTGTTGAGTGTCACAGGTGGACCTGAGGGGAGAGACTTGGAGGTAGGTCTGAGGCCAAGCGAAGGGTCAGGTGGGCCTGGAGAGCAGGGTTTCTCCGTGTAAACTCTTTGGCTAGAGAGGAGAGAGATTGAAGTGAATTTAGAGTGGCCCTGAAGCTTGTTAGACACTGAATATTGCCCCAAATGCACCTTGATTTGAAAGTTTACTGCAAAGTGGCTTGGACATTGGGAAAAAGTGACACTTCCATCAGCCAAACCCCACAGTTTCTTTTTTTTTTTCATTCTGAGTCAGAGTGGCTGCTCCGGTGTATTTTGCCAGGGCATCTGCATACCTTCATCCTGACATAGTACTTTATCTGCTTCCCACTAAAAGAAACTTGGGTTTGTGGTTATGACCCATCCCTTGGGATCATGGAGGGATTTCTGACCCCATCTCAGACTGACCCTCAGTCCTGGTTTCAGAGGACACCTCACTGTGGTCATAGACTGATTTTTCCACCCCATTAGACTAACTTTTAAGCTTAAGTAAGTTCAAATATTGTACCAAAAAGAGATGCCATCACCTCAAGGAGACCAGAAAAAAGAAAAATGGTTCCTGAGTTGGAGCTCTGAGGGCACATGACTCCCAAATTTCCTATGGGGTAGGGTGTCTCCTATAGCCTGAATTCTGGGAGATCCTATAATCTGACCTTGGCATTGAGGACCAAGGGCCTTAATGACTATGTGAATTTCATTTCTCATGCATCCAACTGTTCATCCTGAATCTGGAACACTTATCCATTGAACGAATTAAACAGGAGTTTGAAAGAGCTCAGAAAGATCAGCCAAAGACTCTAAGAACATTTGGCTCAAGGAAATTCCAGAAAAGAAAGAGCTGGTGAAAAGGGAGGCTGGAATCCTGGGAGCCACCTCACACCCAGAATAGGGAGGGTAGAATGGGCTGCTACAGGAGTGATCCAGGCCAGGCTGGGAAGCAGCCTTTGCATTCTGATGAGGATGAGAGATGTTGGGACTCCATTCTCCAATAAACTAGAACGCAGGAGCAATTAGCTTTGGTTGGGGCTGGTAAAAGGGAACCTTGAAGGTATGCCTAGGAATTTGTTTGGTGGAAAACCTTCTGATTGGGAGATAAGGCCTTGGTTTTATTATTTCCAGCTCTTCCAGTAAGAGGATGAATTTAAAAATTTTGATGGATATCCAAAATTTTTATTAAATTTTTAAATAATATTGAACAATATCATACATTCCAAAAAGTGGACAAAATTGTACTCCTTGATGAATTTTCACAAACTGAACTCACTCATGAAACTGGCAGCCAGTTAGAGAAACAGAGTATGATTAATACTTCAAAAGCTCCCTACCCTGTGCTGTCTTCCCAGCCACCACCTTCTCAAGGGTAACCACTATCCTGACTTCTAATAGCAGAGATTAATTTTGTCTGTTCTTGAAATTCATATAAGTGGAATCATTCAGTGCCTATTCTTTCATGTCTGGCATCATTACTCAACATTATGTGTACGATCATCCATCTTGTGTATAGCACAAAGGTCATTCTTTTTCATTGGTGTATTGTGTTCTACTTTATGACCATACCATGGTTTATTTATTCATTCTGCTTTTTATGGACGTGTGAATTGTTTCCAGTCTTTAGCTATTATAACTAAAACTTCTGTGACATTCTTGTGCATGTCTTGATGGATATATGTTTGCGTTTCTATTGCTCATATAACAAGGAGTGGGCTTGGTGGGCCACAGGGCAGGCGTCTTTTTAGTATCTATAGATACTACAAAGTAGTTTTCCAAAATATTTTCACCAACCTCACTCTTACCAGCAATGTATGAAATTTCCAATTGCTCTGTATTCTTGCCAATAGTTGGTACTTACTGTCTTTTTCATCTTAGCCTTCCTGCTGGTTGTGTAGTGATATCTCACTGTGTTTTGTTTTGTTTTGTTTTTTTTCGGTACGCGGGCCTCTCACTGTTGTGGCCTCTCCCGTTGCGGAGTACAGGCTCCGGACGCGCAGGCTCAGCAGCCATGGCTCATGGGCCTAGCCTCTCTGCGGCATGTGGGACCTTCCCGGACCAGGGCACAAACCCGTATCCCCTGCATCGGCAGGCAGACTCTCAACAACTGCACCACGAGGGAAGCCCTCACTGTGTTTTTAATTTGCACTTCTCTTATGACTAATAAGGTTGGGCACACTTTCATATGTTTATTAACCATTTAGATAACCTCTTCAATGAAGTGTTTGTTCAAAATTTTGCCCATTTTTCTGTTGGGTAGTCTGTCATTCTTTTATTGATTGCACAGTGTGATTATGAGCAAATTTCTACCCTTTTATAGACCTTTGATTTCTTACCTTGTCTATGTTGTTATTGTGGAGTTAAGTCCAAATTCCAGGGCTCTGGTGGGGGCACACAATCCTGGACTTTCAAATCCACTTATTTCATCTCCATGGCCCATATCAGGCATGGGCAAATAACTCAGGCTGGTCCAATGAGATATTTGTTGAAGGTTTTGGGAAGGCAAAGTTCTTTCTTCTGGGATTTCCGATGTGAGGATGATGGAAGATGATGTAAGGCTGAAGTTGTAAGAGGGAGTGTGTTGCCATTGACCTGTGAAGATATGAAGAACTGCTCAGAGTAAAGACAGTAAGGAAAGCAGAGAACAGGGAGAGAGAGAGAGAGAGAGAGAGAGAGAGAGAGAGAGAGAGAGAAATACTGATGCAGCCATTCTTTTCAGTTATTCTGTGAGCCAGCATTTTATCACTTAAAAACAAAAGGAAGAAAACGAGTTTAGCAGTTGCTATTGATGCCCCATTCTAATTATCCCCTTGGCACTTCCTCACCAAAGGCTTTCTACTGCAAGCACTTGAGACTCTCTGAAGGTGTTCTCTAGTCTTTGGAATCTGGCCATGTATAGGGTAGGCTGGAATGCCAGGGATTTAGGAATCCTGGGAATAGGTCTGACCTAATGACCGAAGGGAGTTGGTGGATATTCTAGCTTACTCCCCATCATATGGGACAACACTGAGATGTGCTCTACGTTGTCCCTAAGGGTTCTCCAGCAGAACTGAGCTCCCAGTTGTTCACTGTGGTCACTGTTACTAATGCCCCCTATCCTGGCTGCCTTCCCTGATATGTCTTACTTTCCCACTCTCGTCTTGGTGCTTCCTGAGATCATCCCCAAAATAAACCACCTGCATGTCAATTGCTGTCTCAGGGTCTGTTTTTGAGAGACTCCAAACTAAGATAATGAAGGAACCGGAATATGAGCTAAAATTGCCAAGAACATATGGAATCCAAGTTAATTTAATCCAATTAAGTTCAGTTTGAGGGCTTTGTTTAGAGCATGTATGAGCCCCTGAGGATCTAAAAAAATGTAAACCCATCTCTGTCTTCAAGAAACCTATCAGTTTGGTGAGGAGCTAAGACTCCCAGATAAAACATTTAAAAAAATATATCTTAGCACTCTGATATTATAGACAGGAGCCCTGCTATGGGGGTAGCTGGCTAAATGTGGCTGGAATCCCCAATTTTATGGCTTCTGAGAGTTGGGAGACTTTCTACCAATCTTTTCAAACTCCATAGACTTCCTAACAATCTCTTTAAATTCCCAAGAACAGACTGGGCACAAAGCCCACACCCACAGAATTGTGATCACACATGGTATTTTGAAAATTTGGCAATTTTAGGGAAGGTTTGGAAAACTGTGTGAGTAATCACATCACTTACCTCACAGCCATCTCCCATGTTGCTGAAGCCACACCTCCTTGAGCTCCATCTCCGTCCATAACACTTCTCATTGTGTGCTGTCCCCAGGCCTTTGGCTCAGATTGGTCCTGCTTGCTTCTTTCATGGTAGAAAGCCTGCTAGGCTGGCCAACCTTCTCCACAGCTATTTGGAAATTGCAGTAAATAAACATTTCCCCTTTTAAAAAGGTTAGGTCTAGCTTGACCTTGAACTTATCTTTGAACACCTCCACCCTGTTTTTCCTATCTTTCAAATCCAATATGGTGGCAAAACTTATTGGCTCAACTTTCATAATAGGTTCAAAATATGAGCACCTATCACCCTCTCCACTGCCACCACCCTGGCTTAGGCCACTACCAACTCTTGTATTGATTAGTGCAATAGCCTCCTGGCAGGTCTCCTGGCAAGGTCCTGGCCAACCTTGTTTTCCACACAGAAGTCAGATTTATCTTTCTAAAATTATTGGTCATATCATTATGACCAACGTATCTCTTAGCTTAAAACCCTCCAGAGGCATCTCATCTGATTCAGAGTAAAATATAAAGCCTTCCCATGACATGAAAGGGCATTGTTGGCCTCTATCACCACTTTGACCATAGCTTCTATTGTTCTTCTCCTTACTCACTCTGATCTAGCCACACTCCCCTCTTATTTTTTGAACCTAAGAAGCTCACACCTCAGGGCCTTTGCACTTGTTATTACCTCTGTCTGGAATGCTTTTCCTCAGATTTCAGCATGATTCATTCCTCACTTACTTGGGATCCCTACTCAGAGAGACCTTCCTTGACCATTCATGTAAAATAGCACCCCCACTGGCACTCTCTAGTGCCTTACTCTGCTTTGTTTATCTATCTAATATATTACATATATATACACTTTAAAAATTGGTTTATAGTTTGTCTCTCCCTACCTGCATATAAACTTCTTGAAATCAATGACCGTTTTTTTTTGTTTAATATTATAATCCTGGGGGCCAAACACTAAGAGGATATTATATAAATATTTGTCAAAAGAATGAATGAATGAATGGATTTCAACCTTAAGAAGTGTGGAGCTCCCAGGGCTGCTCTTGAGCCTTGATCTGCTATATGTTGTTAATGATGGTAAGACCTATTGCTTGACCTGCGGGCCATGTCTCTTCAGTATTTAAATTAATCCTTAGCCCTGACCTACCCAGACTAATGGTAATCCAATATCTCTCTTTGGGCTGAATTATGCCTGAGCCCCAGGGATTTACCCAGTCCAGTGGAGCCTGTCCTGCTTCCAGAATTCCTACAGTGAGATTGAAGAATCTGATTAGTCACTAGCAGATTCCTGTTTTTTGATGCCTTTAACATTTTTCTCTTCCCACAGCAAGACTTTCAGTGTTTGTGTGAGAGAAACATGGATGAAGGGATGAAACCATGGCTTTCATGTCAGTGGAAGATGACAGCAATGTTTCAGCTTTCCTTTCCTTGAACCTTAGTTCCAGGGGAGGAAGAGCATGTGATGGTAGCAGCTTGGTTCAGTGCTACAGGGCTGCAGCTGCATTGGCCTCACTGCTGTGGGAGGTGGAAGTGAGTTGTGACTTGTGAGCTTGATACTGAAAATTGACCTCTGTATAGTGGCACTGAATTGAATCTCAGAGACAGAGTTTGGGTGAAGTGGAAAAGAGTAGCTTTATTGCTTTGCCCAGCAAAGGGGCCACAGCAGCTAATGCCCTCAAAACTGTGTGTCCCAACCTGGAGGTTTTGTGAGGAGTCTTATAGTCAAGGGGTGGGGCTGCTGATAAGGATCAGGGTGCCTGCAGGGCCTGCATTCCTTCAATCCACAGATCTTCTGGCATCAGGTGGTTTCATGATGGGCTTCTGTGATTCTGGAGGTTGTCAAACTGTGACCTTCATTATGGAATGAAGAATGCTTCATCAAGTACTTACCATCTTCCATATGGTGAGGGTTTTAGTTCTGCAGAAGAGCTCAAAGATATTGTTATGTATATCTCTTGAGGAGGAATCAGGACCCTGCCTCAAGGCTGCACTGTTGTTTCTTTTTTAAAAAAAAAAAATATTTATTTTTGGCTGTGTTGGGTCTTTGCTGCTGCACGTGGGCTTTCTCTAGTTGCAGTGAGCAGGGGCTACTCTTCATTGTGGTGCACAGGCTTCCCATTGCAGTGGCTGCTCTTGTTATGGAGCACAGGCTCTAGGTATGTGGGCTTCAGTAGTTGTGGCTCGTGGGCTCTAGAGCGCAGGCTCAGTAGTTGTGGCACACGAGCTTAGTTGCTCCATGGCATGTGGGATCTTCCTGGACCACGGATCGAACCTGTGTCCCCTGCATTGGCAGGTGGATTCTTAACCACTGTGCCACCAGGGAAGTCCTGCACTATTATTTCTTGACTGCTCCTCCATCTCTGCATCCCCTCTCTTCCCTGATTAGCAACTGTTTGAACTGCCCTCTGGAACTCACAGAAGGTCATGGAGGCTGAATGAACTCTATTTCCTACAAATGAGAAGTGGGATTTGTGCTTGGGAACCCCACAGGGTCCTGCTTCGTTTCAATCCCCACTTTTCTTTGATTCCCCTCAATCTTGAGGAGAACAGGTGTTGGACAAGAAAGGGAATAGTCATTTTGGATAGAGATCATAATCTCAGAAGAGGAACTTGGTTTTAGGGAGACTCGATTTCAAGCTGAGAGGAGTGTAGCCTGGACCTCTTGTTTCATGCCTTCTTGATCAGGCAGCTGGCTTGGTCAAAACAGTCAAGGCAGATGGCTGTTGAACTTATTTGCAAATATCCATAGGAGCAGGAACTCCAGAAACTTCCTTGAATGGATGCTTTCTTCTCAGCCTGTGGGCTGCTGTGTAAATTCCAGGACTTCTGGGCTCATCTTCTATGACGACATCAGGCCCATCAGTGAGATGTCAATTCCTTCTTCTCCCATAACAATGTTCACTGTCACAGTGGAAGTTGTTGCTCTGCTGGTCCTCAGAGACTTTCAAATCCTCACTCCTCTCCCAGGGTCCAGCCATTGGAGGGTGAGTGTGGGGTTTAAAGATGTGCATTTTTCATTCTGGTGCTCTATTGTAGATCAAGCTTGCTATTCCAGAGTTCGACTTGGCTGGTCTCTGGTGTGGTAACCTTTGAAAGTATTTTTAAAAGATATTTAAAAACAATGGGTGTGATTTCCTCTTACTTTAGTGCCTAACCTCTGCATTAGATGTAACTCCACTGTGTGTGCACGCTTGTGCATGTGCAGGAGATTTACAAAATACTCCCACAGCAACTCTTTTATCAAGGAAAATGTGGTTTGTTTGTAAATAATCCTGTTTTCTTATGTGAACCCCCATCCACTCAAGAGGGGTAGAAGGGAGCTGATTTCCACCCCCCTCCCCGCCATTTTAGAACTTAACTATAGCGCAATATTTTAACCAGTCCCCATTAACTAATACCTGGGATCTTCAGGATAAAATCACCTGTGCTTCTTCCTAAGATGGATTAGGGTGTATGGGCAAGGGGTTGATGTATCTTTCTAATACTGAGGAAGATGAGGATTCTGGGGTCCATGTGGGGTCTTTTCATGGTCTTCTGACTTCTCTGTCTTTGTCTTGGCTGTCACTTACCCTGCTGGCACTTGGGCTGAGGTCTGTTACAGAATAGCTCAGAGACTTTTCTCTTTTTAATCTAGCCATGTTCTTATCTTAGGGGCTGGACTCAGCATGACACGAGGAGGGCACATCCCCACCCTCACCCTTGCCAGCACTCACCTGTGTAGCTTGGGCCTCTGTGGTCCCTTCTGCCTACCTCCAACACCACCCCTCCCACCCCAAGTAGACCTATAGGGACTTATGTGTCCCCTCCCTAAGCTGGTGACCTCAAAGCAAGTTCTCACTATTTTTGCTTGGTCTTTGAGACTTCCACAAGTGGCTCCAACGTCCTTCACCTCCCAGATTCTTGTGTAGGAGGCAGTCAGTTCTTTCATTTAGCTCTTACTCCTATCTGGAGAAAGTATCTCAGATTTTTCCAACAGCAAGTTTTATTATCCTACTCCCTTTCAGAGTCTGCCTTTCCTGCTATTTTTGAATCCCAACCCTGGATAAGGAGCCAATGGTACAATGACTGAAGTGAGAGCTTGAGAACAAGGCAGCAGCACTGAGTCTGAATCCCAGCCCTATCACTTATGAGTCATGTGATCTTGGGCAAGTCATTTTGCCTTTCTAATCTTCAGTTTCCTCATCTGTAAAAAGGAAATAATAGTATCGGCCTTTCAGTATCATGAGGATTATATGACACTGAGTGTTCAACACATGTTTGAATTAACGTATAAATGAATGAATTAATGTATAAAACAAATGAGGCAGCTGATGGATTGGACTTGGCCAGTTTACTTGCGAACACCGTAATGTTAAGGTAAACACTCTGGCCAGACTTCACTCCTCTCTAATTGCCTTAAGTAAAATCCCATTTGTCTATAATTACTTTTCTCTTCACTGTGAGTTGGTTTTATCTGTTTAGCAGATGGTGAGCCCTCTAAATGTAGGGACTAGATATCCTCCTGTCTCTCCCTCAGCTTGGCAGATGTTCAGTAAATGGTTACTAGTCATTCTGTCCTATTTGGCCAAAATGACTCCTGAAAGCTGGCATGGAAATAGCAGAGACTAGGCCTGAGATGACCCTTGGAGAGTTGGACTGTGGAAATAGCTTCTGCCACCTGAAAACTTATTTTTGAGTCCTTGAATGGACAAGGAAAAGCAGCTTGGGGTAGCTGAGATATTAACCTGAATGTGGAGTGAAGACAGGACAGCCCAAGGACTGGGCTTAAGAATCAAACATGCAGGGCTAGGAGAGAAATATCAGGGCAAAGGAAGAGGGTGAAAAATTTATATTTGGTTGGTTTTAAGTGTGCAAATGGTGGGTGGTTGTGGACAAGAATGAGATTTTGATTTATGGATGGGACAGTATATTCATTGTGTTTCCTGAGCACTCAGTTACTTTTTACTCATATGTACAGTTAAGTCTCTACCAGTCACACACACTTTTTGGAGAGGTTGTGAATATTTCAACAAATTCAGTTCATCCCTGGGGACAGAGCTCAGATCTCATACTGTGATGGATCATAGTGCTATCTTTTTAAGTATGAGAAGAGCAAGTATGACAACATTTAGGCATTCCATACCCTGGGGCCCTTCTAAGGGAGACTATATCACCCTTGGTGATAAAGGAGGTGGCCCTCCCAGTGGTGGGTCCCCAGTAGACCCAAGGGTAGATAATACACAGGCTGGCCATGAGAATGCTTATGCATGGAGTTCTGCTTAATAAAGTGAGGTGAATAATTAGGACAATCAAACAATCTTTCTATAGAATTTTACCAGGAAGTTATGCGAAAAAAAACCAGCCAATATAATTAGGGGAAAAATATAAAGATAAAAAGAAGTAGAGACCCAGGTCATGACCAAGTCACATTAACTGTGGAGAACAAGAGTGATGACCAGGGATCTGTTCATGTTGAGGGGGGCACCAAACAACTCAGTCCCTGTAGCTGCCTTGATGCTTCTCAGTCCCCTTGAATGGAGTTACCTAGATGAGTCTCTATTCCTCTGCTGTGATTAAAAAGCCATGCTTTGCAGAGACAATTTATCAAAATGGGAACCCTAGCCAAACCAAGTGATAAGGCCATGCTGAAGCCAGTGTTTCTCAGACTTTAACATACATATGATCACCTGGGGATTTTGTAAAAATGCACATTCCCATTCAGTAAGTTGGGGTGGGGCCCAGGATCCTAAATTTCTAAAAGCTCAGGTGGGCTGATGCTGTTGGTTGGGAAACACACTTTAAGGAGCAAGGGCCTAAACAAACAACATGCACACACACATACATGTATGCATGCAGCCATGCACAAGCATGCATACACAGTGCCATAGGACGGAGGGAGGAGAGGAGCAGAGGAGGAGAGGCAGATGGGGCATGATCCTCCAGGACCAGA
The DNA here is from genome assembly GCF_002837175.3 of Physeter macrocephalus. NCBI lineage: Eukaryota > Metazoa > Chordata > Mammalia > Artiodactyla > Physeteridae > Physeter > Physeter macrocephalus. Next base: position 28,769,238 of record NC_041227.1, read on the forward strand.
GGATCAGGGGAAGCGCCACGGGTGTTTCCCCCACCCACTCGGGCCCTGGAAAACCTGTTGGGCTTCTGGACCTGGTCCCCTGCCTTTCAGAGCCCCCTCTGGCTGTGTGGGTCCTGGGGGCATGGGAGGGAGAAGAAGAGAGGCCAATGGGGAGGGACCTTCCAGGATCAGCAGATTGGGGGAATGCACCTAGTGTTTCCCCCACCCACTCAGGCCCAGGGAGCCTGTGGAGTCCTGGACCTGGTCCTTTGCCCTCCAAGGCCAGAGGCACTCCTGGGCCCCTCCTGCATTGAGCCTAAGCCCCACGCCAACCCCCCAAGGACTTTTCTGGTCATGTGGGTCCTAAGCATAGGCCCCAACCCTGCCTAAACCCCACCGCTGTGTAAGCCCCACCACCCAATTACAAGGCCTTTCCTGCTTTTTCCCCCCCTCTTTTTTGCTATTGTGGTTCTGTTTTATGTTCCTGTTGTTGTTTCATCTATATTTTTTCTAACATATCTGTTAGTTTTCCCATCTTATTGTTTTTACTCTTTGCTATTGTTCTGCTCCTTTTTTCCTTCATTCTTTCATTCCTTTTTTTCTTTTTTTGCCATGATGAGCAGTTTGTGGGATCTTCGTTCATGAACCAGGGATCTGGCCTGAACTTCTGGTGTGGGAGCTCTGAGTCTGAACCACTGAACTAACAGAGAACCTCAGAACCCAGGGAATATTCATTGGAATGAGGTGTCCCAGAGGTCCTCATCTCGCCACCAAGACCTAGCTCTACACAACAGCCTACAAACTCCAGTGCTGAGAGCCTCAGGCCAAACAACCAGTAAGACAGAAACAAAATACCATACATCAAAAAAAAAAGTGAGATGACAAAAAAACATGTTACAGATGAAGGAGCAAAGTAAAAACCTACATGACCAAATAAATGAAGAGGAAATAGGCAACCTAACTGAAAAAGAATTCAAAGTAATGATAGTAAAGATGATCCAGAATCTCAGAAATAGAATGGAGGGATGGATTGAGAAAATACAAGAAACGTTTAACAAAGATCTACAAGGACTAAAGAACAAATCAACAGAGATGAACGACACAATAACTGAAATGAAAAGTACTGTAGAAGGAATCAGTAACAGAATAACTGAGACAGAAGAACGAATAAGTGAGCTGGAAGACAGAATGGTGGAAATAACTGCCAAGGAGCAGAATAAAGAAAAAAGAATGAAAAGAGTTGAAGACAATCTCACAGACCTATGGGACAATACTAAACGCACCAACATTCGAATTATAGGGGTCCCAGAAGAAGAAGAGAAAAAGAAAGGGTCTGAGAAAATATTTGAAGAGAATATAGTGGAAAACTTCCCTACCATGAGAAAGAAAATAGCCACGCAATTCCAGGAAACACAGAGAGTCCCATACATGATAAACCCTAGGAGAAACACACCAAGACACATATTAATCAAACTAACAAAAATTAAATTCAAAGAAAAAATATTAAAAGCAGCAAGGGAAAAGCAAAAAATAACATATGAAGGAATCCCCATAAAGTTATCAGCTGATTTTTCAGCAGAAACTCTGCAGGCCAGAAGAGCGTGGCAGGATATACTTGAAGTGATGAAAGATTACTCTACCCAGCAAGGACCTCATTCAGATTTGACAGACAAATCAAAAGCTTTACAGAGAAGCCAAAGCTAAGAGAATGCAGTACCACCCAACCAGCCTTACCACAAATGCTAAAGGAACTTCTCTAGGCAGGAAAAACAATAGAAGAAAGTGACCCATGATCTGGTAATTAATTATCCATTGTTCCTATCATATAGTGTTTGATTTCCTTATGTGCTGTTATTGTTTATATAAGCAGATTATAGTGACTTGAACCAGGAAAAAACAAAAAACAAAAAACAAAACAAAACAAAAAACCCCGAAACAATTAAGAAAATGGTAATAGGAACATACATAACGATAATAACCTTGAATGTAAATGGATTAAATGCCCCAACCAAAAGACACAGACTGGCTGAATGGATACAAAAACAAGACCCTTATATATGCTGTCTACAAGAGACCCACTTCAAACCTAAGGACACACACAGACTGAAAGTGAGGAGATGGAAAAATATATTCCATGCAAGTGGAAATCAAAAGAAAACTGCAGTAGCAATACTCATATCAGAAAAAATAGACTTTAAAATAAAGACTGTTACAAGACATAAGGAAGGAAAATACATAATGATCAAGGGATCAATCCAAGAAGAAGATAACCATTTAAATGTTTATGCAGTCAACATAGGAGCACCTCAATACATAAGGCAAATGCTAACAACCATGAAAGGGGAAATCAACAGTAACACAATAATAGTAGGGGACATTAACACCCCACTTACACCAATGAATATATCATCCAAACAGAAAATAAATAAGGAAACACAAGCTTTAAATGACACAAGAGACCAGATAGATGTAATTGATATTTATAGGACATTCCACCCAAAAGTGGCAGAATACACTTTCTTCTCAAGTTCACACAGAATTATAGGGGTCTAAGAAGAAGGAGCGAAAAAGAAAGGGCCTGAGAAAAATTTGAAGAGATTATTCTCCAGGATAGAATACATCTTGAGTCACAAATCAACCTCAGAAAATTTTTAAAATTGAAATTGTATCAAGCATAATTTCTGACCACAACACTATGAGATTAGAAATCAATTACAAGAAAATAACTGTAAAAAACACAAATAAATGGAGGCTAAACAATGTGCTACTAAATAACCAAGAGATCACTGAAGAAATCAAAGAGGAAATTAAAAAATACATAGAAACAAATGACAACAAAAACACAATGACACAAAACCTATGTGACGCAGCAAAAGCTGTTCTAAGAGAGATGTTTGTAGCAATTCAATTTCACCTCAAGAAACAAGAAACATCTCAAATAAACCATCTAAACTTACACCTAAAGCAACTAGAGAAAGAAGAACAAAGAAAACCCAAAGTCAGTAGAAGGAAAGAAATCAAAGATCAGAGCAGAAATAAACAAAACAGAAATGAAGAAAGCAGTAGCAAAGATCAATAAAACTAAAAGTTTATTCTTTGAGAAGATAAACAAAATTGATAAACCATTAGCCAGTCTCAAGAAGAAAAAAAGAGAGGACACAAGTCAATAAAATTGGAAATGAAAATGGAGAAATTACATCTGACACCACAGAAATACAAAGGATAATAAGAGACTACTACAAAAAACTGTATGCCAATAGAATGCACAACCTGCAAGAAATGGACAAATTCTTGAAAGGTACAACCATCCAAGACTAAACCAGGAAGAAATAGAAAATATAAGCAGACCAATCACAAGTAATGAAATTGAAACCGTGATTTAAAATCTTCCAACAAACAAAAGTCCAGGACCAGCTGGCTTCACATGCAAATTCTATCAAACATTTGGAGAAGAGCTAACACCCATGCTTCCTAAACTCTTCCAAAAAATTGCAGAGGAAGGAACACTCCCAACCTCATTCTGCAAGGCCACCATCACCCTGATACCAAAAACAGACAAAGATTTCACACAAAAAAGAAAATTACAGATCGATATCACTGATGAACATAGATGCAGAAATCTTCAACAAAATACAGCAAACAGGATCCAACAACACATTAAAAGGATCATACACCATGTTCAAGTGGGATTTATCCCAGGAATGCAAGGATTTCTCAATATATGCAAATCAATCAATATGATACACCATATTAACAAATTAAGGAATAAAAACTGTATGACAATCTCAATAGATGCAGAAAAGCTTTAGACAAAATTCAACACCCATTTATGATAAAAAAAACTCTTCAGAAAATGGGCATAGAGGGAAACTACCTCAATATAATAAAGGCCATATATGACAAACCCACAGCAAACATCATTCTCAATGGTGAAAAACTGAAAGCATTTCCACTAAGATCAGGAACAAGGCAAGGATGTCCACTCTTGCCACTCTTATTAAACATAGTTTTGGAAGTCCTAGCCATGGCATTCAGAGAAGAAAAAGAAATAAAAGAAATACAAATTGGAAAAGAAGAATTAAAACTGTCACTGTTCACAGATGACATGATACTATACACAGAAAATCCTAAAGATGCCACCAGAAATCTACGAGAACTAATCAATGAATTTGGTAAGGTTGCAGGATACAAAATTAATGCACAGAAATCTCTTGCATTCCTATACACTAACAACAAAAAATCAGAGAAATTAAGGAAACACTCCCATTTACCATTGCAACAAAAATAATAAAATACCTAGGAATAAACTTACCTAAGGAGGCAAAAGACTTGTACTCAGAAAACTATAAAACACTAATGAAAGAAATCAAAGATGACATAAACAGATGGAGAAATACAGGATGTTCTTGGATTGGAAGAATCAATATTGTGAAAATGAGTATACTACCCAAAGCAATCTACAGATTCAATGCAATCTCTATGAAACTACCAATGGCATTCTTTCCAGAATTAAAACAAAAAATTTTACAATGTGTATGAAAACACAAAAGACCCCGAATAGCAAAGCAATCTTGAGAAAGAAAAACGAAGCTGGAGGAATCAGGCTCCCTGACTTCAGACTATACTACAAAGCTACAGTAATCAAGACAGTATGGTACTGGCACAAAACCAGAAATATAGATCAATGAAACAGGATAGAAAGCCCAGAGATAAACCCACATGCCTCTGGTCACCTCATTTATGACAAAGGAGGCAAGAACATACAATGGAGAAAAGACAGTCTCTTCAATAAGTGGTGCTGGGAAAACTGGACAGCTACAAGTAAAAGAATGAAACTAGAACACTCCCTAACACCTTACACAAAAATAAACTCAAAATGGCTTAAAGACCTAAATATAAGACCAGACACTGTAAAACTCTTAGAGGAAAACATAGGAAAAACTCTTTGACATAAATCACAGTAAGATCTTTTTTGACCCACCTCCTAGAGTAATGAGAATAAAAACAAAAATAAACAAATGGGACCTAATTAAACTTAAAAGCTTTTGCGTAGCCAAGGAAACCATAAACAAGCTGAAAAAATAACGCTCAGAATGGGCTAAAATATATGCAAATGAACAACGGACCAAGGATTAACCCCCCAAATATACAAACAGCTCATGGAACTCAGTATCACAAAAACAAACAACCCAATTAAAAAACAGGTGGAAGACCTAAATAGACATTTGTACAAAGAAGATATACAGATTGCCAACAAACACATGAAAAGATGGTCAACATCACTAATTATTAGAGAAATGCAAATCAAAACTACAATGAGGTATCACCTCACACCAGTAAGAATGGCCATCAACAAAATATCTACAAACAATAAATGATGGAGAGGGTGTGGAGAAAATCGAACACTTTTGCACTGTTGGTGGGAATGTAAATTGATACAGCCACTGTGGAGAACAGTATGGAGGTTCCTTAAAAAATGAAAAATAGGGCTTCCCTGGTGGCGCAGTGGTTGCGCGTCCGCCTGCCGATGCAGGGGAACCGGGTTCGCGCCCCAGTCCGGGAGGATCCCACATGCCGCGGAGCGGCTGGGCCCGTGAGCCATGGCCGCTGGGCCTGCGTGTCCGGAGCCTGTGCTCCGCAACGGGAGAGGCCATAATTCAAAAGGACACATGTACCCCAATGTTCATTGCAGCACTATTTACAATAGCCAGGACATGGAAGCAACCTAAATGTCCATCGACAGATGAATGGATAAAAAAGATGTGATAAACATATAGAATGGAATATTACTCATCCATGAAAAGGAACAAAATTGAGTCATCTGTAGAGATGTGGATGGACCTAGAGTCTGTCTTACAGAGTGAAGTAAGTCAGGAAAAGAAAAACAAATATCGTATATTAACGCATATATGTGTAATCTAGAAAAATGGTACAGATGAACCTATTTGCAGGGCAGGAATAGAGACGTGGACGTAGAGAATGGACATGTGGATACAGTGGTGGAAGCAGAGGGTGGGACAAATTGGGAGATTAGGGTGGACATATATACACTACCATGCGTAATATAGATAGCTAGTGGGAACATGCTATGAACATGAGTACAGGAGGCTCAGCTCGGTGCTGTGTGATGACCTAGATGGGTGGGATAGGGATGGTGGGAGGGAGGTCCAAGAGGGAGGGGATATAGGTATACAAATAGCTGATTCACTTCATTGTACAGCAGAAACTAACACATCATTGTAAAGCAATTATACTCCAAGAAAAAAAAATAAAGTGAATAGAACAGTGGCCAGCACATGGTAATAATCCATCTTAGGTATAATAATAAAAATACTTATCATTACTATTCTAAAAAAAAAGCATTCATACACAACACCATCCATCACCAATTAAAAATTTTCACAGAAATTATTTGAAATCCCACAGATAAACACTAGTTGGTTGGCTAAATTTGTCACTTTTCACTTAGCTCCACTATAGATCTGAAAAAAAAAATGACTTCAAAAAACCAGATACTTCTAATTTATTTTTGGCATGGGAATCCAGGACATATTAAAACTTAATAATAAAGATTCTTTTCTGTAGCAAAGATTTTTTTAAATTTCAGGACAAGAAAATTAGTTATGAATTTAAATTCATTTAAATTTTACCTTTAAATGTCTCCCTAGGCAGGACTCACAAAACAGTAGTCCTGTGAGTGGAAGAAATGGATTATTCAATAATGGTGCAGGGACAATAGTTTAGCAACTTGGAAAAAAATCAATTTAGAGTCTCATCTTACTGTACACCCAAATACTTTTCAATGGATTAAAAAACCCAGTATAATATAAAAAGACTATAAAAGCACGAAATAATACCTAGATGAGGAATAATAAGGTTAAAAGAGTCAGAAGAAATCACATAAGTTACAAATCTTATTAGATTACATTTTTCTGTCTGTAGACCAGGATGGACTACCATAATTAAACAAAAATCAAAATATTTATGGAAAAGTGTAAACATCACCACAATCAAGACAGGACAGTTCTATTAACTTATGCATTTGCTGAAACTCATAGAACTTTACCCCCAACAGAGAAATCTTATTCTATATATATTAAAAAATAAATTGCAAAAGAGATCTAAAAGAAAAAATAGCTGCCGAAAACACAGAAACATTAAAATACCAACCAATCAACTAGGAGAAAAAATATTTGCAATACACACAACAAATTAAAGTTGATGTTCTTTTTTTTTAAAATAAACTTATTTATTTATTTTTGGCTGCGTTGGGTCTTCATTGCTGCACGCAAGTTTCCTGTAGTTGTGGCGAGCAAGGGCTACTCTTCGTTGTGGTGCACCAGCTTCTCATTGCAGTGGCTTCTCTTGTTGCAGAGCACAAGTTGTAGGCACGTGGGCTTCAGTAGTTGTGGCTTGTGGGATCTAGAGCACAGGCTCCATAGTTGTGGCACACAGGCTTAGTTGCTCTGCGACATGTGGGGTCTTCCAGGACCAGGACTCGAACCTGTGTCCCCTGCAATGTCAGGCAGATTCTTAACTACTGCACCACCAGGGAAGTCCCAAAAGTTGATGTTCTTAGCATACAAAAAGCATTTTAAATTTGGTTAGCATAATATTGATATCTCAATAGACACAGGGATGAGCCCACAAGTCATAAAAGAAGAAATTTAAATGGCTAAAATAATAGAATGCAAATTCACTTGACATTGGTATTTTAATGTCCCACCCATCAAATTAGTCCAAAAAAAAGGAACGATGGGAATACCTGATGTTGGCAAGAATGTAGTGTGGTCACCTGAATAAATTGCCTTCAAAGATATCCATGCCCTAATTCCTAGAACTTTTGAATATTATCTTATTGGGCAAAAGGGATGGTGCAGATGTGATTAAATTAAGGATTTTGAGATTATCCTGATTGTTCAGTGGGCTTTAAATTTAATCACAAGTGTCCTTTTAAGAGGGAAGCAGAGAGAGATTTGTCTGCAGAAAATTAGTAGGAGATATGATGACAGAAACAAGATATTGGAGTGCTTCAAGGAAGGGGGTCACAAGCAAGGAGTGTAAGTGGCCTCAAAAGCAAGAAAAGGCAAGGAAATGAATTTTTTCCTAGAGCTTCCAGAAGGAACCAGCTCTGCTGACACCTTGATGTTATCCCATTGAAACTGATTTTGGACTTCTAGATTCCAGAACCATAAGAGAATAAATCTGTGTTGCTTTAAGCCCCCATGTTTGTGGTAATTTGTTATAGCAGCAGTAGGAAACTAATCCATGCAGTAAAACAACCCTTTTCATAAGTTCCAAGTGAGCATGTCAATAGTGTAAACTCTTTTGCAATGTTTTCACAATATGTAGGAAAAGCTAAAAAATTTTTATATCTAATGATTACATATCTGGGAGTCTATTTCAAGGACATAATTTGATGATGAAAAAGTCTCTTGCATAAAAATGTTTATCTTTATCATAATAGCAACAAACTGGAAATAAATGTTCAACAGAATGTGTACTACAGGCTATCTGAGGACAGATTATCATTAAACTATAAAGTATTTATTAAGATTTCATAAAAATATGGAAAATGCTATGTCATATAAATATTACATTAAGAGAAGTCAAGATATAAAATTATATATGCACCATGATCTCAACTATGTAAAAATACATAGAAAGAAGACTGGAAGGATATAGGCCAAAATATTTATTGGGTGTAGATGATTACTTTATTCATACAACTGTTCTGTTTTTTCTAATTTCCTATAATGAATGGATATTAGTTTTGCAATGAAATAATTATTAAGATCAGTAAGTGGCCCTTTTGGAAATAGAGGGCAAGGGGCCCTGAATCTTGAGACTGCTGTCATGGTTAAACCTTGAAGGAAGTAGGAGACCAGAGGAGGTTTTTTAGGAACAAGGCAGAGAGGATGGGAGGAGGGAGTGCAGGGGTTTCAAGGGCTAGACTGGTGGAGGTGAGGGTTGCAGAACGGTGAAGGGCAGCCATCTGTTGAGGTGAGTTTGGCTTTGATTTAAGAAAGAGCTATGGCAACTGGATAGCAAATTTGGGGAAAAATCAGTTTAGGTCTTTTTGTGATACACGAAACAAATCTATTTAGAAAATGTAGAGTAGGCACTGTTTGTTGCCCAGTGTCTACTGCCTCTTTCATTTCCTGTCAGAACCCCAACATTGTGCTGCTATCCCCCTTTACTCAATCCATGCAAATAAAGAAAGTACATCCCAGTCCCAGCTGGGAATGGGAAGGGGATGGGTTTGTTCTGACTACTCTAAGCCACTTAGGGAAAGCCCATTCTGCCTCTCTCAATATGTTTCCAGAAGCAAGATTCAAGCACTTGCAATCACAGAGCTCAGAAAAATGCCTCACACTCAATAAATGCTCAATAAATGTGGATGAATGAAGCTGTCAGCACTTGGCAGTACCCTAGCAATTGTTATTGCTCTGGGAGTGGAGACATAATCTAGTTTAGTCCAAGGGGGCTGAAGAGAAAAGCCTTTATGGTCAAATAAAATGTTCCTTGTGTTCTCCAAACTCTGAAAAAAGAAGCACATTACCCGCATTGCTGCTGGGTGCCATTTTGCCACCCTGAGGAGCCGGCCTGAGAACAAAGCCCTCACAGAGGAGGGCAGAACCCAGGGACTCTCCATGAAATGGAGCCAGAGATTACCCTACCTCTGTACTTCCAGTTTTGTGAGTTAATACATTTCTTGTTTGTTCAGGACTCTTTGTGTTGGGATTTCTAATGTAGAGTGCAACAAGAGTCTAGGGATTTTTGATGGAAAACTTCAAAATATTTAGAACGTCTGAATTACTTTTTGAGGGCTTATCTTGTGCTGAGCACTAAAGTTATTTAATTTCAATACTGAGTACAGATTTTTATCCAGAGAAAGAGCTAGCTGTTCATTAAACTGACAGGATAGGACAGACAGTTATCTTTTTGGTCCTAGAAAGGGTAAATGAGTGGCTATGTCATTGGGGTACACCTGTGACAAGTAGTAACCTATTGTCTTTGGTTAGAGTATGCCTCAGTCAGAAAGGGGTATTTTATGTTGCATCAAACCTAACAACATAGCTTATTTATTGCTATGCTACATATCCTCCATGGGTAGTGGTGAGGTGGGGGGACTCTGTTCACTGTAGCTTTCAGGGACTTAGGTTGATGGAGCAGCCTCAATCTCAAATGTCGCTGGTCTTTTTGTTTGAAGCAAAGAAAGATCTTTGGAGTGTGTCACATAGTTAATTAAATGCTTCCACCCAGAAGTGATGTGCAGAACTTGCTTCATGGACATGCAACCTGTGCAACTGCACAGGGCCCCAAGTTCGGAAGGGCTCCATGTTTGGTTTAATGCTCTGCTGTTGCCATCTTAAAATTATTAATATTTTTTTAATTTTTAAAAATTTTATTGAAGTATAGTTCATTTACAATGTGTTAATTTCTGCTATACAGCAAAATGATTCAGTTATACATATATATGTTCTTTTTCATATTCGTTTCCATTATGATTTATCACAGGATATTGAATATAGTTCCCTGTGCTATTCAGTAAGATCTTGTCGTTTATCCATCCCCCATATAATAGTTTGCATCTACTAATCCTAAACTACCAGTCCTCCTCTCCCACACTCCCTCCCCCTTGGCAACCACAAGTGTGTTCTCTATATCTGTGAGTCTATTTCTCTTTCGCAGATATGTTCTTTTGTGTCATACTTTAGATTCCACATATAAGTGATATTATATGGTATTCGTCTTTCTCTTTCTGACTTACTTCACCTAGTATGATAATCTCTAGGTCCATTCATGTTGTTGCAAATGGCATTATTTCATTTTTTTCTATGGCTGAATAATATTCCATTATATGTATATATATTACCACATTACCCATTCATCTGTAAATGGACTTTTAGGTTGTTTCCATGTCTTGGCTACTGTAAATAGTGCTGCTATGAACATAGGGGTGCATGTATATTTTTGAATTATAGTTTTGTTTAGATATATGCCCAGGAGTGGGATTGCTGGATCATATGCCAACTCTATTTTTAGTTTTTTGAGGAACAACCATACTGTTTTCCATAGTGGCTGCACCAATTTTCATTCCCACCAACAATGTAAGAGGGTTCCCTTTTCTCCACACCCTCTCCAGCAATTTTTGTTTGTAGATTTTTTGATGATGGCCATTCTGACTGGAGTGAGGTGATACTCATTGTAGTTTTGATTTGCATTTCTCTAATAATTAGCAAGGATGAGCTTTGCTCATGTGCCTGTTGGCCATCTATATGTCTTCTTTGGAGAAATGTCTATTTAGGTCTGCCCTTATTTCGATTGGATTATTTCGATTGGATTATTTGTTTTTTTGTTATTGAGTTGTATGAGCTGTTTGTGTATTTTGGAAATTAAGCCATTGTTGGTCACATCATTTGCAAAGATTTTCTCCTATTCCATAAGTTGCCTTTTCATTTTGTTTATGGTTTCCTTTACTGTGCAAAAACTCATAAGTTTGATTAGGTCCCATTTGTTTATTTTTGCTTTTATTTCTATTGCCCAGGGAGACTGACCTAAGAAAACATTGGTATGATTTATGTCAGAGAATGTTTTGCCTATGTTCTCTTCTAGGAGTTTTATGATGTCATGTCTTATATTTAAGTCTTTAAGCCATTTTGAGTTTATTTTTGTGTATGGTGTGAGGGTATGTTCTAACTTCATTGATTTGCATGTGGCTGTCCAACTTTCCCAACTCCACTTGCTGAAGAAATTGTCGTTTCCTCCTTTGTTGAAGATTAATTGACCATAGGTGTGTGGGTTTACTTCTGTCCTCTCTATTCTGTTCCATTTATCCATGTGTCCATTTTTGTGCCAATACCATGCTGTTTTGATTACTGTAGCTTTGTAGTATTGCCTGAAGTCTGTGAGGGTTATGCCTCCTGTTTTGTCCTTTATCCTCAGGATTGCTTTGGCAATTCTGGGTCTTTTATGGTTCCATATAAATTTTAGGATTATTTGTTCTAAAATGTCATGGGTAATTTGATAGGAATTGCATTAAATCTGTAGAAATTATTAACATTTTAAAATAAGGGACCTCATATTTTCATTTTGCCCTGGGCCATGCAAATTTATTACATAACCAGCCCTCGTGATATGTGTCACTTATACCTCATTGGCAAGAGCTGATCATATGGCTCCACCTCAACCACAAGGGGGCATAGAAGTGTAATTCTATTTTGTGCCAGAAAGAGAGAAGAACGAGAATATTTACTGAATAGCAAAGAAGATGATACAGAATGTCTGACAAATGTCTTCTATCTTGTGAGGCTGAGGGAAATCTTCCTGTTGGTATACGGAGCTCTGGAAGAACTTATTTGAAAAAGAGTCTCAGGATCTTTTGTGAGAAAAAGGACAAAAATTACAGTTTCTATTCCTGGAGATCCAAAATTAGGGAAATCTATAGGGGTGGACCAAGCCTAGGATCTGGGAAGGGCAATGAGGCTCCAGAATTAGAATTAACTAGGCTGAAGATGGGACTTAGCATGAAGATCAAGGGGTCTGTGAAGGAAAACTTGCTCTGGCTCAATGTATGCAGGGCTGGGAGCCCCCCATCTTGGTCAGCTCTGAGATATGATGAGTGACCATGGGCCAAGAGAGCTACAGCCTTGGATCCCAACATGGGGCCATCACTGGATCTGGGCCAGAGAAATACATCATCTGTGGACAAGGATGCAAAGGTCCGGTATTGGACATTGACAAAAAAATGAAAAGTTATAACCCCAGAAATTGGTGGGACTCCATCCTGTTGACATTTGGAAGGGAGAATAGTCCCTCTTCAAGTTGATTCAGCTCCAAAGTTCTTAGAAAAATTGCAAGGAGGAGCCTGCTTGAGGAGGAGAGGGGAATGTTGGATTTCTCCTAATAGGACTTGAATAATTACTTAAGACAATATGAGAGGAGGTGCTCTTTATCATATCCTAAGTTGGAGAAGCAGTTCATACAGTTAGTTTGCAGCTTAGCCAGAAGAACTATGCTCATGTAAAGGTAGCTGAAAGAGTCCTCTCAGCTTAGGAGGAACATTTCTCCCAATTCTTGGGGCAGTCAAGCTGAGTACCAGTGGGGCCACAGAGAAAGATCATTGAACTCTGCTCTGGAGACGCTGCTGTGGGGGGTGGATGCAGGTTCCTGGAGCCTGGACTCAGCCAGAGTGGAGGCTTGGAGAAGCTGTGACCCAGAAGACCTGCTTGGATTGATGTCATACCCATGGCCATGTGAAAGAAACCAGTGGGACTAGTCTTGATTTTCACTTATTCACCTTAAGGTCAGGGCTGCTTTGGCTTTTTCAGGGAGTCTCCTAGAAGACAGGGACATGATGAAGAAAAGGATCCAGTGCAGCAAACTTGCCAAAATGAGCATATCCCCTGCAGTGGATGCTCTAGGTGGTCTGCTCAGATCCTTGTTATCAGGAAGGAACACCATTTTCCAGCTGCTGTGGAGCTGTTGTGTTGGCTGCTAAAGGATCACAGGGACCTCATTCTCCCAATAATTGCTCTCAGCTGAGTGGGAGACGCTCTTCTGGGGGGTTATATATCCCCTGCTGTTGAAGAGGAGTCTTCAGTCAGTGACTGACATGGAGGTACCAAAGATTGCCCTCTTATGTGATAATATTTATGCTCAGAGCTCCCCTAGACTTCAGATGAGATGACATCCTTGCTTAGCTCTGTTTGCTTCTCTCATTCCCATTCTTCTGATATCCTTCCTCCAACAGATTATGTGCATCCAAATCTTCAAGTCAGATGCTGCTTCCAGAGAACCCACCCTTTCTCCTGTGGGCTTGGAAAAGTGTTTGGTTAAGGACAAAGTCTCCTGGCCAGTGGGGACAGGCGTAAGGTGTTAGTGGAGGAATAGGAAGGCATGTTTCTCTTTCTTCATGGTTGGAAACAATCTTCCCAAAGATCGGGGGTGAAAGTTACCGACAATTGTCTCTGTGCAAGTCCAAGGGGATCGCAGAAAACCACTCACAGTTGGCGGGGTCAAGGTCAGCTCTCAAATAAGACTGGGCTCTGAGCTGAGACTGTGTCCTAATGCAAGTTGATGTGGTTTGTGAACACACCTAGTCACAGATTTTTGCCTTCTCTTTCCTTCTCCTTGTTCCCCTTCCCTTCTCTCTCTTCACCTATTTGTTCATCATCTCTAGAACTTTCCTCACCCATTTTGGGTGAGGCAGGAGTTCTTATGGAACAAAAGAGGAAAAGTCTTTGGGGGTATTCTTGCTCAGTGAAACTGACTTTTGACCTGTGGCCTCTCACCCCAACCTAGCTACATGAGCCACTAAGAGCAGCTGTGCTTGGAGAATGCCATCTTGTCACCGTAAGTGTCCTGCATGGCCTCAGTGCCCTATGGTTCTGCTTGCTCCTCATTCTTGTCCCTCTTCTCTCTTAGTCTCTCTGTCTGGAATCTCCTGGTCTTTTAGAATTCTAGGCTTTTTTGCAGGGCTCCTGACACCAGTCTGACCATGTCTATATTTCTTTCCTGCTTAAAATCTTTCACTGGTGTCCCACAGCCCTTCTAAGTTCTTGCAAGAATGCTACTTGATCTACCTCTCCCATCCCTGCCAGTCCACTTCCCTCCCCACCCTGTCACCCTCTGCCTTTGCCCTGTATATCACACAGCTCTGTTTCTCAAATTACTACTCATCCATCTGTGCCCTGTTCCAACTGTTACTTCCCCTGAGATTGCCTGTCTCCCTAATTGACTTTTCAAGAGTGATCCAAACTACTTTTTCTCTCTGAATTTCTTGCCATCCTCGGGACAATTGCCTATGTCACTTCTTGGGGCTCTTTCCTGCCAATCCTCCCGTCCATCATTCAGTACTAACTTTTAACTGGTAACAGCACTTGTGTATTGCACTTCTAGGGTACACAGTTAGACTAAGCTCCTTGAGGGCAGGGCTGTGTCCAGGACCTCTTTGAATCTCTGGTATCAGGCACACAGCACCTGGTATGAACACTGTGCACTGGACCCACCACCTATGTCAACTTCCTTCTAGTGCCCTTTTTATATGGAGGGGCTAGAAAAGCAAAATCCACATTTGCCAGACTCCCCTGAAGATAGGGTTTTGCACAGAATTGACACAAAGGCCAACTTTCTGCTGCTTCCACTGGTTCTGCTGGTGAGCAGGCTTTAGCCATTGAGACAATGGGTTTTCCTGCAGTGCGTTCTAGTGGCTGCTTACTAATTTCATGGCTGTTGAGAAGCAGGTCTCAAGGCATACATGTTTTGTTGGTGGAGGTCTAGAGAATGTGGTCTTACTCTAGAACAAGCAATTTCACAGGGGGCTTGTAACCCCTGGTAACAATGAGGGGATGTGTTCCTGTGTGTGTGGCATAGGAAGCAGCTACCCTGCTGAGCTAGTTCTGATGTGCTATATTGTGTGTCATGGTTTTTTCAGCCCTCTCAGAAGTTTTCTAAATGCTGAGTTTCTTACATTAAATCCATATTTGCTTAATATAGATCAAGTAGTTTCCATTTGCTACTACTGATCCCTGGTTGATATAGTATGCTTACAGAATATTGAAAGATCAATTGGTTCTCACCCAAATGAGTTCATTTCACAGATGAGGATACTGAGGCCCAGAAAGAGTATCACATAAGCCAATGGGAGTGCCAGGGCTGGAATCCAGGACTATTGCCTCTTAGTCTAGTGCTCTTTCTCCTGAACCAAAGTGACATTTCTGCCTTCACTGCCCTTACCCTCCCCTGTCTCATTCTCTAGAATGAATCTCTTCCTTCAACAAGTGGGATAGAGTGGGAATGGACCACTTAAAAATTTTTATATATTATATATATAAGTATATATAATATTTATATTTTAATATAAATAATAATAAGCAATATTGACTGCTTTCTCTTCCCTTTTCCATCTCACTTCCCCACCCCCCTACTAGTACTTACCAGAATCAATTTCCTATAAGCTACTTGCTCTAGAATCCTTGTCTTAAGATTTTGATTCTGGGGGAATTCAAATAAGAGAGAAGGATTCCTCCCTGTCAATAGGATGGCAAGCCTCAGGAAAGGCTATAGGCCCCGTAGAGGGTAGATTGGCATGGGATTTATAGACAGATGGTCCTTGCCAGAGCCCACTAAACTTGTCCCTGGAGATGGGCCACATGTGGACCTCAGTGCTTTAGAAGTGCTGTTCTTCCATTCTACTGCCAGCTGAGACCCTTGCTCTAGACCAACCCTAAGGTAGTCTCCAAAAAGCAGATTAGTTTTAGTAGAGTCTCCAGTGTCAAATATGATGCTCTTGTTTTTGGCCCACGAGAGAGGATGAATACTTGATTCCTTTGTCAATGTAAAATTCGTTTCAAGGAGCCTCATTTGCATTTGGCCAGGCCTAAAAGCCTCCTGAATACTAGCTCAGAGCATGTGGTCTCTTCTGTCCTCACAGAGCAATTGATGTGTGGTGTGGGAGTCCCAGGGAACACAGAAAGATGACAGTGGCCCACAGCCTGGGCCTCCTTCAGCACTCAGCCCAAAGCAGTTTAAAAATATCTCCAGAGAAATTATTGCTACAGCCACTATGGAGAACAGTATGGAGGTTCCTTAAAAAACTAAAACTAGAACTACCATATGACCCAGCAATCCCACTACTGGGCATATACCCTGAGAAAACCATATTTCAAAAAGAGTCATGTACTACAATGTTCATTGCAGCTCTATTTACAATAGCCAGGACATGGAAGCAGCCTAAGTGTCCATCGACAGATGAATGGATAAAGAAGATGTGGCACATATATACAATGGAATATTACTCAGCCATAAAAAGAAATGAAATTGAGTTATTTGTAGTGAGGTGGATGGACCTAGATTCTGTCATACAGAGTGAAGTAAGTCAGAAAGAGAAAAAGAAATACCATATGCTAACACATATATATGGAATCTAAAAACAAACAAACAAAAAGGTCATGAAGAACCTAGGGGCAAAACGGGAATAAAGACGCAGACCTACTAGACAATGGACTTGAGGACATGGAGGGGGGAAGGGTAAGCTGGGACAAAGTGAGAGAGTGGCATGGACATATATACATTACCAAATATAAAATCGATAGCTAGTGGGAAGCAGCCGCATAGCACAGGGAGATCAGCTCGGTGGTTTGTGACCACCTAGAGGGGTGGGATATGGAGGGTGGGAGGGAGGGAGATGCAAGAGGGAAGAGATATGGGGATATATGTATATGTATAACTGATTCCCTTTGTTATAAAGCAGAAACAAACACATCATTGTAAAGCAATTATACACCAATAAAGATGTTAAAAAAAAAAAAGCTAGTGGGCAGCCTGCAGCATCGTACCCCCTGGCACCTTGTCCTCTCCACCCCTGGTTCTCAGCACATGGCAGGACAGAACCCTAGGGCACTGTTCTCTGGTCTCCTCAGCCACCTTGGGCCCAAGGACTCTGCCCCAAGGTCCAGTCTTGACAAGAGTGGTCAGCAGAGCAGAGAGAGTCAGGATGATCCAGACACTCAGAGACAAGGCCACGGTTTATTGATGCAAGGACTTGGTTATTCTCTTCCTGCTTCAAACACTTCTCTTTCATCTAGAGCTGAATATTTCCCTGTTACTTTCCCAAGGGAGAAGCTTGTGCTTTGCTTTTCATAAATTTCCATAAACCATTCTCACACACACACCCACCAGATATTAAACTCCTCTGACTTTCCCTAGATTGGCCATAACAGGTGAGTACTTAGGGTGTGATGGAAGTTACACATTCTCTTAGAGTTCCATGGGGTTTAGTGGGGGTGAGGGAGGGAAGAGGGTTTTGCTATAAGTACAGGAAATCTGGGAGATTGAGGATGAACAATACTTTGGGGTCTCATTAGAACAGGCAACACAACTCTAAGAGGGTTGGTCACCCTGCCGTTTTATAGATGAGGAAACTGAGGCTTCGTGTATGTTGAAGGGAGTGATTCACCCATGACTGTGTTGTGACTAAGAGAGGAATAGAGAGTCCAGGCTAAGTACTCAGCCTCCATGCTTCTCTGCACTGTCCAACCAACAGTGCAAATTTGTTATTACATCAGTTAGCTATTGCCACATAACAAATCACCCCCAAATTTAGTGGATTAAAACAATACCATTTACTTAGTTCATGATTTTTATGAGTTGATAATTATAGCTGGGTTCAGCTGGGCAGTTCTTCTGCTCATATCACTCATTGAGTCTGCAGTCAGCTGAAGTTTGATGGCTCACTCACATGATTGGTGATTGCTGGCTGTTGGCTGGTGTGATGGTGTAGCTGAACTACATAGTCTCTTATATTCTGGAAGGCTGTCCCAGGCTCGTTTGCAGGGTGGTAGTTGCAGGCTTCCTGAGAGCAGAAATAGATAAAATCCCACTGCACAAACTCTTTTCAAGTCACTGCTTGCTTGCATCACCTTTGTCCCATTAGTCAAAGCAAGGCACATAGCTAATCTCAGATCCGAGGAGTAGAGAAAGACCTCACTTCTTGATGGAAGTAGCAGCAAAGTCACTTTGTAAAGTTGTAGGTACAGGGAGGGTAAAAACTTCTGTTCATTTTTTCAATCTACAACAGTTACAAGTAGTGTAGTGGCCCACCAGGTCATATGAAGGGAGAGAATAGAGTCCTGTGTGACCCCCCAGTTCAGTGCCCAGTGTCCTTATGCTGCTGATCATACAATATCTTGGCTCAACCCATCTGCTTTGTTCACCTTCAGTCCCTGGCAGACAGCAAAGAACCTTGATTGGTTCTGGAACACAGATGAGGTACGTTTTGGTGTGGAGTAAAGAATGGGGAGGAAAAAAGTAGGGGCCAGGGTAATGCCTGAATCCAGCAGAGCAGCACTGTTGTGTTCTGGGTGTAAGTGGTGGGAATAATGCTGAGAATGTTCCAAGATTCATCTTCTGACACAGGCTCTCATTCTGGACCTCACTGTCAACAGTACTCCCACCTCAGTTTGATTCTCCTTCACTAGCTTCCGTAATTCCATTGCGGAGGAGCTTATTGATCCCCACTTTTTAAAAATCACTGAACCATCATTACTGAATATACTACCCCTCTCAAGGGCATTTGGAATATAAATAAACATGGAGGGGTCAGGCCTTACAAAAAGAGTGAAACTCTTTGGGCTTATGGAAAATTAGATAACACAGGTGCCCTGTGAGGACATATGTTTTGGGGGCAGGTAGTTTGGGGTAGGAGGCATTCCGTGAGGCCTCCCATACTATCCAAAAGTTTTCATTGCATTTCTTGACATACTAAATCTGGGAGGTTAGGAGGTCTTAAAACAGGGTCTTCAATCCAGAAACACATAAAACTTGAATTCTGAATGTGAACGTGAGAGTTGGAAGGAAACTTAGAGAGCAACAGTGAGACCCCTCATCTTTTATAGGGTGCTTTAAGCCAAGGGGGATGGGGTGATAAAATTACTTGGTAAAGATACAGGAAGTATTAGCAATATATATATATATATATATATATATATATATATATATATATACTATATATATTATATATAACATATATTATATAGTACATATAACAATATTACAGGAAGTATTAGCAATATATATATATATATATATATATATATATATACTATATATATTATATATAACATATATTATATAGTACATATAACAATATTATAGTATATGTAACAATATTGCACAGCCAGTATTAACAATATCACACAGCCAATATTAGAATTCTGATCTTGTGACAATATGACCAGCATTTATTGAATGCCACATATATGTATGCACTGCTGTGCTTATTTGTATCATCTCACTAATTCCTATGACAACCCTGAAGGGGATGCTATCGGTGCCCAGGCCACAGGACCAGTAGTGCAGGCATTGGCTATTGGCCCTTCTCTGGGAGACTGACATTGGCTGATGGGAGCTGCCTTATAGAAGAAGCCTGGGAGAGTATGGCCACACCTGTGGGCATTATTTAGTTAATGATGTACTGATTTGGGGTATAACAGCTCAGCCTCTTTGCCTCTGGGACGGAAAAATTTGTGGTGTTATTCATGCTCCCAAGTTCCACATGGGATCAAGACGAGGCCAGATTCCAGATGAAAACACATCCTTGTTCAGCTCTTTCCTCTGCACTGCATCCTTCATTCCCTTTCAGCTGAGGGCTCCTACCCCCACCCGATAACCCATGTACATCTGAATCCCTGTCTCAGGTTCTGCTTCTGGGAGACCTGATCCAAGATAAATCTTACATAGTATTAGCCTGAAGTCACACAACTTGTGTACAATATAGTCAGAAACTGGACGTCAGATATTCTGATCTCCAAGTTTACTGCTCTTGCCAACCTCCCTCCTTCTCTTCATTTCCAGGTATGCGGTCTTGTGGGGGCTGAGTAATATTTGTAGTATTTTTTGCTCCTAAGCACACCATATGGGAAGGATTATATGTCCATATTCCTAGCAGGATCCTGGGTTCCTGCTAATCCTCCCTACATTTCTGGTGACTCACAGGATCCTGAGCAGTGACTCAGGCCCCACTGGGTGAGAGTGCTCCCTGCAGAATTGTTAAGTAGGCCCTGTGGTTGTAGGGTTCCAGGAGTCTGGCAGAGCTGAGGACCACTAGAGATCAAGTTTCCTGGGTGTGTGGGTTGGGGTCTGGCCTGTTGATATCTACTCCCCCATCTGGTGTCTATCCTGCTACCTGAGGTGTGAACACAGCAGAGTCAGCCTGTTTCTGAGTTCACAGCCTCTTAAGGTCTCATAATGCTGGGCTGAGTGCTTCACATGCTTTTAACCTGTTTAATCCTATACCATTTCACAGATGAGGAAACTGGGGTTCAGAGAGGGAAGTTGCCTTTGTCAAGGTTGCCCAGCAGGCAAGTGGATCAGCAGAGACTCAAGTATAGAGGACTCTGTGTAAGGTGTAGATGCTATCATCGGCAATTCTCCTAATCACCTCTGTGAGAGCCCTTTGTCCCAGGTGGTCCTTTCTGGAGGGCCTAGAACATGTACTCTACTGCTGTCACTCTGGAGGACTGGCTGATCAGGGCAAACCTCTGAATATCCAGAGAGGGGATTAGGCTGCATCTTCCCCAGACATGCCCCTGGGAAGTGCTGCCCTCATACTTAGGCAGTTGGTACATCTGACCTTATCCTGTGCTTCAGAGCAGAGCTTCTCAAACTATCTGTGCTGAAAGACCAGATTAAAAATTTTCCAATCTGCTGTGGACCAATGTTTTTGTAAAATACAATAAAATTACTAGAAAAATGAAAAGTAAAAAACAAAACAAAGCCCAAATGTTTTATTATTATTATTATTAGACTCAAAAGGCATAAAATTATGTGGTCAAATTGCTATTGAGTTCCTAAATGCTTACTCAGTTTCTGTGCTGTCATGAGCCCATGAAAAACGGCTCTTGGGCTGGCACTACTTTGTGGACCACATTGTGAGCAGTCCTGCTTTAGAGGACCTTCTCATCCCACCCCTGCACTGTGCCAAGGAGAATTTCCCACCAGGACTTCATGACACCTGTCACCTCCTCTACCCTGAGGCCAAACTCAGGGTGAGAAGGACCTAGAGTCCCCTGTTTAAATGGCCTTATCCTGCTTCTGGGCTCTACGTGGGCATCTTCTCTGGATCTGTCCCCCAAGGTTAGTCCATGCCATTGATGAGTATCCCCAAGGAATGGGTCATTGACAGAGCTTGGAGTTGAAGGCTCATCCATCCACACGTGTGCATGTGAGACCCTGCATGGTATAGGGTAGAGCCATGGGTGTTGTTAGAAGGAGGTGGGCTGCAAGTTTGGGACCTCCCTTTGTACTCTTATCTCACTACCCCACAAATGTTAGAGGCAGAACTGCCTTTGGGTTTGTGGTGTTTCCTGCCAGATTGTGACTGACGGAGAGCAGAGCAGTGGAGACTGAGAACCTAGACTCCGGCAGCTGTTGCCGCTCACTGACAGCAGCTCTCCATGCCCTGGCAATCTACTCTTTGTGGCTGAGTCCATGGACAGCCAGCACTTCTAGCCAGTCATGTCACTGCTACCCCAGCTCTCTGGGAGCCTTGTTCCCCCTCTCATGAAGCCCTTGGTTAAGACCCTTTGTTACTCCTTCCTGATCACTGTCCATTTTCTATCTCAGGGACAGATGCAGCAATAGTCTGAGGCCCCTGGAAGACCTGACAACTTCTTCCACATCCCTCTACCTCATGAACAGGCCTGGGCCACACACATAATTTTGCCTGTGAAAGTTCTTCCATCACCCTCACTCTGGTTCTAAACTAAAACAGTACCCACAGCATCCCAGGATCTGACTTATTTGGGGTGTGTCTGCTTCCTCCATGTGGCAGATGCTCTCCTAGGGCAAGGACCACAGGGTTCACCATGGCATGACCCAAAGGTATTGCCAAAGGCTTGGGCCACTACTTTCTCTATTGGTAATTCCAGCTGTGTTTTCAAGCTTAAGTATGCTTGAAGTTGGCCTTCTGGATTGTGTGCGCGCGCGCGCGCGCACACACACACACACACACACACACACACGTACATTCATAGTTGTGTCTGTACTACCCCCATTGTCCACTTGGCTCTGATGGGGCTTAACAGATGGATACCCAAAGGTCCCCAGATGCTGACTTGCTGGCTTAGAGTCTGAACTGCTGTCATAACTTCCAGGGTCCATTTTCTGGCTTTCTTGGTAATAACATGAGCTAAGTTCATTTCTCAAGCTGTAAGTCATGTCAGACATCTTGGCCTTTCAGAGACAGTGATGGCTGAGTGAGTACCAGGGCATGACTTGCTTCCCTATCCTCAAGACCAGGCTGGTAGCCTGTGACATCTTTGAGAATGGGGACTAGGAAGTACAGGAGGCCTCCAAAGTTGCAGCCTCTGAGCCTCACCATGGTCTCTACATATTCTTGCTAGCTTGAGAAAGTGCAGTGCATTAGGGCAGCCCCTGGACGAGCCAGCAAGGGAGACCTGGAAAACCCCATCTTTGGCTGCCTAAGGCAGCAATGAAGACCAGAACCAAGACTTTTCTCACATTCTTTGGGAAGGATCGAATTGATAACAGGTGTGAAAGTGCTTTGCAAACTGTAAAGTGCTAAGTATTGTAAAAGGGAATGTTCATTTTTAAGACCACAATGGTAGATTTGCTGTCTTCTCAGCAAGTAGCAGTTGTACCTCTTTCAGGGCCCTTCATAGGACCACATTGGCCAGGAGTGCCTCCTTGGCAGTCAGCAAGATGCTGGGTGCCCACCCCTAGGCTTGGCTGTGTGTGGTCTGCAAGGAAAACAAGGGCCATGGGGACATTCTCCAGGGAGCTTCCCTGCAACAAAAGAGTAGAAAAAACCTCCCTGAATAGCTGCAGACAGGACAGTAGATGCCAGTGGTCAGATGTGGAAGAAATGACCTCCTCTTCGGCTACTGTGCCTCCCACAGATCCTTGCAGCAACTCAGCACTTAGAGAACCAACTGTGATTGAGCTCAGACAGGAGTGGCTATGGGATATGATTATGGTTATGATTCAAGATGGCAATCAGGGCTTCCCTGGTGGCGCAGTGGTTGCGCGTCTGCCTGCCGATGCAGGGGAACCGGGTTCGCGCCCCGGTCTGGGAGGATCCCACGTGCCGCGGAGCGGCTGGGCCCGTGAGCCATGGCCGCTGAGCCTGTGTGTCCGGAGCCTGTGCTCCGCAACAGGAGAGGCCACAGCAGAGGGAGGCCCGCATACCACAAAAAAAAAAAAAAAAAAAAAAAGTGTGTCCGGAGCCTGTGCCCCGCAACAGGAGAGGCCACAGCAGAGGGAGGCCCGCATACCACAAAAAAAAAAAAAAAAAAAAAAAAGATGGCAATCAAACTCACGAGATGCAACCATCTTATGTTCACTATGGTTACTTAGTATGGCTGTTAATTTTATATATTGACTTGGCTGGGACATGGTGCCCAGATATTTGGTCAAACATTATTCTGAATGGTTTTGTGAAGGTATTTTTGATGAGATTAACATTTAAATCAGTGGACTTTGAGTAAATCACATTGCCTTCTATACTGTGGGTGGGCCTAGTCCAATTTCTTGAAGGCCCTGATAGGACAAAGACTGACCTCCACTGAGCAAGAAGAAATTCTGCCAGCAGACTGCCTTTGGACTCTAACTGCAACTCTTCCCTTAGTCTCCAGCCTGTCTGCCTCCCCCATCAGATTTTGGACTCCCTATTCCTTTGTAATCACATAAACCAGTTCCTTAAAATAAAATTCTCTCCATACCTATGCACACATCCTCTTGATTCTATTTCTTTGGAGAACCCTGACACTTAGTTTTATAGAAAGACAGAGGAAATTAGATACAGCGTACCCAATATCTCCTTACTGGGAGGGCCAACCACACAGCTTCTTTGGTCTTTACAACCATGTGGGGTGTCTGTCTATGGCTGCTGAAGTGGGGAGCCAAGGTGCTTGCAGGTCACCGTGACACAGAGACCGCAGCTTTTGCTTCCCATCAGCTTTTTATACTGTGTGAGTCAGGTAGGCCCAAGGTTTGCAAGCCAACTTGCAAAGTTTCATATTTATTCTGTAGTTCCAAGGAAACAAGGCAGTGGGAAGAGAGAGGCTGAGGTCATTCCCAGACAAGGCTACGTCGGCCCAGATCTGATGTTGACCCTTATACACATGAATGCAATTCTTGTTGCTAATATTTCTTGCTTTCTTGAGCCTCTACTCATTATAATTCACAGGTGAAGGTGGAACCCAAAGGAAGACAAAGGAGTCAGCCTTCAGCTTTTGATACTCAATATGAGCTCTCAAAAAAGCCCTTTTGGAACAGGAATTAAGGAGGCAAGGATTTGTGCCTGCCAGAGCTGGGCTTTGTTGAGATATAAAAGGGCTTTCTAATATCCCCAAATCTTCCATTATACACTGAGAAGGCTCAATAGTGTACCACTTGAAGTCATGGTGTAGGGAGGCACAGGTTATATGTCAAATGGTGGGGGTAGAGGGGGCAGGAACCCTTTCTGGGATCCGGGAAAGGAGCTATGGGTAGGGGGATGGGAACTGGAGACCTGCTCCCTGACCTCCCTCTAGGTCAAAATCCAGGGAGTGGGGGATGGGTGTGGCTAATGAGACAGGTTTGGAAACTAGAGCAGAAGGGAGAGCCCTGCTATCCACCTGTAGAGGAGTCGGAGCCTTCCTTGGAGAGTGGCTTGCACCACCAGGAAGAGGTCTTAATGGAATAGAAATAGTGGTGAGGCTTGGTTACGCTGAGAAACACTGAGATTTCCCTGCCCACACCTGCTCTAGCCTCCCATGGTCCCTGTAGGGCTTGGAGGAGAACCAAGAACATGCCTGTGGTCCCTAGAGAGTGGCAGAGAAGGGACTGAAAGGCAGAATGCCAGCCAAGTGGTCACATGATAGCAGGTAAGAGGACATCCTGACATCATCTCTGACAGAAGCGGAGGAATGGGCAGTTCAGGGTCTGGGTTGAGTGAATGGTCGAGCCTCCTCCAATGGCCCACAGCCCCCACAACAATTAGGGTGGCTGCTTGGAGTATCAGCCTCAACTTTAGGGCCCAGTTCAGCCTGGGAGGGACTGAGATTGGGTTTGGTAACAGCGTCCCATTCACTGGTCTGGCATCTCTTATTTACATCTGGATTGACCTTTCACCATGGTACTAATTTCATATAAGCCCCTTGATCAGCACCAATTCCACATGATGGCTGATTTGGAGAGCACCCTAATAGCCCATGAGTTTTTTTCCTTAGCAAAAAAAAAAAAGTTAATGAGAAAACAACCCTGGCCATTCATCTCCATGATGCCGGTTCTAGAGTAGGGGGCCACAGTGCTGTCATGGAGTGGCATCAATGTCGCTCTTGTTTTCCTCCCTGATTAAAATAATAAATTCTTTCCTCTCTGCCTTAGAGTTGGGAAGTGGGGATCGCTGCAGCAGTGGTAGACAAATCACCATCAAAGTCCTCAAAGGCTCCATTCTGAAGAAGAGAAACTAAATGGTCTTGGTGTCATGACAAATTAATAAGAGAACTCCATCTGCTCACCCCAGTGAGGGCCCCTCAATGTCCAAATCTATGTTGTCTACTCTGGAGCAGGGTGAAAGGGGACTCCAGATTTCCTGGGCCTTTTCCTAGCTTTGAATTCTTCCATGGCTGTGGTCGTGGGGGTGGTGCTTGTGTCAAGGTGCCTGCCTCTGTGGGAGTTCCCTGTGCCAATCTCTTCCCCAGGCAGGCTAACCAGACCAGGAAGTAAGGGACTGGAGAGAAAGAGGAGACCCAAGGGTTCAATGTTGAACACCTGGAGTGGACCTCCAGTGGCTCTGGTCACACACTGAGGGGTAAACAGGGAGGATCTGGAAGCTTGTTGGGGAGAGGATTGGGGGGTGCGGGATGACTATGTTCTAAACCAAACCTTCCTTTGGGCTGTGCTGCCCCAGAGACAAGGATCAAGGTATGAATAATTTATTTGGGAGGAGAAGGAAACTTCACTAGACAGGGAAAGGAAGACAGCCAATGAAGAATGTGCCATGAAGTCAGTTCCCATGTGGGAAACTGGAGCTCAGTCTCAGTGGGGAACTCTGAGAGACAGTGTAGGGCATGTACCTCAGAGTTTTCCCACCTGAGTGGTAAGGTAGCTGGGGTATTTACCCACCACTCCTGTCCATCATGGACATAGTACTGCTGCTGAGGTAATGAACTTTCAGGCATTTCAGGCTTGTGCTCTGTGTGGGCTGAGTGGGCTCCCATAGTCAGAAAATCCCATAGTCAATGAGAAGCAGGTGTTCATAAGGATCAGGCTTCTGTGTGGAGAGGTGAGTGTGGAGGAGAAATGAGCAAGTGCTGACAAATCTCTGCTCCAACGTCCAACCTAGTTCTTCAGCTGGTTGTCTCTTTCTGTGTCTTGCTGCCCCATTCTCTCAGTCTCTCTGTGTCTGGACCTTGCTCCCCTTAGAGACCTTCCTCCTTTCCCACTCCTGGTCACCAAATACCTCCTTTGGGGTGGTCCTTTGTTGAGTTTCACCCACCAGCTCCCTAGGTCCCTCCTCTCTTTCTGTAACCACAGAGTCTAGACCCAAGAAGTCTGAAACTCAGACATCTGGTCTTTATGAACAGGCTCTTCCCTACCCAGGCTGATTTAGACTAACCTTTTTTTTTTTTTTTTTTTTTTTTTTTGCGGTACGCAGGCCTCTCACTGTTGTGGCCTCTCCCATTGCGGAGCACAGGCTCCGGACGCTCAGGCTCAGCGGCCATGGCTCACAGGCCTAGCCGCTCCGCGGCATGTGGGATCTTCCCAGACCGGGGCACGAACCCGTGTCCTCTGCATCGGCAGGCGGACTCTCAACAACTGCACCACCAGGGAAGCCCTAGACTGCTCTTATTCATTCCATGGCTCCCTCCTTTTTTAGGACAACGCTTACTTCTCTTATTCTGACACCTTCATTTTAACCCAAATTTCCCTCTTCAGATTTATGTTTCAGGTCTCTTTTATGTCCCATTCCAAATGATGTGCCCTGAGCACTAACTCTATGGTTAGTGGCCTCTGTGTTCTGCTACATGCTGTTCTCACCAGGGATACTTTTCCTTCCTTCTCTACTTAAGCAATACTATATCCTTCAGAGACCTATTGCGATGGAATCAGAAATCACATGAGCCCAAACAGAGCACTCAGGTTCAGTTCCATATGAGAGGGAGGGAGAGGGAGGGAGAGAGAGAGAGAACCAAAGGCAAATGAGCACTTCACTGAAATGCACAGATTTCCCAGAGGCCTGCTAGTCTGCCTCACCTGGCTGGACACACCAAGATAACAGGGAGCCTAAGCTAGATGAGAAGACAAACTTTTCATTAGAAAGAGTCATTCTGGTCATTGCCCTATAAGCAAAAGTAAGATTGGAAATTAGCGGGATGAAAAATAGCAGACAGTTTCTAGAGGTGAGCAACAATGCCAGTTTGATTCTGAATCAGAACCTGGATTATTAATGCCACTAAACACAATGTGCACTTAAAAATGGTAAGATTTATGTTATGTGTATTTTTATCACAAGTAAGAGATGCAAAAAAAGAAAAGAAAGAAAATATCTATGAATTAAAAAAACCCCAACAATCTAGAGTAACATAATTGTTGAGGATTTGGAAAGTGGGTGGTTGAAGAGGAAAACTGGGTGATACTGATAAATATTCTTCACAGTTTTTTCAAGACCCAGGGTTCTGGCACAGATCTGTAACCTGGATCAGAGAGAAGGCAATTTCTGGAAGAGAGAAATAAGCATCTGAACAATTTTTATAAACACACTTTCTGGCACCGGGATGGTGTGCGTGCTGCTGATGTATATTTGTTAGCACATGAACAGTCTAAAAGGAAGCATGCTGGGTATGAAGGCCAGCCTTATCCTGAATCCCACTGGACAGGAGAGGAGGGAAAAGATTTCTTGCTTCCTACCAAATCTTGCCACAAAGGAGTGATCAGTTTCGTTGAATGAGAAAGCTTAGAGAAGGTACAAACATTGTAGAGTTCCCTGTGTTATACAGTAGGTACTCATTAGTTACATATTTTATACATAGTAGTTTATATATGTCAATCCCAATCTCTCAATTCATTCCATGCCCCGCTTCCCCCCTGGGTATTCATAAGTTTGTTCTCTACATCTGTGTCTCTATTTCCCCTTTGAAAATAAGTTCATCTGTACCATTTTTCTAGATTCCACATATAAGCAATATTATATGATATTTGTTTTTCCCTTTCTAACTTACTTCACTCTGTATGACAGTCTCTAGGTCTATCCACATCTCTGTAAATGGCACTATTTCATTCTTTTTATGGCTGAGTAATACTCCATTGTATATATGTACCACAACTTCTGTATCCATTCCTCTGCTGATGGACATTTACGTTGCTTCCACGTCCTGGCTATTTGTAACTAGTGCTGCAATGAATACTGGGGTGCATGTATCTTTTTGAATTCTGGCATTCTCTGGGTAAACACCCAGGAGTGGGATTGCTGGGTCACAGGTAGTTCTATTTTTAGTGTTTTGAGGAACCTCCATACTGTTCTCCATAGTGATTGTATCAATCTACATTCCCACCAACAGTGCAAGAAGGTTCCTTTTTCTCCAAATCCTCTTCAGCATTTACTGTTTGTATATTTTTTTAAAATATATTTTATTTATTATTTATTATTTTTTTAACATCTTTATTGGAGTATAATTGCTTTACAATGGTGTGTTAGTTTCTGCTTTACAACAAAGTGAATCAGTTATACATATACACATGTTCCCATAACTCTTCCCTCTTGCATCTCCTTCCCTCCCACCCTCCCTATCCCACCCCTCTAGGTGGCACAAAGCACCGAGCTGATCTCCCTGTGCTACGTGGCTGCTTCCCACTAGCTATCTATTCTACGTTTGGTAGTGTATATATGTCCATGCCAATCTCCCACTTTGTCACAGCCAACCCTTCCTCTCCCCACATCCTCAAATCCATTCTATAGTAGGTCTGCATCTCCATTCCTATCTTACCCCTAGGTTCTTCGTGACCTTTATTTTTTCTCTTAGATTCCATATATATGTGTTAGCATATGGTATTTGTTTTTTCTTTCTGACTTACTTCACTCTGTATGACAGAATCTAGGTCCATCCACCTCGCTACAAATAACTCAATTTCGTTTCTTTTTATGGCTGAGTAATATTCCATTGTATATATGGGCCACATCTTCTTTATCCATTCATCTGTTGATGGACACTTAGGTTGCTTCCATGTCCTGGCTATCGTAAATAGAGCTGCAATGAACATTTTGGTATATGACTCTTTTTGAA
>NC_041227.1:28799120-28799744 GCF_002837175.3 Physeter macrocephalus
ATTGTAGTTTTGATTTGCATTTCTCTAATGATTAAAGATGTTGAGCATTCTTTCATGTGTTTGTTGGCAATCTGTATATCTTCTTTGGAGAAATGTCTATTTAGTTCTTCTGCCCATTTTTGGATTGGGTTGTTTGTTTCATTGATATTGAGCTGCATGACCTGCTTGTAAATTTTGGAGATCAATCCTTTGTCAGTTGCTTTATTTGCAAATATTTTCTCCCATTCTGAGGGTTGTCTTCTAGTCTTGTTTATGGTTTCCTTTGCTGTGAAGAAGTTCTTAAGTTTCATTAGGTCCCATTTGTTTATTTTTGTTTTTATTTCCATTTCTCTAGGAGGTGGGTCAAAAAGGATCTTGCTGTGATTTCTGTCATAGAGTGTTCTGCCTATGTTTTCCTCTAAGACTTTGATAGTTTCTGGCCTTACATTTAGGTTTTTAATCCATTTTGAGCTTATATTTATGTATGGTGTTAGGGAGTGTTCTAATCTCATACTTTTACATGTACCTGTCCAGTTTTCCCAGCACCACTTATTGAAGAGGCTGTCTTTTCTCCACTGTATATTCTTGCCTCCTTTATCAAAGATAAGGTGACCATATGTGCGTGGGTTTATCTCTGGGCTTTCT
>NC_041227.1:28800314-28801040 GCF_002837175.3 Physeter macrocephalus
GACAGTCTTACTTCTTCTTTTCCAATTTGGATTCCTTTTATTTCTTTTTCTTCGCTGATTGCTCTGGCTAAAACTTCCAAAACTATGTTGAATAAGAGTGGTGAGAGTGGGCAACCTTGTCTTGTTCCTCATCTTAGTTAAGGTAATGGTTTCAGTTTTTCACCATTGAGGATGGTGTTGGCTGTGGGTTTGTCGTATATGGCCTTTATTATGTTGAGGAAAGTTCCCTCTATACCTACTTTCTGCAGGGTTTTTATCATAAATGGGTGTTGAATTTTGTCAAAAGCTTTCTCTGTATCTATTGAGATGATCGTATGGTTTTTCTCCTCCAATTTGTTAATATGGTGTATCACGTTGATTGATTTGTGTATATTGAAGAATCCTTGCATTCTTGGAATAAACCCCACTTGATCATGGAGTATGATCCTTTCAATGTGCTGTTGGATTCTGTTTGCTAGTATTTTGTTGAGGATTTTTGCATCTAAGTTCATCAGTGATATTGACCTGTAAATTTCTTTCTTTGTGACATCTTTGTCTGGTTTTGGTATCAGTGATGGTGGCCTCGTAGAATGAGTTTGGGAGTGTTCCTCCCTCTGCTATATTTTGGAAGAGTTTGAGAGGATAGGTGTTAGCTCCTCTCTAAATGTTTGATAGAATTCGCCTGTGAAGCCATCTGGTCCTGGGCTTTTATTTGTTGGAAGATTTTAAATCAGAGTTTCAATTTCA
>NC_041227.1:28801096-28801843 GCF_002837175.3 Physeter macrocephalus
TTCCTTCATTTCTTTTTCATTTATTTCTGATCTGATCTTTATGATTTCTTTCCTTCTGCTAACTTTGGGGTTTCTTTGATCTTCTTTCTCTAATTGCTTTAGGTGCAAGGTTAGGTTTTTTGTTTGAGATGTTTCCTGTTTCTTAATGTAAGATTGTACTGCTATAATCGTCCCTCTTAGAACTGCTTTTGCTGCATCCCTAGGTTTTGGGTCGTAGTGTCTCCATTGTCATTTGATTCTAGGTATTTTTTGATTTCCTCTTTGATTTCTTCAGTGATCACTTCGTTATTAAGTAGTGTATTGTTTAGCTTCCATGTGTTTGTATTTCTTACAGATGTTTTCCTGTAATTGATATATAGTCTTATAGTGTTGTGGTCGGAAAAGACACTTGATATGATTTCAATTTTCTTAAATTTACCAGTGCTTGATTTGTGACCCGGTGTTAAAAGTCCCCTACTATGAATGTGTTAGTGTCGATTTCTGCTTTTATGGCTGTTAGTATTTGCCTTATATATTGAGGTGCTCCTATGTTGGGTGCATAAATATTTACAATTCTTATATCTTCTTCTTGGATCAACCCCTTGATCATTATGTAGTGTCCTTCTTTGTCTCCTGTAATAGTCTTTATTTTAAAGTCTATTTTGTCTTATATGAGAATTGCTACTCTAGCTTTCTTTTGATTTCCATTTGCATGGAATATCTTTATCCATCCCCTCACTTTCAGTCTTTATGTGTCCCTAGGTCTGA
>NC_041227.1:28802572-28804758 GCF_002837175.3 Physeter macrocephalus
ACTCAGGCCTTTCACTGTTGTGGCCTCTCCCGTTGCGGATCACAGGCTCCGGACACGCAGGCTCAGCAGGCATGGCTCAAGGGCCTAGCTGCTCTGCAGCAGGTGGGATATTCCCGGACCAGGGCACGAACCCGTATGCCCTGCATCAGCAGGCGTACTCTCAACCACTGCACCACCTGGGAAGCCCTAGAGTGTTTTTAATTTCATTTATTGTGTTGTTCATCGTTGCTTGTTTCCTTTTTAGTTCTTCTAGGTCCTTGTTAAATGTTTCTTGCTTTTTCTCTTTTCTATTTCCAAGATTTTGGATCAAACTTTACTATCATTATTCTGAATTCTTTTTCAGGTAGACTGCCTATTTCCTCTTCCTTTGTTAGGTCAAGTGGGTTTTTATCTTGCTCCTTCATCTGCTGTGTGTTTTTCTGTCTTCTCATTTTGCTTATCTTACTGTGTTTGTGGTCTCCTTTTTGCAGGCTGCAGGTTCGTAGTTCCCATTGGTTTTGGTGGCTGTCCCCAGTGGCTTAAGTTGGTTCAGTGGGTTGTGCAAGCTTCCTTGTGGAGGGGACTAGTGCTTGTGTTCTGGTGGATGAGGCTGGATCTTGTCTTTCTGGTTGGCACCTCCACGTCTGGTGGTGTGTTTGGGCATGTCTGTGGCCTTATTATGATTTTAGGCAGCTTCTCTGCTAATGGATGGGTCTGTGTTCCTGTCCTGCTAGTTGTTTGGCATAGGGTGTCCAGCACTGTAGCTTGCTGGTCGTTCAGTGAAGCTGGGCCTTGGCGTTGAGATGGAGATCTCTGGGAGATTTTTCCCCTTTGATATTACATGGAGCTGGGAGGTCTCTTGTGGCCCAGTTTCCTGAAGTTGGTTCTCCCACCTCAAAAGCACGGCACTGACTCCTGGCTGCAGCACCAAGAGCCTTTCATCCACACGGCTCAGAATAAAAGGGAGGAAAAGTAGAAAGAAAGAAAGAGGATAAAGTAAAATAAAATAAAGGTATATAAAATAAAATAAAGTTATTAAAATAAAAAATAATTATGAAGAAAAAAAAATTTTTAAGTAAGTAAACAAAAGAAAAAAACTGGATGGACAGAACCCTAGGACAAATGGTGAAAGCAAAGCTATACAGACGAAATCTCACACAGAAGTATACACATACACACTCACAAAAAGAGGGAAAGGGGAAAAAATAATATATCTTGCTCTCAAAATCCACCTCCTCAATTTGGGATGTTTCATTGTCTATTCAGGTATTCCACAGATGCAGCGTACATCAAGTTAGGTGTGGAGATTTAATCTGCTGCTCTTGAGGCTGCTGGGAGAAATTTCCCTTTCTCTTCTTTGTTCTCACAGCTCCCGGGTTTCAGTTTTGGATTTTGCCCCGCATCTGCATGTAGGTCGCCTGAGGGCGTCTGTTCTTCGCTCAGACAGGACGGGGTTAAAGGAGCAGCTGATTCGGGGGCTGTGACTCACTCAGGCTGTGGGAAGGGAGGGGCACGGAGTGCGGGGCGAGCCTATGGCAGCAGAGGCTGGCAAGATGCTGTGCGTTCTCCTGGGGAAGTTGTCCCTGGATCACGGGACCCTGGCAGTGGCGGGCTGCACAGGTTCCCAGCAGGGGAGGTGTGGATAGTGACCTGTGCTCGCACACAGGCTTCTTGGTGGCAGCAGCAGTAGCTTTAGCGTCTCATGCCTGTCTCTGAGGTCCGTGTTGATAGCCGCAGCTTGCGCCAGTCTCTGGAGCTCCTTTAAACGGCACTCTTAATCCCCTCTCCTCACGCAGCAGGAAACAGAGGCAAGAAAAAATCGCTTTCCTCCTCGGCAGCTCCAGACTTTTCCCGGACTCCCTCCCGGTGGCTAGCCATGGTGCACTAACCCCTTCAGCCTGTGTTCGCGCTACCAGTCCTCTCCCTGCGATCCAACCTAAGCCCGAGCCTCAGCTCCCAGCCCCCGCCCGTCCTGGCAGGTGAGCATACAATCCTCTCGGGTTGGTGAGTGCCGGTCAGCACCGGTCCTCTGTGCGGGAATCGTTCTACTTTGCCCTCCACCCCCCTGTTGCTGCGCTCTCCTCCACGGCTCCGAAGCTTCCCCCCTCCACCACCCACAGTCTCCACCCGCGAAGGGGCTTCTAGTGTGTGGAAACCTTTCCTCCTTCACAGCTCCCTCCCACTGGTGCAGGTCCCATCCCTATTCT
>NC_041227.1:28816206-28825231 GCF_002837175.3 Physeter macrocephalus
TTCTTCTGCCTCAGTTATTCTGCTATTGATCCCATCTTTATTTTTTTTTTTTTTTTTTTTTTTTTTTTTTTTTTTTTTGCGTTACTCAGGCCTTTCACTGTTGTGGCCTCTCCCGTTGCGGATCACAGGCTCCGGACACGCAGGCTCAGCAGGCATGGCTCAAGGGCCTAGCTGCTCTGCAGCAGGTGGGATATTCCCGGACCAGGGCACGAACCCGTATGCCCTGCATCAGCAGGCGTACTCTCAACCACTGCACCACCTGGGAAGCCCTAGAGTGTTTTTAATTTCATTTATTGTGTTGTTCATCGTTGCTTGTTTCCTTTTTAGTTCTTCTAGGTCCTTGTTAAATGTTTCTTGCTTTTTCTCTTTTCTATTTCCAAGATTTTGGATCAAACTTTACTATCATTATTCTGAATTCTTTTTCAGGTAGACTGCCTATTTCCTCTTCCTTTGTTAGGTCAAGTGGGTTTTTATCTTGCTCCTTCATCTGCTGTGTGTTTTTCTGTCTTCTCATTTTGCTTATCTTACTGTGTTTGTGGTCTCCTTTTTGCAGGCTGCAGGTTCGTAGTTCCCATTGGTTTTGGTGGCTGTCCCCAGTGGCTTAAGTTGGTTCAGTGGGTTGTGCAAGCTTCCTTGTGGAGGGGACTAGTGCTTGTGTTCTGGTGGATGAGGCTGGATCTTGTCTTTCTGGTTGGCACCTCCACGTCTGGTGGTGTGTTTGGGCATGTCTGTGGCCTTATTATGATTTTAGGCAGCTTCTCTGCTAATGGATGGGTCTGTGTTCCTGTCCTGCTAGTTGTTTGGCATAGGGTGTCCAGCACTGTAGCTTGCTGGTCGTTCAGTGAAGCTGGGCCTTGGCGTTGAGATGGAGATCTCTGGGAGATTTTTCCCCTTTGATATTACATGGAGCTGGGAGGTCTCTTGTGGCCCAGTTTCCTGAAGTTGGTTCTCCCACCTCAAAAGCACGGCACTGACTCCTGGCTGCAGCACCAAGAGCCTTTCATCCACACGGCTCAGAATAAAAGGGAGGAAAAGTAGAAAGAAAGAAAGAGGATAAAGTAAAATAAAATAAAGGTATATAAAATAAAATAAAGTTATTAAAATAAAAAATAATTATGAAGAAAAAAAAATTTTTAAGTAAGTAAACAAAAGAAAAAAACTGGATGGACAGAACCCTAGGACAAATGGTGAAAGCAAAGCTATACAGACGAAATCTCACACAGAAGTATACACATACACACTCACAAAAAGAGGGAAAGGGGAAAAAATAATATATCTTGCTCTCAAAATCCACCTCCTCAATTTGGGATGTTTCATTGTCTATTCAGGTATTCCACAGATGCAGCGTACATCAAGTTAGGTGTGGAGATTTAATCTGCTGCTCTTGAGGCTGCTGGGAGAAATTTCCCTTTCTCTTCTTTGTTCTCACAGCTCCCGGGTTTCAGTTTTGGATTTTGCCCCGCATCTGCATGTAGGTCGCCTGAGGGCGTCTGTTCTTCGCTCAGACAGGACGGGGTTAAAGGAGCAGCTGATTCGGGGGCTGTGACTCACTCAGGCTGTGGGAAGGGAGGGGCACGGAGTGCGGGGCGAGCCTATGGCAGCAGAGGCTGGCAAGATGCTGTGCGTTCTCCTGGGGAAGTTGTCCCTGGATCACGGGACCCTGGCAGTGGCGGGCTGCACAGGTTCCCAGCAGGGGAGGTGTGGATAGTGACCTGTGCTCGCACACAGGCTTCTTGGTGGCAGCAGCAGTAGCTTTAGCGTCTCATGCCTGTCTCTGAGGTCCGTGTTGATAGCCGCAGCTTGCGCCAGTCTCTGGAGCTCCTTTAAACGGCACTCTTAATCCCCTCTCCTCACGCAGCAGGAAACAGAGGCAAGAAAAAATCGCTTTCCTCCTCGGCAGCTCCAGACTTTTCCCGGACTCCCTCCCGGTGGCTAGCCATGGTGCACTAACCCCTTCAGCCTGTGTTCGCGCTACCAGTCCTCTCCCTGCGATCCAACCTAAGCCCGAGCCTCAGCTCCCAGCCCCCGCCCGTCCTGGCAGGTGAGCATACAATCCTCTCGGGTTGGTGAGTGCCGGTCAGCACCGGTCCTCTGTGCGGGAATCGTTCTACTTTGCCCTCCACCCCCCTGTTGCTGCGCTCTCCTCCACGGCTCCGAAGCTTCCCCCCTCCACCACCCACAGTCTCCACCCGCGAAGGGGCTTCTAGTGTGTGGAAACCTTTCCTCCTTCACAGCTCCCTCCCACTGGTGCAGTTCCCTTCCCTATTCTTTTGTCTCTGTTTATTCTTTTTTCTTTTGCCCTACCCAGGTACGTGGGGAGTTTCTTGCCTTTTGGGAAGTCTGAGGTCTTCTGCAGGCGTTCAGTGGGTGTTCTGTAGGAGTTGTTCCACGTGTAGATGTATTTCTGATGTATCTGTGGGGAGGAAGGTGATCTCCGTATCTTACTCTTCCACCATCTTCCCTGTTTTATTCTGTTTGTAGATTTTTTGATGATGGCCATTCTGACCAGTGTGAGGTGATACCTCATTGTAGTTTTGATCTGCATTTCTCTAATAATTAGTGTTGTTGAACACCTTTTCATGTGTTTGTTGGCCATCTGTATGTCTTCTTTGGAGAAATGTCTATTTAGGTCTTCCACCCATTTTTTTGATTAGGTTGTTTGTTTTTCTGATATTGAGCTGCATGAGCTGTTTGTATATTTTGGAGATTAATCACTTGTTGGTTGTTTTATTTGCAAATATTTTCTCCTATTCTGTGGGTTGTCTTTTGGTTTTGTTTATGGTTTCCTTTGTTGTGCAAAAGCTTTTAAGTTTAATTAGACCCCATTAGTTTATTTTTGTTTTTATTTTCATTACTCCAGGAGGTGGGTCAAAAAAGATCTTGCTGTGATTTATGTCAAAGAGTGTTCTCCCTCTGTTTTCCTCGAAGAGCACAATCCCTTCTTAAAGGCTTGAACAATTGTCACATTCGTATCAGTCCTCAAGGGTTCTGGGGACAACCATGTGAGAACCTGGTTATTTGATTGTGGTACTGACAGTAAATAGCCATGTTCTTTAAAGCCAGCTTAAAAGTATATGTTAATCAATAAAATAGCAAAATGGGCTAAAGTAAAAAAAAAGGTTAAGAAAAGTGGTTAAAAATGGCACTCTTAATATTTAAAAAAATGAAACTTTAGGATAAATTAGGTATAATAAGAATAAATGTTAGTCAGCTGCTTGGCAGTGACAGCTGTGGTCATCAGGAAAGTTATGTGATGGCTGGCTATTGTGGTCACCATGGCTGTGTGTGTGCCCCTCATATATCATTTCTGGGAAGATATTGAGAGAAGAAGAAGGCAAAATATTCTTAAGCTTCAGTGCTACAGTTGAACCACTGCTTGAATAGCCAGTAAATTGAACTGTTCAGAGGAAAGTAAATGAGAGAGTAAAAAAAATTTTTTTAGACTCCTTCTTGCGAGAGCAGCAGAATCACAACTAACTGCTGAACAATCATAGACAGGAAGACACTGGAACTCACCAAAAATTATACCCCGCATCCAAAGACAAAGGAGAAGCCACAATGAAATGGTAGGAGGGGCACAATCACAATAAAATCCAATCCCATAACTGCTGGGTGGGTGACTCACAAACTGGAGAACACTTATACCACAGAAGTCCACCCACTGGAGTGAAGGTTCTGAGCCCCACATCAAGCTCCCCAATCTGGGGGTCTGGCAATAGGAGGAGGAATTCCTAGAGAATCATACTTTGAAAGCTAGCGGGATTTGATTGCAGGACTTCGACAGGACTGGGGGAAACAGAGACTCCACTGTTGGAGGGCACACACAAAGTAGTGTGGGCATCAGGACACAGGGGAAGGAGCAGTGACCCTGTAGGAGACTGAACAGACTTACCTGCTAGTGTTGGAGGGTCTCCTGCAGAGGCGGGGTTGGCTGTGTCTCACCGTGAGGACAAGGGCACTGGCAGCAGAAGTTCTGGGAAGTACTCCTTGGTGTGAGCCCTCCCAGAGTCCTCCATTAGTCCCACAAAAGAGCTGGGTAGGTTCCAGTGTTGGGTCACCTCAAACAACCAACAGGGAGGGAACCCAACCCCATGCATCAGCAGACAAGCAGATTAAAGTTTTACTGAGCTCTGCCCACCAGAGCAACAACCAGCTCTACCCACCACAAGTCTCTCCCATCAGGAAACTTGCACAAGACTCATAGATAACCTGAACCACCAGAGGGCAGACAGCAGAAGCAAAAAGAGACACAATCCTGCAGCCTGTGGAACAAAAACCACATTCACAGAAAGATAGACAAGATGAAAAGGCAGAGGGCTATGTACCAGATGAAAGAACAAGATAAAACCCCAGAAAAAACCCTAAATGAAGTGGAGATAGGCAACCTTCCAGAAAAAGAATTCAGAATAATGATACTGAAGATAATCCAGGACCTCAGAAAAAGAGTGGAGGCAAAGATCGAGAAGATGCAAGAAATGATTAACAAAGACCTAGAAGAATTAAAGAACAAACAGAGATGAACAATACAATAACTGAAATGAAAACTACACTAGAAGGAATCAAGAGCAGAAAAACTGAGGCAGAAGAACGGATAAGTGAACTGGACGACAAGATGGTGGAATTCACTGCTGGAGAACAGAATAAAGACTAAAGAATGAAAAGAAATGAAGACAGCTGAAGAGACCCTGGGACCAACATTAAATGCAACAACATTTGCATTATAGGAGACCCAGAAGGAGAAGAGGGAAAGGACTTGAGAAAATATTTAAAGAGATTACAGTCAAAACTTCCTTAACATGGGAAAGGAAATAGCCACCCAAGTCCAGGAAGCACAGAGTCCCATACGGGATAAACCCAAGGAGAAACATGCCAGGACGGATAGTAATCAAATCGGCAAAAATTAAAGAAAAAAAATTATTGAAAGCAAGAAGGGAGAAAAGACAAATAACATACAAGGGAACTCCCATAATGTTAACAGCTGATTTCTCAGCAGAAACACTACAAGCCAGAAGGAAGTGGCATGACACATTTAAAATGATGAAAGGGAAGAAACTACAACGAAGATTACTCTACCCGGCAAAAATCTCATTCAGATTTGATGGAGAAATCAAAAGCTTTACAGACAAGCAAAAGCTAAGAGAATTCAGCACCACCAAACCAGCTATACAACAAATGCTAAAGGAACTTCTCCAGGTGGGAAACACTGAGAAGAAAAGAACCTACAAAAACAAACCAAAAACAATTCAGAAAATGGTAATAGGAACATACATATCTATAATTACCTTAAACGTGAATGGATTAAATGCTGCAACCAAAAGATACAGGCTCGCTGAATGGATACAAAAAGAAGACCCATATATATACTGTCTATAAGAGACCCACTTCAGACCTAGGGACACATACAGACTGAAAGACACTACAAGCCAGAAGGAAGTGGCATGACACATTTAAAATGATGAAAGGGAAGAAACTACAACGAAGATTACTCTACCCGGCAAAAATCTCATTCAGATTTGATGGAGAAATCAAAAGCTTTACAGACAAGCAAAAGCTAAGAGAATTCAGCACCACCAAACCAGCTATACAACAAATGCTAAAGGAACTTCTCCAGGTGGGAAACACTGAGAAGAAAAGAACCTACAAAAACAAACCAAAAACAATTCAGAAAATGGTAATAGGAACATACATATCTATAATTACCTTAAACGTGAATGGATTAAATGCTGCAACCAAAAGATACAGGCTCGCTGAATGGATACAAAAAGAAGACCCATATATATACTGTCTATAAGAGACCCACTTCAGACCTAGGGACACATACAGACTGAAAGTGAGGGGATGGAAAAAGATATTCCATGCAAATGGAAATCAAAAGAAAGCTGGAGTAGCAATATTCATATCAGATAAAATAGACTTTAAAATAAAGAATGTTACAAGAGACAAGGAAGGACACTACATAATTATCAAGGGATCAATCCAAGAAGAAGATATAACAATTATAAATATATATGCACCCAACATAGGAGCACCTCAATACATAAGGCAACTGCTAACAGCTATAAAAGAGGAACTTGACAGAAACACAATAATAGTGGGGGACTTTAACACCTGAATTACACCAGTGTACAGATCATTCAAACAGAAAATTAATAAGGAAACACAAGCTTAAATGACACAGTAGGCCACATACATTTAATTGATATTCATAGGACATTCCATCAAAAAACAGCAGATTACACTTACTTCTCAAGTGCACACAGAACATTCTTCAGGATAGATCACATCTGGGGTCACAAGTAAAGGCTCAGTAAATTTAAGAAAATTGAAATCATATCAAGCATTTTTTCTGACCACAATGCTATCAGATTAGAAATCAATTACAGGGGAAAAAACGTAAAAAACACAAACACATGGAGGCTAAACAATACATTACTACATAACCAAGAGATCACTGAAGAAATCAAAGAGGACATTTAAAAATACCTAGAGACAAATGACAATGAAAACACAATGATCCCCCCGGTCTGGGAGGATCCCATGTGCCGCGGAGCGGCTGGGCCCGTGAGCCATGGCCACTGAGCCTGTGCGTCCGGAGCCTGTGCTCCGCGAGTGCCCCGCGACGGGAGAGGCCACAGCAGAGGGAGGCCCGCATACCACAAAAAAAAAAAAAAAAAAAAACCACAATGATCCGAAAGCTATGGGGTGCAGCAAAAGCATTTCCAAGAGGGAAGTTTATAGCAATACAAGCCTACCTCAAGAAACAATAATCTCAAATAACAATCTAACCTTACACCTAAAGGAACTAGAGAAAGAAGAGCAAACAAAACCCGAAGTTAGCAGAAGGAAAGAAATCATAAAGATCAGAGCAGAAATAAAAGAAATAGAAACAAAGAAAACAAGAGCAAATATCAATAAAACTAAAAGCTGGTTCTTTGAGAAGACAAAGAAAATTGATTAACCATTAGCCAGACTCATCAAGAAAACGAGGGAGAGGACTCAATAAAATTAGAAATGAAAAAGGAGAAGTTACAACAGCCACCGCAGAAATACAAAGCATCCTGAGACTACTACAAGTGACTCTATGCCAATAAAATGGACAACCTCTAAGAAACGGAAAAATTCTTAGGAAAGTATACCTTTCCAAGACTGAATCAGGAAGAAGTAGAAAATATGAACAGACCAATCACAAGTAATGAAATTGAAACTGAAATTAAAAATCTTCCAGCAAACAAAAGTCCAGGACCAGATGGCTTCACAGGTGAATTCTATCATACATTAAGAGACGAGCTAACACCCGTCCTTCTCAAACTCTTCCAAAAAATTGCAGAGGAAAGAACACCTCCACGCTCATTCTATGAGGCCACCATCACCCTGGTACCAAAAGCAGACAAAGACACTACAAAAAAAGAAAATTACAGACCAATATCACTGATGAATATAGATGCAAAAATCCTCAACAAACTACTAGCAAACAGAATCCAACAACACATTAAAAGGATCATACACCATGATCAAGTGGGATTTATCCCAGAGATGCAAGGATTCTTCAATATATGCAAAACAATCAATGTGATACACCATATTAACAAATTGAAGAAGAAAAACCATATGATCATCTCAATAGATGCAGAAAAACCTTCTGACAAAATTCAGCACCTATTTATGATAAAAACTCTCCAGAAATTGGGCATAGAGGGAACCTACCTCAACATAATAAAGGCCATATATGACAAACCCACAGCAAATATCATTCTCAATAGTGA
This sequence comes from Physeter macrocephalus, assembly GCF_002837175.3. NCBI lineage: Eukaryota > Metazoa > Chordata > Mammalia > Artiodactyla > Physeteridae > Physeter > Physeter macrocephalus. The sequence continues at coordinate 28,823,970 of NC_041227.1, forward strand.
AAAACTGAAAGCATTTCCTCTAATATCAGGAACAAGACAAGGATGTCCACTCTCACCACTATTATTCAACATAGTTTTGAAGGCCTAGCCACAGCAATCAGAGAAGAAAAAGAAATAAAAGGAATACAAATTGGAAAAGAGGAAGTAAAACTGTTACTGTTTGAAAATGACAGGATACTATACATAGAGAATCCTAAAGATGCCACCAGAAAACTACTAGAGCTAATCAATGAATTTGGTAAAGTAGCAGGATACAAAATTAATGCACAGAAATCTCTGGCATTCCTATACACTAATGATGAAAAATCTGAAAAAGAAATTAAGGAAACACTCCCATTTACCATTGCAACAAAAAGAATAAAATACCTAGGAATAAACCTACCTAGGGAAACAAAAGACCTGAATGCAGAAAATTATAAGACACTGTTGAAAGAAATTAAAGGTGACAGAAACAGATGGAGAGATGTACCATGTTCTTTGACTGGAAGAATCAATATTGTGAAAATGACTATACTACACAAAGCAATCTACAGATTCAATGCAATCCCTATCAAATTACCAATGGCATTTTTAACAGAACTAGAACAAAAAAATCTTAAAATTTGTATGGAGACATAAAAGACGCCGAATAGCCAAAGCAGCCTTGAGGGGAAAAAAACGGAGCTGGAAGAAGCAGACTCCCTGACTTTAGACTATACTACAAAGCTACAGTAATCAAGACAATATGGTACTGGCACAAAAACAGAAATATAGATCAATGGAACAGCATGGAAATTCTAGAGATAAACCCACGTACCTGTGGTCAACTAATCTATGACAAAGGAGGCAAGGATATACAATGGAGAAAAGACAGTCTCTTCAATAAGTGGTGCTGGGAAAACTGGACAGCTACATGTAAAAGAATGAAATTAGAACACTCCCTAACACCATGCACCAAAATAAACTCAAAATGGATTAGAGACCTAAATGTAAGACCAGACACTATAAAACTCTTAGAGGTAAACATAAGAAGAACACTCTTTGACAAAAATCACAGCAAGATCTTTTTGATCCACTTCCTAGAGTAATGAAAATAAAAACAAAAATAAACAAATGGGACTAATGAAACATAAAAGCTTTTGCACAGCAAAGTAAACCATAAACAAGAGGAAAAGACAACCCTCAGAATGGGAGAAATAGTCAATCAAGTCCAGGAAGCACAGAGAGTCCCACACAGGATAAATCCAAGGAGAAACATGCCAAGACACATAATAATCAAACTG
>NC_041227.1:28828735-28855270 GCF_002837175.3 Physeter macrocephalus
TATTTACAGTAGCCAGGACATGGAAGCAACCTAGGTGTCCATCAACAGATGAATGGATAAAGAAGATGTGGCACATATATACAATGGAATATTACTCAGCCATAAAAAGAAATGAAACTGAGTTATTTGTAATGAGGTGGATAGACCTGGAGTCTGTCATACAGAGTGAAGTAAGTCAGAAGGAGAAAAACAAATACCGTATGCTAACACATATATATGGAATCTAAGAAAAAAATGTCATGAAGAGATTAGTGGTAGGACGGGAATAAAACACAGACAAAAAAATCTACAAACAATAAATGCTGGAGAGGGTGTGGAGAAAAGGGAATCCTCCTATACTGTTGGTGTGAATGTAAATTGGTACAGCCACTATGGAGAACACTATGAAATTTCCTTTAAAAACTAAAAATAGAGCTACCATATGATCCAGCAATCCCACTCCTGGGCATATATTTGGAGAAAACCTTATTTTGTAAACATACATGCACCCCAGTGTTCATTGCAGCACTATTTACAACAGCCAGGACATGGAAGCAACCTAAATGTCCAACATGGATGGATCTAGAGATTATCATACTAAGTGAAGTAAGTCAGACAGAGAAAGACAAATACCATATGATATCGCTTATATGTAGAATCTAAAAACATGATACAAATGAACTTATTTATGAAGCAGAAAGAGACTCACAGACTTAGAAAACAAACTTATGGTTACCAAAGGGAAAAGGTGGAGGTGGATGGAGGGATAAATTAGGAGGTTGTGTTTAACATATACACACTACTATATATAAAATAGGCAATCAAGAAGGACCTACCACTGTATAGCACAGGGAACTCTACTCAATACCCTGTGTAAACTATATGGGAAAAGAATATGAAAAAGAATAGATATATGTATATGTATAATGAAATCACCTTTCTGTACACTTGGAACTAACACAACATTGTAAATCAACTATACTCCAATATAAAATACAAATTAAAAATATAAAAAGGTAAATGTTTATAATTAAAAATTAAGCTGAGATATTCTTAGGCTGAGTATATGAAATAGCCAATGTTTGATCTTATGGGACCTACAACAATAGCAACTTCATATGACTCAAAAATAACAACATACTTAAAAACTAGATTTAATGATAAAGCAAACTAAGATTAAAGGTTAAGAATCAGCCTCAGGGAGACGTCTCTCTGTTTAGGACAAGAACAGTGTTTTGGGCTGTGTGCCCACTTGTCTATTCATTTAAGCTGGGTCTTGCTGAGGCCTGGGATCTGGGGTTACAGGGATCCCAGGAAAGAAGGCTCTTGTCGCTCACCTTCTTATGCTTGGCTATATGGCCTGAGATACTGCCAGGACCCTTAACTTCTCTCAGAGAGCATCACTAGGTGGCATTTTAGGTAGCAAGTTGTTTAGCTTGACCCACTCTCAAGATTCTTATTAGAGACTTGGAAGAGGGTACTGCTGGCAGGCTGTCAAATTTGCAGATTAAAGTTAATTTAGTAAATTCCTCCCCTGTGCCAAGCCCTGTAGAGCATACTGGAGATGACAGTAAACAGGTGATCAGAGAGTTGCATATTTAATGTTGGTGGGCTTAGGGCCCTGGAATGGGGTCAGGGAGTGTTGCAGGTTGAGGTTCCCAGAAGCAGACACTAAGGTGAAGTTTAGCATATGGGATCTACTGGAGATCTGGGAATCAAACTCTGTGGAAGACAAGGAAGCAGGATCATGCAGTGGGAGAAGCTGGGCTGCAAAGCAGTCTCAGCAAAGGCCTCAGCTGACCCTCCAGGGAGTTTTGAAGCTGGGATAGCCTTTCACAATTGTCTCATGTTTCGGGGAGACTTCTGAGCCTTTACATTTTCCAAGTGACTAGTCATTGGATGTGGACTGTCCTCTTGGGCAATGTAGCTGTCTCCAGCCAAAAATAGTTTCCAAGGAGAGATGACAGCTCAGGGCAATCAGCCAGAAACACTTTCAGCAGCTGGGACAATACGTTCTACTGGGGAATCTGGTGTTGCATCACAGTGTCCACTACATGTACAGGTAGTATCTTAGTCTGCTTGGCCTGCTATAATGAAATACTACAGACTGGGAAGCTTATAAACAACAGAAATTTATTTCTTACAGTTCTTGAATCTGGAAGTCTAAGATCAGGGTGCCAACATGGTAGTGGCCCTCTTATTGGTTGCAGACTGCCAAGTTCTGTAATGGTGGAAGGGGGTGAGGCATCTTTTTGGGGTCTCTTTTATAAGAGCCCTAATCCTGTTCATGAGGGCTCCATTCTCAGGACCTAATCACCTCCCAGAGGCCCCACCTCTAATACCATTACCTTGGTGTTAGGATTTTAACACACAAATTTTAGAGGGATGCAAACATTCAAACCATAGCAGGTAGCGATGAAAAATATGGCTGGATAGGGTCATTCTGTACAAGATCCTAAATGTGAAGTGAATCAATAAGTGGTTAGTTGATTGGATCATCCTTACTGATCATCAGTGAGGCGCTTTTAAAATTAACGCATCTTTGACTGCCCAGAGAGACATGACGTATTTGTAGTGAAATGAGCAAAGTCTTGACTTTGGCAGATGCTCAATGCATCACTCTCCCATCTGGGACCCCCACACTGAGAGTGGCCTGAAGAGTGGACAAGTATGAGGCAAAGTCTGGAAACCAGGCAGATCTTTACCATGGCTGAGGAGTCAATGACTACTTGGTGTAGAGAAGAAGAGAGAGGGGAGGCATGGAAACTGTCTTAAAATGGATCTAGAGAAAAAGGCAGAACCAACCTCAATGAAGGGAAAACGTCATGTTAGTATCAGGTAATAGTTTCTGAGGTAAGAATTACTAGACAAGGGAGGGAGGTGGTGAACTTTTCTTCCCTGGCAATGGCTTAAGAGAGGTTACATGATCAGGAGGAAACTTTAAAAATTAAATCAGGACACATTGCTAGGTTAAACTTACCTTGACCTTACCTTATAGTTGGAGGCTAAGATATGATAAAGGAATGATAAAGAAGAGATTTTTACAGATTTTCTGGAAACTATAAGACAGAAGAAGAAACAAGAATGGGATTGGGAGAGTGTCTGCAGAAGATAGTCACAGGAATCAAAAGTGGAAGGGTTTGAGATATGGATAAAAGGGAATGAACTGATCCCATATGTCCAAGATATTTTTGGGCACATGACCTGCTGTTGTATATAGGCATATGGTGAACCCATGATGTGTTTCCTGAAAGTCTGAAAATTCACCCATGGACGGAAACTCTATGGAGCAATTTTAAACCTTACTTGTTCAGTGGAGCCAATTAACAGTCTAGTGAAGCCTATGGACTTTTTAAAGTATGTTTTTACATCCACGAAAAAAATACTTAGATTATGAAAACTGTTATCAAAATATTAGAAAACAAATCTGTGATATATTGATAGTATGACACATTAAAGAACCAGATCTAGCAGTGGATCTAATAACTACTTCATTTTCAAAGTAGTGTGAAACACAAATTATTACCTCTAAAGATGTTACAAAAGATATCTACAAGCATCAAGTAATAAGAAAAAAAATGTGATTTCTATTGGTGACAAAGACACAGGTATTGCTAGTACTACTGTGGTTTGTTGCTTACATTCATAATTGAAGGAAGTGCTAAATGTTAGTTAACTAAATATTTAGTTAAACATTAGTTAACATTTTCCCCATGCAAATTCAAGGATCCCCTAAATTCTATACATATTCAGTCTAAGAACCCCAGCTTAAGGAAGACTAGTAAGAAGAAGACTAGTAAGGATCCCTTTAGTGACCAGAGTAGGGAGTACACACTAGGGAGTAGCTGGGGGCTGGGGACCACTAATTGGATCAGATGTTAAATGACTCATGTTATAGATTGGGGTCTGGTGAGAGTCTATGATATTCCTTACCCTCCATAACTGCTCTGGCATTCAATGCACTTTCTTTTTAATCTGACATGAAACCATCATCCCAGAGAGGTTGAAGGTAGTAAATTAAATTTCTTGACTTAAAATTTTCCCTGCCATTTACTACTGTTATTGACCTGGAGAACCGTTCTACTAGGAGAGTTTCCCAAGGAGAAGAGTTAAAATCTTTGAGCAAGGATGGAGTTAGGACTGAGTTCTGGAACACTGTAGGCCTGAGAAAGAGTGTGAACCTAAGGTGCATTCCCCACCGCATTTACCCAGCATGTGTTATTCATTCAGAAACAAAGGAATGTTTTCCAGACTTAGGGACCCGAGTTAAGTTCTGGGGATTTCATGCCCCACTTTCCTTTCTTGTGACAGTTTACAATGTTTATCAGAGTAGAACTGATATCAGAAAATGGCCCAAATTTACATTTGATATTTTTCACACCTAGTGTGATAGAGTGAATCCTTAGTCTCAATACCTGTTTTTATACATTCACCCCCTTGCTAAAGCTTTATGGTAGCCAGAGTTATTTCCTGACCCCTTGATTTTGAGCATGATATTGTGACTTGCTGTGGCCAATGGGATGTTAGCAGACAGGACACAGGCAGAGGCTTGAAATGTGCCTTTGTAGTTGGAGTTGTCTTCTGTGCTTCTGCCTTTGCCATGAGAAGAACATTCCCTGGGTAACCACTAGACAAGGAAGATATGGAGACACATAGAGCAGATCTAGACGTGGCCTATAGCTTGGAACCATGCCCAGCTGAGCCTGGCTTCGATAAGTCAACATGCAGATGTGTATGAGAATCAATGCTTATTTTTATATGCCACTGAATTTGGGAGATTGTTTTTTATTGCAGCTTGATTCTAGATTGGGCTGACTAATACACCTAGGAATATATTTTCAAGGCTTTATAATTTAAAATAAACTCATATTTTAATTTATCAACTGCTTAAAATTCTGTATATGAAGTTTACTCTAAAAAAAGAGATGCCTAATAGTTTATTTAAGTCCAAAATTTATTTTTTCTAGATTCTGGCAGTTGGCCACTCAGGATATTTCTGTACATTGAACACGCATAAGGTGATATAACTTAGAGAAAAATAGTAGGATGGTGGTGAAGCTAAGTAGAGAAGACTAGTAGATATTAAGTTCAACAAATATTTGTAGAATTCCTATGATATGTGAGGTAATTTTCTAGGTACTAGAAATACACAGATAAAAATCCCTGCCTTTGTGGAGTTTTCCTTCCTTCTATGTTGTTCATTAGATACAGGGGTCATTTCATTCCATAGTAGAATAATATTCTCAGTATCAAACCATGGATTATGGGAATGAAATGGATACAAAGAATAAGGAAATATCATACCCACTGAGATTTTACTATGTAGAAGGGACTATTTACCATGAAGGGAAAAACTAAGAAATGGGTGCAAGCCTGGGAAATAAGTAGCAATGAGTTTCAATCAAAATGGGGGAAGAATTTCTTCTGAGAAGTGGGAAACCTAAAAATATAAGAATAAAATCAAATCAGGGAGAGGATGTAGGTTTTTATTTCTTCTGGGATTTGACCTCAGGGACAAGAAGAGGAAGAGGAATGGACTCTAAATTGTTATTAATAATTATGGCCTCTTCCTCCTAGGTAGGACTGACTTTCTAAGTAAATCAGACTCTCTTCTGTGCTAACCATACATACATCCTCAAATATCCTCTGCTTCTGGATCTTTTTGCTTGAAGAGTTGTCGAGCTTTCCTAAGCAACCTGAGGGATCTATCTAAACTATCCTCTTGACTGAGCGGTGCTGGTGCTGATTCTGGCCTTTTGCCACTCTCTTGCAGAAGAAGTGAAAAAGCCAGATAATCCACTGGATATAGGTCTGGTTGACCTGGTCACACATCTGAATATATGGAAGATTCTGGAAACAACAATGGCTTAAACAAGGTAAAATTTTTTGGGCAGGCTGTCCACAGTTGGTATGGTGCTCCATGCTATCAGGGACTCTGGCTTCTTTTACTGTTGCTGCTGTACTTGTGGACTTGACCTCTAGTCCAAGATAGCAGCATCTACATTCCAGGTAGCAAGATAAAGAAGAGGACAAAGAAGAAGAGCAAAAGGTATATTACAGCTGCTTTTAAGGAAGAGACAGTACATTCACTTACAGACCTTTGGCTGGATTTTAAACATATTGCTTCTCTCAGCCATTAGGGGAGGTTGAGAAATATAGTCTTCATTTTGGGTAGCCACGTGTCCAGCCCAAAATTAGGGGATTTAACACAATGAAAGAAATGGTGGATACTGAGGATGAATTAGTAGAATAGACTAGGCTATGATATGGTACAAATAAACCCTAATATCTCAGTGGCTTAACATAACTAAACTATTTTTCACTCCAGAACCTAGGTTGATAGATACTCCACTATTTCTCAGCTGATTTACTTAGAACCTAGGGCCTCCAAGACAATTGTAACAAGGGAAGAGAAAGCATGGAGGGAGGACACCAGCTCCTAAATGCCTCAGCTTACAAGTAACATACATCATTTCTGCTCTCAGCCCCTTGGCCAGAACTAGTCACCTAGCCTCTACCTAACTAACAGGGAGGGTGTGAAATATGGAGAAGTATGTGATTATTATCAATGAGGAAAAATATCTCTGCCTTATGGGTTAAAACTGTTGAATTTGATTAAAAATTATATATACAATGATTAATTTCTATAACAGATTGAAATTCTGACTGAATCCTTTGTTAGTATTTAACATTCCTTTCTTCCTTCCAAATGGTTTACATGTAGCTTGGAGCCTCAGTTTCCTTCAAGCCCTGACTGCCAATTTGCGCTTTTCTCTGTATATCCACAGTCTTAAAGAAAAGACGTAGGATCTGATGCTAGATTTTCCTGTCTGACACTGAGGAGGTCTCCTTTTAAACAATAAAATAGCCTCCATTTATGTTGCTGCTTTTCCCTCTTTGTCTCTTCTATTGAAGGAGCCAATTAAAGTGTGTGCTTTTTGGCACCTGTTCTGTGCTCATTTTAAGATTTAATCAGCCCTCTGAACCTGCAGCATAACTGCCTCATAATGTCAAGTTAATATATGGAGATAGCTCAAACCCACCATTCTCAAGGGTGATTTTGTTTAAAAGTGAGTTGTAGTTGAATTTCTAAACATCTGCCAAGCTTTCAAGGTACCAAAGTAAACATGATCCAAACAGACTCTGGAGACTTTGGTTAACTTGCATGTACTTTAAGAAAATAGAGGTTTTTATAATTTTTTAAAAAGTGAAGCTTAATTTTTTGATGTCCCTTTAAAATGTAATCCTATCATCCCCTATTTTTCCAGGCACCCATAGCTGAATTTACAAATAAGGCAAATCAGCAGCTGATCACCCAGATTTACAAATAAGGCAAATTGGCAGCTGATCACTAAGCTGCTTTATAGGAAGTTACCTTTCCGCCTCCTTTAACCCCTGAGCTCTTTCATTGCTCAACTAAATTTCTTAAGGGCTACTCATTGCCTGCAGAATAAAGTCCAAATTCTCTACCCTGCAATCCAACACTTTCTATGATCAGTCTCCAATGTAATTTTCAAGGATTATCTCCAACTACAGAACCCTTCCCTCTTTCATACAAGCATGCACCTTACTAATCAATCATATTTCACAGTTCACCTCTTGCAAATGTGTGAACTTGCCTATTTGCTGATGCTATTCCCTTAACCTGGAATGCTCTTCATTCCATATCCATGTATTAAAATCTCACCCCAATCAGTAACCTCTTCTAGTTCCTCTCAGTGTTGTTAAATGTCCCCTTTGTGAGACCTGTTTATTGTCATACTTTCCTTATCCTGTCAAGCATCAAAAAATTTGTGTTCAGCTTCTACATGAGCTAAGTTCCTTAAAGTCAGGAAGCACACCTTCTGTTTCTCCTCCCTCCTTTGTTTCTATGAGCATTTATTGAGTACCTATTAAGTGTCTGGCACTGGGCTAGAGGCTCTGAGAATTACAAGTCAAGCACAAATTAGGCACTTAAGAATCCCATAGCAAAGCCTGGATGCAATATTGAAGAAAGAGAAGAGATGAAGTGAAGAAGAAGGTTAGAGATAGCAACAAAACACATAATGCACCTAGAGAGTTATAATATCTGATAGACAGTAATCTGTGGCATGCTGGTGTATGATAGAGTTTGAAGAGAGTTTAGAAGGAGAAATCACTTCCAGCTTGGGAAAAACTTCATAGAGGAGTCTGACCAGGAATTTTGGAGATTCTTGGACAAGAAGAAATGATGTATAAGGCAAAGGCAAGGAAGTGGGGAAGTTTAGTGACACTCAAAGGAAAGAGTAGATAGTTTTTAAAGTATTTGTGAAGGGAATCATCAGAGTCAGATAAAGGTAGCTTGGGGATAAAACATCCCCAAATTCTGATTTTCCAGAAGAAGGAATTTGGACTTTGTTCAACAAGCACAGGAAACCACTGAGAGCTGTTGAGCTTTAGTGTGACATGACCAGTGTGCTCTTCTTGGGAATGTTAATCTGGCTTTGGCACAGGTTGGTTGGTGAAAGTAGAGGTCTCACTAATTCAGGAGCAAACCTAAGAGTCTGAACTAAGGCAGCAGTAGCTGGCATGGAGGTGAGGTAGAGAATGGGTGAACTTGGGCAGAAGTGAAATCACCTGGACTTATGAACAAGGGAGATGTAGTAATCAGAGATGGCACTGAGATTTTCAGTGTAGAAGATTGCAAAAATGGTGGGGCTATAATTAGAAAGAAGCACCTAAGAGGTAGACCAGATTTGGGGGAAATTTGTGAGCATGAGAGGCCAAGGAAATCCAGAAGGGGAGCCCTACATGCAGTAGAAAATGTGGACTGGAATTCAGAAAGAGGTCAGGGCTGGATGTATTTTTTGAAGAAAATATATTTGAAGAATAAATATTTGAAGAAAGTGGGTTTATTTTCAAATTTGGGGCAACACTATATGTTAGCATTTTACTACTGAAACGGCTATGCATTTAATTATTGGAACATCTTAATATGAACATTTAAATACATCTTTGCTGAGACTTATTACATGCACCATAAATTTCACCCACGTAAAGTGTTTTCTAGTTTATTCACAAGGTTGTGCAACCATCAACACCATGTAAAAAAAATTTTTTTAACATCTTTATTGGAGTATAATTGCTTTACAATGTTGTGTTAGTTTCTGCTGTATAACAAAGTGAATCAGCTGTATGTATACACATATCCCCATATACCCTCCCTCTTGCATCTCCCTCCCACCCTTCCTATCCCACCCTTCTAGGTGGTCACAAAACACCAAGCTGATCTCTCTGTGCTATGCCGCTTCTTCCCACTAGCTATCTATTTTAACACCATGTAAATTTAGATTGTGTTCATTATTTCTAAAAGAAAATCCATGCCCATTAGCAGTCACTCCCCATTCCTCCATTCCATGGCCCCCAGTCCAAGGCAACCACTAATTTACTTTCTGTCTCTATAGGTTTGCCTATTCTGGACATTTCATATAAATAGAATAATACAATATGTGGTATTTTGTGACTGGCTTCTTTCGTTTAGCATATTTTCAAGGTTCAACAATGTTGTAGCATGTATCATACTTAACTCCTTTTTATTGCTGAATAATGTTACATTGTTTGAAAATAAACATATTTTGCTTCTCCATACATCAGTTGATGGACATTTAGGTTGTTTCCACTTTTTGACTATTATGAATAATGCTGCTATAAACATTCATGTACAAGTTTTTGTGAGGGTGTAAATGTTTTCATTTCTCTTGAGTATATACCTGGAGTGGAATTGCTGGGGGATATGGTAATTCTATGTTTAACATTTTGAGGAAAAAATTGTTTCTAAAGTGGCTGCACCATTTAAAATTCCCACCAACAGTTTGCAATTGTTCCAAATTCTTCACATCTTTGCCAACACTTTTTATTGCCTGCTCTTTTTTATTATAGCCATCCTAGGGGGCATGAAGTGGCATTTCATTGTAGTTTTTATTTGCATTTCTCTAATGAGTAATGATGTCATGTCTTTTTATGTGTTTATTGGCTGTTTATATATCTTCTTTGGAGAAATAGCTCTTCAAATTGTTTGCCAATTTAAAAATTGCATTGTCTTTTATTATTGAAGTATTCTTTATATATTCTGGATATAAGTCCCTTATCAGATATATGAGTTGATAACTCCCCACCCCCATATTGTGGATTATCATTTCACTTTGTTGGTGGCAGCATTCATTTGCAGCACAGAAGTTGTGTGGTTTTTATTGATGTAGTCCAATTTATGTATTTTTTCTTTCATTGCTTATGCTTTTGGTGTCATACCTAAGGAATAATTTCCAAGGTACAAAAATTTACACCTATGATTTTTTTCTAAGATTTTTACAATTTTAGCTCTTACATCTAGGTCTATGATCCATTTCATGTTAATTTTTGTGTATGGTGTGAGGTAAGGGTCCAAATACATTCTTTTGCATGTGGATTCCAATAGTTTCAGGACCGTTTGTTAAAAGGACTATTCTTCTCCTGGTGTGAAATTAGCCTGACAGAGAAAGACAAACACTGTATGATCTCACTTATATGTGAAATCTAAAAGAAAAAAAAAGTTGAACTCTTAGGAATAGAAAATAGAATGTAATTACCAGGGGTTTGGGTGTAGGGGAGATGGGGAGATAGCAGTTGCTCCAGGGCTTACAATATACAGCTTACTTATTAAATTTACTTCAGATTTCATTAGCATAATTCCAATGAATTCAAAAAATGTTGCCCTGTATAGCTCCATACCCTCTCCCCTTTTATTCCCCTTTTATTGTTGTACAAATTACATCTAGAAATACATTGCTATAATTATTAATTTATATAATTGTATGTCTTTTATAGAAACCAAGACAAAGGAAAACAAATGTATTTATGTTTGTTGTATTAACCTTCTTATTTTCCATTTCTGGTTTTCTTAATTTAGTACTATGGATTCCAGTTACCATCTGGTTTAATTAATTTTTTCACCCTAATGCATCTTGTTTCTACTTGCCTTCTTTTTGCTGTTATTGTCAAATATATCACATTTCTACATTTTACACATTCACTAATACAATTATATACATATTGCTTTATGCAATCACTCTTTAAAAGAAAGATAGGAGAATAAATATGCTATTATACTGTCTTTTATAATTATCTATACAATTACATTTACTGGCACTCTATGTTTTTTGTTATGGCTTTAAATTACTGTCTAGAGTTATAAGCTTCATCCTGAAGAACTTCCTTTAGTATTTCTTATAAGGTAGGTCTGCTGTCAATGAATTCTCTGCTTTTGTTTATCTGGTCATGTCTTTCTTTTGCCACCATTTTTGAAAGACAGTTTTGCTGGCTATAAGATTTTTGGTTGAAGGTTTTAACTCTCAGCATGTTGAATACGTTATCTCAATAACTTCTGGCCTCCACTCTTTCTAATGAGAAGTCAGCTGTTAATCTTATTGACATCCTTTTTTATGTGATGAGTCATTTTTTCCTACCGTTTTCAAAATTTATTCTTTATATTTGGATTTCAACAGTTTGACTGTGATATATCTGGGTATAGATCTGTTTAGGTTTGTCCTACAGAAGTTTGTTGAGATTTCTGGATGTGTAGATTAATATATTTCATCAAATTTGGTCAGTATTCGGCCACTTTGAATGTTTTTTCTGCCCACCCCACTTTTTGCTTCCTCTTCTGGTACTCCCATTACATGTATGTGGATGCACTTATTGGTATTCTACATTTCTCTGAAGATCTGTTAATTTTTCTTCAATCTTTTTTTTCCCTCTCTGTTCTTCAGATTACATAGTTTCTACTGATCTATCTTCTGGTTTTCTGATTCTTTATTTTACCAGCTCATATCTATGGTTGAAGCCTTTTAGTGAATTTTTCATTTTGGTTATTGTAATTTTTACCCTCACAATTTCCACTTGGTTCTATTTTATAATTTCTATTTTTTATTCATGTTCTCTATTTGATGAAGTATTATTTTTTCATATGTTCCTCTAGTTCTTTAGGCATGGCTCCTTTCAGTTCTTTCAACATATTTATAATAGCTACTTTGGAGTCTTTGTCTGCTTTGTCCATCATCTGGGCCTGTTCAAAGGTAATTTCTATTTGCAGTTGCTTTCTTCCTTATGTATAGGCCACACTTTCCTTTGTATGTCTCATAATTTTTTTTTTCAAAGTAGATATTTTAGATTATATAGCAACTCTGGATACTGACTCCTTTCCTCCTCTGGGGTTGACATTATTGTTGTTTGCTTTGATAGTTCATTTATTTGTTTAGTGACTTGGCTGGGTTAGTTTTGTGGTTGATTTCCCTTGCAGTGTGCAGCCTTTGATGTCCCTGCTCAGATTTTTTTATGTCTACCAAAGGGTTATCCTTGAATCCACATAAGGTACTTATCAGTCAAAGCTTGTGCTTAGGCCCATTCAGCCAGTTAGATTTTTCTTTCTCTCTCTCTCTCTCTCTCTCTCTCTTTTTTTTGTATATGTGTGAAGTTTGGAAGTTGCTATCGCTGTCCAGGGAATTTATGTTTTTATCCCATATTCAGCCAGGGGCTAGCTGCTTGGAAGTTCTTTATTTATCACTCCTGAAAGAACACAGCCTTAGCTTGAATACATTTGTCAAGACTTCTAGGGATGTGTGTGGTTTTATTTTTAATCCTGGCTTCTTAGAATTTCCTTTGAGTCAGAATAGCTTATTGTGTAGCCACTGTTTCATAAGAGGTTGTGCTTAAACACACTGTGCCTGTGAGTCTTCTGCCCTTTGTTAATTAATCTGTGTGTGGCTTGGGGAATGCTTACAAGTTTGATCCATGTCTACCTTTGATTGCTCTCCAGTGCATGTAGACTATGACATGTGCACAGCCTTCCTGACCTCCAGGGCCAACTGTGACCCCAGGAGTGTTCTTCTTGGCTGTTTTACCCTGTTAAACTTCTGTTAAACTTTCTGTTAGGCTTCTAGTCACTCTGCCACTTCACTGGTTGCTACCAGTATTGTGGAGCTACCAGCACCCTCTCAATTAGCCTTCACAAAGGTCTCCTTGTTTTCAACAACACTCTTAAGCATGGATTTTTCCCTATTATCTTCCAAATAGTCCTCTTGGGCCATACTATGGAGCTTTTCATTCTTATGGCCTGTCTCTTCCCCTGGAAATAAATTTTGCACCACTGCACAAGACCTGGAGTAGGGAGAGTGGTCTATTTCTTTTGGAATGATACTATTTCTACGTAAGTAGTATCAGGAGGGGTGGTAGCATCTTGTCTTCTTAGATTTCCCCTATCAGCATGGAACCTCTACCTGATGAATGAGCAGGGGCAGCGGTAATTAAAGCCTCAGCATTTTCAGCCTGCCACACCTAGAGCAAAGCTTCCACTATACAAATAGGGTCTGGGTGGGGAGAAGGGCATCTCAGTCTTTTCATCCACACTCACCTAGAATATGGGGCTGGAGGAACATGAGGGCTAGAGGAACATGAGAAACACTGGAGACTTGCCTTACCCAGAGTGAAACTTTAGGAACTGAAGGAAAAAGAAACCCCTATCTTTTGACCACATTCACCTGGAGTAGAGTTTCCATACAAAGAAATGAGGAAAGAGGGAGCAGGTCATGGCTCTTGCTGTTCTTACTGAGATTTTGTTGATTTTCTTCAGTGACTCTTTCTCCACTTACTGTATGCCCTAAAGACAATTCCAGAGACTGCAAAATGTTTTTAAATAATAATTCTTGCCACTTAAATTGCTGTTTTTCTGTGGAGAGGGTCTGCTAAGCTCTTTACTTTCCCATTCCTGAAGTCCCTAAGATCAAGTGTCTTAATATTATCAATCTCAATGCAAGCATGATCATGGAATCCTTGACTCTTTTCTTTCTCATACCCAGACTGCCAAGAAATCCTTTTGGTTCTACCTTGAAGATTTATCCAGGATTCAACCTCTTCTCACCTCCTCCACTACTATCATTCTTGTCCAAGCCACCACCTCCTCTCACCTGTCAGAGCCTCTTCCTTTGACTTGTTTCTACCATTTCTTTCCTGCTCTCTGTTCTTGACACAGTAACCAGGGTGATCCTTTAAAAGCATAAATTATCAGAGGAGTTGAATAGACATTTTTCCAAAGAAGATACACAGATGACCAACAGACACATGAAAATATGTTCAACATAACTAATTATTAGGAAAATGCAAATAAAAACCACAATGAGATATCACCTCATGTATGTTAGAATGGCTATTGTCAAAAAGGCAAGAAGCACTCCCTCACACCATGCACAAAAAATAAACTCAAAATGGCTTAAAAACTTAAATATAAATGACACCATAAAACTCCTAGAAGAGAACGTAGGCAAAAAATTCTCTGACATAAATTGTACCAATGTTTTCTTTGGTCAGTCACCCAAGGCAATAGAAATAAAAGCAAAACTAAACAAATGAGACCTAATCAAACTTACGAGCTTTTGAACAGCAAAGGAAAGTATAAACAAAATGAAAAAGCAACCTACGGACTGGGAGAAAACTTTTGCAAATGTTGTGACCAACAAGGGCTTAATTTTCAAAATAAACACACAGCTCATACAACTTAATAATAAAAAAATAAACAATCCTATCAAAAAATGGGCAGAAAGCCTAAATAGACATTTCTCCAAAGAAGACATACATATGGCCAATAGGCACATGAAAAGATGCTCAGCATCACTAAGTATTAGAGAAGCACAAATCAAAACTACAATGAGGGCTTCCCTGGTGGCGCAGTGGTTGAGAGTCCGCCTGCTGATGCAGGGGACACGGGTTCGTGCCCTGGTCCGGGAAGATCCCACATGCCGCGGAGCGGCTGGGCCCATGAGCCATGGACGCTGAGCCTGTGCGTCCGGAGCCTGTGCTCCGCAACGGGAGAGGCCACAACAGTGAGAGGCTCACGTACCACACACAAAAAAACAAAAACTAAAGCAAAAAAAAACCTACAATGAGGTATCAACTCACACCAGTCAGAATAGCCGTCATTAAAAATCTACAAATAACAAATTCTGCAGAGTGTGTGGAGGAAAGGGAAGCCTCCTACACTGTTGGTGAGAATTTAAATTGGTGCAGCCACTATGGAAAACAGTATGGAGGTTACTTTAAAAACTGAAAATAGAGCTACCATATGCTCCAGAAATCCCACTTCTGGGCATATATCTAGAGAAAACTCTAATTTGAACATATACATGCACCCTAATGTCTATAGCAGCACTATTTACAATAGCCAAGACATGGAAGCAGCTTATCGACAGATGAATGGGCAACAAAGATGTGGTACATATATATATATATATACACACACACTAGAGTATTAACCATGAAAAAGAATGAAATAATGCCATTTTCAGCAACTTGGATGGACCTAGAGATTATCATACTAAGTGAAGTAAGTCAGAAAGACAAATATCATATGATATCACTTACATGTGGAATCTAAAATGTGATACAAATGAACTTATTTACAATACAGAAACAAACTCACAGACATAGAAAACAAACTTATGTTTACCAAAGGGGAAAGGGGATGGGGGAGGGATAAATTAGGAGTTTGGGATTCAAAGATACAAACTACTATATATAAAATATATAAACAACAAGGTCCTCCTGTATAGCACAGGGAACTATATTCAATATCCCGTAATAAGCCATAGAGGAAAAGTATATGAAAAAGAATATATATATATGACTTTGCTGTACACCAGAAACTAACACAATATGGTAAATCAAATATACCTCAATTTTAAAAAGGCAAGAAATTACAAGGGTTGGAGAGAATGTGGAGAAAAGGGAATCCTCATACCTGTTGGTGGGAATGTAAATTGGTGCAGCCACTATGGACAGCAGTATAGAGATTCCTCAAAAAATTAAGAATAGAATTAACATATGATCCAGCTATTCAAATTCTGGGTATTTATCTGATGAATATTAAAACACTAATTTGAAAAGATATATGCACCCCTATGCTCATTGTAGCTTTATTTACAATAGCCAAGGTATGGAAACAATCAATTGATGAATGGATAAAGAAGAAGTGATACACACATGTATACACACACACAATAGAATACTACTCAGTCATTAAAAAGATGAAATCTTGCCATTTGTGACAAGATGGATGGACCTTGAGGGTCCTTGCTCAGTGAAATAAATCAGACAGAGAAATACAAATACCATATGGCTTCACTCATATGTGGAATATAAAAAACAAAACCAACCAACCAACCAACCAAACAAACAAACAAAAAACTCAAAGAAATGAACAAATAAAACTAAATAAAAACAAACACATAGATACAGAGAACAGAGTGGTGGCTCCACAGTAGGCAGAGGAGGAGAAATGGGTAAAGGATATCAGCCGTATGGTGATGGATAGAAAGTAAACTTTTGGTGGTGAGCACACTGTAATGTATATAGAAGTCTAAATATAATGTTGTACACATGAAACTTATATAGTGTTATAAACCAATGTTACCTCAATTTAAAAAAACATGTAAAAAAATTAAAAAAATAAAAGTACAAATTAGATCAAGCCATTCCTCTGCAAGGACCCCTCTTGATCTGACCCTGCCTTACATCTCTGATCTCCCCTTCTTTTTGTTCACTCCACTTCAGGCAATCTGCCCCTCATTAACACTCCTCCAATGATCTGCTTTGCTAATCCCACACTTCAAGTAATTTCTCAATGCAGTCTTCCTGAAGAGACCTATTCTGACAACCTTTTACACTGTAACATTCCACCTTCCCCCTCAGCACTCCTGATCCTTCTTCCCTGCTCTACTTTTTTTCTTTTTTTTTTTCCATGATGCTTACCATTTCAAACATGTAATATCACTTATTTATTATAATGATTGTTTCTTGTCCACCCCCCTCATTGGACTATGAGCTACATTAGGGCAGGAATGTTTATCTTTGTACACTGTTGCATCTTTAGCACTTGGAACACTGCCTGGAACAAAGCAGATGCTCATAAAATATTTGTTGAATGAATACATTCACAAATTCTGATTAGTTATGTGGACAACATGGCTGAATATAATTTGAGCAATAAGTAGGATAGGGGATGAATTTTGGCCCTGTGTTCAAAATAAATTTGGGGTTTACTTAATGTAGTCTTATGACACATTTCAGATGCTTGGTGTGGGAAAAGTGGGAATTGCCCATTGGTGTTCCCAGAAAAATACCAAAGGCAAAAAAATTGGTTGTTACAGTCTCAGACAGGTGGATGTGGGACTTCCCTATTACTCTGCACATCACCTCTTGACTGAAGGTTTAATAGTTAAACCAAATATGTTAAGAGAACAAAAAAGTAAAGATCATTGGAGGGGGAGTGATGTGGCTGTCCCACTTGAAATGGTTTCCTTCTTCTTGATACAATTCCAGCTCCTCTCTACCCCTATATTTACCCTATCCCAGGGGTGGTGGAATGATGTGGCTGGTTGCTAAATTTGGGAAGAATAAACTGGGTTTGCTCAGCTAAGCATCTCTAGTTTTCCTCTAGGGAGAGAGTCTGCCTGCAGCTACCAGATCTCCTCTGCTCCTTTGAGCCATGAGTCTTAGCCGCACCTCTCTACCTAGATAGGGAAACCTATTCTAGTCAACCTGGGAGGAGTTAGTCAGACTTCTGTAATTCAGTTAACAGGTCCATTTCACAATAAACTGTGTTCTCCAATAACTTAGCCTTTTTAAGTAATAAGGGTGATATTTCAGGCCTTCAAATGCTACTCCTTTGTCTTAATTCTCAAATTGTCGAGAACTCAGGAGGGAGAGAAAGGTGCAATTCATGAGCTTCTTGAAAGACCTCCAGAATTTTGCTTTCATCATATTTGTCAGAACTGACCCATATGGCCACCCTGGCAACAGGGGTAGATGAGAAAGTGCTTTTTTGGGGCTTTTCCAGCCTCTCTGTTGGGAGGCAGAAAGAGAGAAGAGACTTGGAATGGTAGTTGAGTCAGCTGTACCTGTCACAGAAGTCATCAAGAGTTTCACTCCTGAGACCAGCCACATCAGCATCACCTGAGAGCTTGTTAGAAAAGCAGACTGCTGAGCCCTAGCTTAGATCTACTGAATCAGACACTGCATTTTAACAAGATTCCCAGGTTATTCATGTGCACGTTAACATTTAAGAAGCACTGCCTAGGTCAGGAGCCCACAAACTATACCCTGTGGGCCAAATCTAGCCTGTCTTTGTAAATAAAGTTTTATTGGAACACAGACATGCCTACATGTTTATGTATTATCTATGGCTGCCCCTGGACTACAGTGCCAGAGTTAAGTAACTGTAACAGAGACCACATGGCCTGAAAAGCATAAAATATTTACTATCTCACCCTTTACAGGAAAAGTTTGCCATCTCCTGGTTTGGATCGAGTTAAGAGCTGAAAGCACAGTTCAGTTGACAATGCTGGGGAGACATTGACAAAGACAAGGTAAAGATGAACTTTTTTTCAGAATGAGAAAAATATGAGAGTACTGAAGGATAAGAGGTAAGAGCCAGTACTGAGGGAGACACTGATAGGAAGAAAGGCAGGATGAGATCCTGGGGGAGAAGCAGGATGGAGTCAGTGTTACTGAACTCGGGTTCGACTGCTTGCCACTCAAAAGCCAAAACTCCAGTGGCAAGTGTTGGTTGGAAAGGAAAGATTGCTTTATTCAGGAGGCTGGCAACCTGGGGAGAAGGTGGACTCATATTTAAAAGCTAAATCCCAAGATTTGCTCTACCATGAAAAATTTTAAAGGAAGAATTATTTGAGGAGGGGGTCAGGGTCTACATTATCTTCCACTGTGTGCAGAGTTTCTTCTCATTGGTTGATGATGAGGTAACAGGGCAGTGTTCCAGGAATCTTGTGCTCAGCCTGAAGTTACCATCCTCCACATGGGTGGGGGCCTTAGTTCCTGCAGAAAAGCTCAAAGGTACTGTTATGTATATTCCTTGAGGAGGAACCAGGACCTTGCTTTATTGCTGCACTAGTTTCTGGACTGCTTCTCCTTTGTTTCTCCACCCTTTCCCTTCCCTGATTAGCAACTGTTTGAATCTGCCCTTTGGAACTCAGGGAAGGTCAAGGAAGCTGAATGAAGCTTATTTCCTACAAACAAGAAGTGAGGGACACTAAAAGGATTTGTACCCATCAGGGCCCCCACAGAGTCCAGCTCCATTTCATAATGATGGAAGAGCTTGGGGAAAGGATGGAAGGACAGGGGTTGGATGAGAATCCAGGTAATTCAGGTAAAAAGGGGAGAGTTGACAGGCTCTTGTTTAGTTGGCTTTGGCATTTTGAATTTTATACAATGCCTAGCACACAACCTAACATCTGGTGAGCATCAATCAATGTTTTTCTGGATTGAAAAAGGCATCCACCCAGTATATAACTTGAGGCTCCCCACAGAGCACTTTGCTTTCAAACTCCAGGACCATGTGCTTGTCGGGTAGGGAGGGACCTGAATGGTCTTATTTCCACTACACAGCTAAGAAGTTGTGACATGAGAGGGTTGGTGACTATCCTGAGGTCATCAAGCCAGGAGGCTGTCTCCAGCTGGGTCTGGAACCCAGGCCTCTCTGCCCAAGACCTTTCTCACTTGGAGGCTGCATGAGAACTGCAGAGACTGGAGGCTGGGTTTTCCACATGGGAGAACTTACTGTTAGTTTATGTTGGCTGTGAAAAACTCCAATTATTTTTGTTAACAAATCAAAACATGATGTGAATATAGTTTCCTGTGCTATACAATAAATCTTTGTGTTTATCTTGTAATAACTTATAATGGAAAAGAATAAAAAGAAAGAATATAGATATATACATTAAGTATGTATCAATTTGCTGTCCACCTGAAACTAACACAATGTTGTAAATCAACTGTACTTCAATTAAAAAAAAAAAACTCACTAAAAAGAGGAGGCCTCTGATTTTGTGATACCTGTGCCCAGAAGCAAGGGTTACATTTCTGCACCAGACTGAGCTTTTGCTGGAATGCGAGGTGGGGTAGGAGCCAGAAAGAGAACAGATGGGAATTTCTGCTGAATGCCTGGGCCTCAGGAGTACCAGAGTTGACAGGAAGGGAGGACGCCAGAGGTGGTCTTTGTGGCCCTTCTCCTTTTCTGGGGGCCCATCCTATCCTCTCCTTTTCCCCAAACATCCTCTGACTTGAACTGTTTCCCCAGCTGCCTGAGGCCTCTTCCTCAGGGCCTAAGCTCCAGTGCATGCTCTGATTGAGAGCATTGAGTCTTAATTACTCTTCCCAGACCCCATCCAAACTTCTCTGGACTGTGTTCCGCCTCCTCAGGCACATTTCCTAAAACACTCATCCAAGCTGGCTTTGCCTGGCTGGGTTGCCTGAAAGCAGAGCCTGAACATGCTTGGGTGCAGGTGGCTTATTTTGGAGACAATCAATCCCAGGAAGCAGGACTTGGGGAAATGGGAGGTGGTAAGGAAGGAGGAAAAGCCGTATAAAATTCTGTTAAGGTTGCTCTTGTGAAAAGTGAGGCTCCATTTCACCAATAAACATGCAGAAATCTCCCAGACCATCCATCCAAAGGACAGGAGATGGGAGCACTTATCCTTCAGCTTCTGCAGGGATTATTCCTGGGGACCCTGACTCCCCCAAACATCTGGACTACATTTGCCCACAGACTTCTGAGGCTCTGATGAAGGCTCCAAGTGGTGGCCCCGTGGGTGGGGGTGGGCTTGAGGTAGGATGCTGACAATGTGAGTCTGAACTTGAACAGAGCTGTTCAGTACCCCTGAAGCAGAGATCAAAGGTGGGAGAGAGGATGTGACATGGGCACCACAAGCATATCCATTATGAAGCTATGTTATAGAGGCATATGAACTCAACTTCCTGGTGAAATGAACCTTGCATCAGTACAAATTAAGCCTGTCTATTTCCAGTAAAATTATCTGCCTGGAACTGTATTGTGTTTAGTATTTTATTAAAACTACAGAGCTAGGAACACTAACTGGCTGGGTTATATTTTTCTATACTTTCCTTTACAATATTTCTGTGCCTTATATATTGGGTGTAACTAATATGTAGGATTGGAAAATAATCCAGTTTTCTTTTAAAATTATTATCCCATTCTATTTTATTTATTTCTTTATACAGTAGGTTCTTATTAGTCACATCCATTTTAAACACATCAGTGTATACCTGTCAATCCCAATCTCCCAATTCATCACACACCCCCCCCACCACGTTCTTCCCTTGGTGTCCATACAGTTCTCTACATCTGTGTCTCAATATCTTCCCTGCAAACTGGTTCATCTGTACCAATTTTCTACGTTCCACATTTATGCGTTAATATACGATATTTGTTTTTCTCTTTCTGACTTACTTCATTCTGTATGACAGTCTCTAGATCTATCCACGTCTCTGCAAATGATGCAATTTCGTTCCTTTTTATGGCTGAGTAATATTCCACTGTATATATGTACCACATTTTCTTTATCCATTTGTCTGTCGATGGGCAATTAGGTGGATTCCATTACCTGGCTATTGTAAACAGTGCTGCAATGAACATTGGAGTGCATGTGTCTTTTTGAATTATGGTTTTCTCTGGGTATATGCACAGTAGCAGGATTGCTGGGTCATATGGTAATTCTATTTCTAGTTTTTAAAGAAACCTCCATACTGTTCTCCATAGTGGCCGTATCAATTTACATTCCCAGCAACAGTGCAAGAGGGTTCCCTTTTGCCCACACCCTCTCCAGCATTTGTTGTTTGTAGATTTTCTGATTATGCTTATTCTAACTGGTGTGCGGTGATACCTCATTGTAGTTTTGATTTGCATTTCTCTAATAATTAGTGATGGTGAGCAGCTTTTCATGTGCCTCTTGGCCATCTGTATGTCTTCTTTGGAGATCCTTTGTCATAGATTAGTTGACCATAGGTGCGTGGGTTTACCTCTGGACTTTCTATCTTGTTCCATTGATCTATATTTTTGTCTTTGTGCCAGTACCATATTGTCTTGATTACTGTAGGTTTGTAGTATAGTATGAAGTCAGGGAGTCTGATTCCTCCAGCTCCGTTTTTTTTCCTCAAGAATGCTTTGGCTATTTGGGGTCTTTTGTGTCTCCATACACATTTTAAGATTTTTTGTTCTAGTTACATAAAAAATGCCATTGGTAGTTTGATAGGGATTGCATTGAATCTGTAGATTGCTTTGGGTAGTAGAGTCATTTTCACAATATTGATTCTTCCAAGCCAAGAACATGGTATAACTCTCCATCTGTTGGTATCATCTTTAAATTCTTTCATCAGTGTCTTATAGTTTTCTGCATACAGGTCTTTTGTCTCCTTAGGGATGTTTATTCCTAGGTATTTTATTCTTTTTGTTCAGTGGTAAATGGGACTGTTTCCTTAATTTCTCTTTCATATTTTTCATCATTAGTGTATAGAAAGGCAAGAGATATCTGTGCATTAATTTTGTACCCTGCAACTTTATCAAATTCATTGATTAGCTCTAGTAGTTTTCTGGTGGCATTTTCAGGATTCTTTATGTATAGTATCATGTCATCTGCAAACAGTGGCAATTTTACTTCTTTTCCAATTTGTATTCCTTTTATTTCTTTTCCTTCTCTGATTGCTGTGGCTAGGCCTTCCAAAACTCTGTTGAATAACAGTGGTGAGAGTGGATATCCTTGTCTTATTACTGATCTTAGAGGAAACGCTTTCAGTTTTTCACCATTGAGATGGTATTTGCTTTGGGTTTGTTGTATATGGCCTTTATTATGTTGAGGTAGGTTCCCTCTAAGTCCACTTTCTGGAAAATTTTTTATCATAAATCAGTGTTGAATTTTGTCAGAAGCTTTTTCTGCATCTATTGAGAAGATCATATGGTTTTTCTTCTTCAATTTGTTAATATGGTGTATCACATTGATTGATTTTCATATATTGAAGAATCATTCCATCCCTGGGATAAATCCCACTTGATCATGTTGTATGATCCTTTTAGTGTGTTGTTGGATTCTGTTTGCTAGTATTTTGTTGAGTATTTTTGCATCTATATTCATCAGTCATATTGATCTGTAATTTTCTTTTTTTGTAGTATCTTTGTCTGGTTTTGGAATCAGGGTGATGGTGGCCTCATAGAATGAGTTTGGGAGTGTTCCTTCCTTGGCAGTTTTTTGGAAGAGTTTGAGAAGGATGGGTTTTAGCTCTTCTCTAAATGTTTGATAGAATTCACCTGTGAAGCCATGTGGTCCTGGACTTTTGTTTGTTTGAAGATCTTACATCACAGTTTCAATTTCATTACCTGTGATTGCTCTGTTCTTATTTTCTATTTCTTCCTGGTTCAGTCTTGGAAGGTTATACCTTTCTAAGAGTTTGTCCATTTCTTCCAGGTTGTCCATTTATTGGCATAGCGTTGCTTGTAGTAGTCTCTTAGGAGGCTTTGTATTTCTTCAGTCTCTGTTGTAACTTCTCCTTTTTCATTTCTAAGTTATTGACTTGAGTCCTCTCCCTGTTTTTCTTGATGAGTCTGGCTAATGGTTTATCAATTTTGCTTGTCTTCTCAAAGAGCCAGCTTTTAGTTTTATTGATCTTTGCTATTGTTTTCTTTGTTTCTATTTCATTTATTTCTGCTCTGAGGTTTATCATTTCTTTTCTTCTGCTAACTTTGGGTTTTGTTTGCTCTTCTTTCTCTAGTTCCTTTAGGTGTAAGGTTAGATTGTTTATTTGAGATATTTCTTGTTTCTTGAGGTAGGCTTGTATAGCTATAAACTTCCCTCCTAGAACTACTTTTGCCATATCCCAAAAGTTTTGCATTGTTGTGTTTTCATTGTCATTTGTCTCTAGGTATTTTTTGATTTCCACTTTGATTTCTTCAGTGATCTCTTGGTTATTAATAATGTATAGTTTAGCCTCCATGTGTTTGTGTTTTTTACATTTTTTTAACTGTAATTGATTTCTAATCTCATAGCATTGTGGTCAGAAAAGATGCTTATATGTTTTCAATTTTCTTAAATTTACTGAGGCTTGATTTGTGACCCAATATGTGATCTATCCTGGAGAATGTTCCATGTGCACTTGAGAAGAAAGTGTAATCTGCTGTTTTTTGATGGAATGTCCTATGAATATCAATTAAATCTATCTGGTCTATCATGTCATTTTAAGCTTGTTTTTCCTTATTAATTTTCTGTTTGGATGATCTGTCCATTGGTGTAAGTCAGGTGTTAAAGTCCCCCACTATTACTGTGTTACTGTCGATTTCCTCCGATCCCTTGATCATTATATAGTGTCCTTCTTTGTCTCTTGTTATAGTTTTTACTTTAAAGTCTATTTTGTCTGATATGAGAATTGCTACTCCAGCTTTCTTCTGATTTCCATTTGCATGTAATATCTTTTTCCATCCCCTCACTTTCAGTCTGTATGTGTCCCTAGGTCTGAAGTGGGTCTCTTGTAGACAGCATATAGATGGGTCTTGTTTTTGTATCCATTCAGCAAGCCTGTGTCTTTTTGGTTGGAACATTTAATCCATTCACGCTTAAGGTAATTATCGATATGTATGTTCCTATGACCATTTTCTTAATTGTTTTGGGTTTGTTTTTGTAGGTCTTTTTCTTCTCTTTTGTTTCTCACTTAGAGAAGTTCGTTTAGCATTTGTTATAGAGTTGGTTTGGTGGTGGTGAATTCTCTTTGCTGTTGCTTGTCTATAAAGCTTTTGATTTCTCCATCGAATCTGAATGAGATCCTTGCTGGGTAGAATAATATTGGTTGTAGGTTCTTCCGTTTCATCACTTTAAGTATATCATGCCACTCCCTTCTGGCTTGTAGAGTTTCTCTGAGAAATCAGCTGTTAAACTTAAGGGAGTCCCCTTGTATGTTGTCATTTTTCCCTTGCTGTTTTCAATGATTTTTCTTTGTCTTTAATTTTTGCCGATTTGATTACTATGTGTCTCAGCATGTTTCTCCTTGGGTGTATCTGGGACTCTCTTATCTTCCTGGACTTGGGTGGCTATTTCCTTTCCCATGTTAGGGAATTTTTTGACTATAATCTCTTCAAATATTTTTTCAGGTCCTTTATCTCTCTCTTCTTTTGCTGGGACCCCTATAATGTGAATGTTGTTGCATAGCTGTTAAACTTAAGGGAGTCCCCTTGTATGTTGTCATTTTTCCCTTGCTGTTTTCAATGATTTTTCTTTGTCTTTAATTTTTGCCGATTTGATTACTATGTGTCTCAGCATGTTTCTCCTTGGGTGTATCTGGGACTCTCTTATCTTCCTGGACTTGGGTGGCTATTTCCTTTCCCATGTTAGGGAATTTTTTGACTATAATCTCTTCAAATATTTTTTCAGGTCCTTTATCTCTCTCTTCTTTTGCTGGGACCCCTATAATGTGAATGTTGTTGCATTTAATATTGTCCCAGAGGTCTCTTAGGCTGTCTTCATTTCTTTTCCTTCTTTTTTCTGGAAGGTTGCCTATCTCCACTTCATTTCGGTTTTTTTCTGGGGTTTTATCTTGTTCCTTCATCTGGTACATAGCTCTCTGCCTTTTCATCTTGTCTATCTTTCTGTGAATGTGGTTGTTGTTCCACAGGCTGCATTATTGTAGTTCTTGTTGCTTCTGCTCAATCCAGCTTTTTTTTTAACATAAGATTTTTTTACTTTATGTTCATTTATTATTTTATTTGTATAATTGCATTTTTCTACCATTTTATTTGGGCCATTTTATTTATTCCAATTTTTCTATTTTTTTCTCATTCTTGTCAACTTTGGGCTTGGTATGGGTTTTTACTTCCCTTTATTTTATTTTCCCCTCAGGTTTGAAGTTATATGCTCTATTCTTTTATCCTTCTTATAGAAATTTTAACATGCATATTAACTCAACAAAATCTCCAGTTATTCATGAACTTTACACTCCTTCTGAGCAATATAGTTATCTTTGAGCACTTTAACTCTGACATTTGCCTCCCTACTTATCCAGAAATTTAGTTCTATATTCTTATTTGGCCCACATCTCAGGAGTTAATATGACTTTTTTTTTAACATCAATTTCTGTTTAGATTTGCCCACATAGTTTTTTTCATTCTCCTGTGCTTTCATTCCTCTTGCATTGCAGACCTTCCTCCAGGGATCATTTCCTTCTATTGGAAGTATGTCCTTAAAAAGTTCTTTTAATGAGTGTCTACTGGTAGTGCATGCTCTAATCTCATTTTTATCTGGACATTCTTATTTTGCCTTCATTTTTTAACTATAGCATTATACAGACATACTTCAGAGATAGTATGGTTTCCAGATCACCACAATAAAGTGAGTCATACAAATTTTTAGGTTTCCCAGTACATGTAAAAGTTATGTTTACACAATGCTTTGGTCTATTAAGAGTGTGCAACAGCATTATGTCCAAAAGAATGTACATATATTAATTTAAAAATACTTTATTGCTAAAAAATGCTAGTCATCCTCTGAGCCTTAGCAAGTTGTAGCAGTAACATCAAAGATCACTGATCACAGATCACCATAACAAATATAATAAAAATGAAATCTTTACAGATACATCAGAAATACAGCTACACGTGGAACGTCTCCTATAGAACACCCACCGAACGCTGGCAGAAGACCTCAGACCTCACAAAAGGCAAGAAAC